>NC_142082.1:62284624-62622124 GCF_054644295.1 Miniopterus natalensis | reverse complement strand
TAACAGAAATGTGTTTTTCCTTTATCTTGCAGTTCCAGGAGACCCTGTGTTTTGCCTTAAGAAGCTGGAACAAGACTTCTTGTAAAGAAGAGACTGCCAGGTTTTTCAACAATAGAAACAATTGTCAAGGTAATTATGAGTCGCATTGAATTACAATGCTTAGGATTTTAATTTGCCTTCATTTCAAATACTTAGAATACAGTGTTTATAATTCAATAAGAAAACACCTATGAAGAAAATAAAATGTTTTAGAAATGACTAAAAATTTGTCCATTTTCCCAGATGCAAAGAGTTTCATCATTTGCAAAATATGCGTCATTTAGTCCTACATGAACTTGAAGAAGTTGTGCTTTGCAGTTCTTGAAGAGTCATCCTATATATTCATACATATATTTTCACATGTATTTATGATATCAAATAATTACTTAAGAAAAACGATGAATAATAAGGTGAATCAGTGTTTATTAGAGATACTAGTCATACATTGCTTAATGGTTATTTAAATCCTTTTTAAAATTTTTTTCTTTAAAATTATCCTGTCGGTTAGTTAATAGACCTCCAACACAAAACAAAGGAAAACTCCGCCGCAAATATGGTGCAACACTGCATTAATAACAAAACATAAAGAGTAATTCTTCCCAGTGTTTTCTCTTTCACTGATTCCAAATGTTTGCATTTCACTGGCTCTGAAATACTTCTGTGAAGAAAGGGTGTCATCACTAAGTAAATTTGGAAAGTGGAGCCCCCTACATCCTATCCAGGGAGACTCACAACCCACAAATTGAGGTCTGGGAACAATCTGCAGTAAGGGAAACAGTTTAGCTTTGTTTGCCAGTTTTTCGCAAGTGTGCTTGACTGGAGAACACTTTCAAATAACCTCTCTACACATCCCCTAGACCTATATTCCACAGAAAACTCTTTATGGGATATTATTCTGAGCTAAGCAACTACTCAAGTGTTGTAACTACCTAGGTAACCTTGTCACCTTTCAGCACAGAAAGCGAAGCGAATCATAATCCAACGTGTAGAGCGTGTGTATGTGTGTGGATTACCTCTCCAAAGCATCTGGCCACACCTGATCGCTACCCACACGTAAGAGGTTCCAGGGCAGAACTCAGCATCTTCTAGAAATGTGCTGCTCAATCTGCCTGCATGTCAACTTTACTTCCAAAGTTAGGTGTCCACTTGTCCCATCAGAGACCAACACATATATATATAAAATATTCAAACATCTATGTGGAGCTAGTATAGAATTAGCTTGTGCACTAACGAATCTTATCCAGGACTAAGATATCAGATTTCACAAAATAATAAAGTTAAGCTTCCCTCGCTTAATGACCACTGTTCTGCTGTAGAGGAGTATGCAATCCCTCTTGCTCAGCTAACATTATAAGATTGAGTATCTTCTTATCTTGTCAAAGACTGAAAATCTTGTACTATATCCAACCCGCAGTGATTGTCTACACAGCCACGTTGGAGACAGAGCACCAACACCTACAAGGAGTCAAATGGACCCGGACAGGGGCAAGCTAAAGGTGAGCGTAGGTGGCCTTCTCTCCCCACCACAGGGAAATCTGTGTTTGTGTGTTACGTGTGTCAACAAAAGTTTGCTGCCACCAGGCCGGCATTGCTCAGGGGTTGAGCATGGACCTAGGATCCAGGCGATCGGGGTTCGATTCCCGGTCAGGGCACGTGCCGGGGTTGTGGGCTCGATCCCCAGTCGGGGGCGTGCAGGGGGCAGCCGATCCATGGGGGGGCGGCCCATCTGGGGAGGAAAAAAGCTGAACTCTTCTAATGACGGAGGTAACCCATCCTCATTTTGTGAAGTCACATATTTCAAGTTCTAAAGACTAATTTTCAGCAAGGTGAAGCTGATCCTTCTCACTCTGAATTCGTCGTTTCACGCTTTATGAAATGTAGGTGCAATGGAAGAAAATTTTAATATTTACTCTTTTGTAGTTTTGGGTTTATTTTCTGAAGAGTGTCCAGGTGCTCTCTGAGATGTACCTAGAAATATGTTAAGTCTTCACAACTCTTTTGTGATGTGCGAGAAGGAAAAAAGGGGGGAAGGGAAAAAAAATCTTTGAGGGCTTTTTTACTCTTTCAGGTCTAAATATACTTAGTGAAATCCATTCTTCAATTCAAAAATATTTAGATTACATCACTAAGATAGAGAGGGAAGTTTCTATGACACGGAAACAAAAATCAATAAATAGAACAAACAAGAAAACCTATTTCAGCACCATAATATCATCTAGCTCTTCACCTTCAATCCTCAGGCAACTGCAGGAGTTATTTGCAATTAATTTTCAGCCCCCCAAGTGATGGGTCCTGAGATCTCTCAAGGTGGCTAAACAATCAAAAGACACAGTATAACTAACATAACGGGTTTTCTTCTTTGGAGGGTTAGAACCCATTTGACAATGGGTGTAATTTAATCCTAGGCTGTTCATTTTTAGGTTAGTTACTCGGATGAGTACGTCTTCCCCACTAGGACACAGCTTGGAGTATAAGCATTCCTAGCCCAGCATCCGGTAGGAGAAGATGGGAGATAGAACAAAAAATTTAAATAAGGTGGTTTTTCTGGGCAGATGGAACACGACAGAAAATTCTGTTGTTGATTCTTTACAATTTGATTTGATAAAGAATGTTGTCTCTTTACAGCCCAGAAATATTTTTTTTAAAAATACAGAAATAACTAGGGGATAAAAGTAATTATATTTGTGTACATATCTATTCATTTTTAAATCAAAAAGCTCAAGTACGTGAATCTGACTTTTGGAAGTCCCATCAGGTATACAGGTTTTTTTTACATTTACTGTGAAGTGGTTTTTATCTTAACGATAAAGCGTAAGAAATCAATATCTGCTTTCATTTTTGAAAATTTAAAGGGGTATAAAATAGGAATATATTGAGGTATTATATAAGTATATATCCTCAGCATTTATTGTTGGTAATTCCTAAAGCAGAACAAGAGAAATGTAAGTGAAATTTATTATTTTGAAAACTTTATTTGAGTTGGTATCTTTAGCTTTCTGTGCACAAATTTGTTTTAAATTCACACAAGTAAGTAGTTCTTTGCTTTTCATTTCCCATCCTTTAGAGAAGCTATCACGCTGAAGTAAAATTAGTAACAGGAAAGAACTAAAGTTTTACCTAAGTTACACACTACATAAAATTGACCCTTCACATATATGAGGTAATTATAGATTTTACAAACCATTAGCTATAAAGCAATATTAATCCATAGCCAATAGATAATATACTATATAACAGGAAGATGAAAATACTGTGGTTTGTCTCTTCTGTATAATGAGCTCAAAAATATATAATCTATTTGGACTGAAAGATCCAAAGAAAAGCAAGATAGAAGCAACCATTGTTTAAACATTAGCTCTGGTGTTGAGGAGATTACTTGTCAAAAGTATTTTTATTTTTTACACTTTTTAGGCTAAAGATTTGCAATGGTTGTTCTCTGCTCCCAGTATCCTCTATCCCCTCCCCCCCAATCTGTGCCAATGCAAAAGGAGTTCTTTTCTTTTCATACTGGTACATTCTAAGTAGCTAAATTATTGACATCAGTGATCTGTTTCAAATGACACTATTGACGTTATTTTTCCCTGGTTTACTTTTTACTCAACCTGGTTTTCATCAGAAATCTCAACAGAGTTCTTTTTTCTCCAACTATTCTTTTTCTTCATCTTGTTCAATAAATAGGCACTATCTTAGTCTGAGTCCTTAGGCTTTTCTCTCTTAACTGATTATAATGCTTTCTGTTACAAAAATAGCATTTTTAAAAATCTCTTCATTAAATGAGTGTGTCTACCTAGAAATAAAAAGAAGTAGGAGGGTTTGGGGTTTATTTTATTCCTTTCTCAAGTGCTCCTAAAAAAAGTAGAGCTTGCAGGAAGTATGGTATTGAATTATATTGAGATTTAATTAGGCTTTAGAAAGATGAACATTGAGAGGGAGATCACTATCTAGAATTTAGGCAATTTTAAAGTTTCCAAAATAGTTTTGTTCTTCCTTCTTGCACCAGTCTGTTTCTCCTAAGGACATGTGTATTCTTTCATATCTTTCTCCATGCTCCTTTCCAAATATTTCAAAATTCACTTGTCTCTTTGCCAGCTCTGCTTCACTCATATTTTCATTTTTATAGATATATACAGCATAGCTTTAAAATTAGAATGTTATTTCAGGCAGAATAATCTTATTTTAAAATTATTATAAGTAATATATATATTTTAGTATAACATGTTTACCTGTGAGAATTAATTATAAGGTCAGCAAGTGGGGATGATATTTCAGAACTTGAAATGAGTTAAGTGTGTTTGAAACGCCCATTGAGTGTGTGTTTGCATATGTCACTATAAATAGATAATAAACATTGATGCATCTTAATATACTTTTAAATATTCTTGAGTACAGATGCATAAGCAATGGAAACTAAAAATAGTGCTTTTATACTTTTAAAATAATTGTATAATTTATTTCTGTTTCCAAATGAAACAATATAGAATATTATTCTAGGAGAAATACACATATGCATATGTAGATTTTTTCATTGCTTTATTAAAAACTGGAAATATTGACTAGAACATTGAATACCTTCCTGCTACCCTGAGACAGGGCCATTGAAATGTTGAAAAGAATATTGGATTGAAATAAACACATCAACTGTTCCAATTAGGGTAGGATTTCAGAATAAGGGAGTGGGGTATTTTAGGATATAAGTGATTAAATTAAAGCTTTAGTCTTGACCTCAGTGGATAAACACAAATAAAGATCCCTGGTATCAGGTGTGTAATCTATACAATACCTCAAACTGAACACTGGGTGGCAATGTTTACTCATTTTTATTTAATATTTTCACCATTTCAAAAGCTATAATAGGACACACTGAACTTTCTGGTCCTCAAGGTTATTTGTGGGCCCAAAGTCCCCGAGAAAAATCCTTTCCTTTAAAAGTGTCCTGGTTTCTTTGTTTTGCACACAGAAGAGAGCTCTGCAGTCTATCTCTGAAATATTGTTTTCAATCCATTAATTGATCCTAGCAGAGAGGGACATGCTGTAGAGAATTAACAGCAGGCCCAGAAAAAAAGAAAGAAGAATTTCTAAGGAACTAGGAAAAGAACCCATAACATATAACAGCAGGAAAATACCTTGGAATTTGTATTCTTGTGATTTAAACGTTAAGGGGTGACAACAAATTACTTCTGAATCAGAGTCAGTATGGTGAACTTCTCTTTCTGATTTTGATTGATGTTCACAACTATTTAATAGAGCAAGTCAAATTAAAAATTAAAAACACATTGATCAAAACAGTCAAAACTAAGTCAAGTCCTTCAACTTTATTCTAACTAAATTTCCTCTGCTAATTCTTACCTTCAGATCTAGAGCTGGCCCTGAGGATAAGTGTTGAGTAAAGTGAGACTTCCACAACTGCCTTTTTCCTTTTGAGGGCTCACCTCCAACCTTGAACCCCAAATGGAAAGAGCCTCTGGGGTTTGCCATTTGGGGTGCTCTATTCCAGAAGGCGATGTGGTTGTTGCAAGGCTGTTTTATTTACCTGCAGCACCTAAAGGAGACAGGGGATTCCTGTCCAAAGCTGTCTCCTCCCGGGAAGCTTAGCCTTTCTTATATACACTATTTGGTCAATTGCATGTCGATTTCCTCTTTGCAGTTGGCTACTTTCATCTAGTTGAGTTCCTTTTAGCTCATCCTGTTTACTGCTGCATCTGCAAAATGCTGTGCTGTACTTTAGCATTTAGCATGAAATAAACATTTAGAACTACCCAGGCCTTGAGACTCTTGTCCTATATAACATTGCTTTGCTGGACAGTACTGGGAAATTTCATGAGATCAGTTATTTTGGCTTCCTGGTGAATACTTCCTGCCATTGGCATCAAAAGTATTGAAGGGCAGTGACCCAGGAATTCCCTGGAATGATCAACTGAAGCTCTCCAATGGACTGCTTAACTCCAAAGTCATTGCCCAATGAGAATTCCAGTGAGGAATGTTTGTCACACGTCTGATTTGTAGCTTCACTTTAGACAAAGTAAGGCTGGATACTGTATCTTTTTTCCCCCTTTAGAAACAGACTTTCATTTATTTGCTTTCAGTGTGTTTTCTGAATTTATTTTTTAATTATTGTAACATTTATTATCTTACTGTAACAACCTGTACCCTCGGAAGTATGGTGAAAAAGAAAGGAGCCCAGCCGGGCGTGGCTCAGCAGTTGAGCATCAGCCTAGGATCCAGGAGACTGCAGTTGGATTCCCGGTCAGGGCACATGCCCGGGTTGCGGGCTCCATCCCCAGTCGGGGGCGTGCAGGAGGCAGCCGATCAATGACTCTCTCATTATTGTTGTTTCTATCTCTCTCTCTCCTTCTCCCTTCCTCTCTCTGAAATCAATAAAGATATATTTAAAAAACAAAAAAGAAAAGAAAGGAAAGGAGCTTTCAAACCTCTCAGAAATATAGTAACAATTCTAATGAGGAAAAGTAGAGGAAAGCTTTTTCATCCTGGCTAGTTTAAGGAATTAATGACTGCAAGGGAGATATATATATATATATATGCGCTCTGGCTCACTGAATATAAGATAGAGGGGAATCTCCTACCTTACAGTGCAATTCTTCTTCCATAAAATGCAATGAATTATGATGGGGGGATGCTAAATATGAGGCCCATCATTCATTTGTAGACAGTGTATTTTAATTTCCCTTGATTTAAAACTACATGAAGAATCATGTGTTCATTTGTAACTTACCTATACATTGTCTTTGAGTCTCCATTGATTCTGCATTAGTTTTCCCTTAATATGGAAACTCCACAATTTACTAGCTGTTCATCTCTGGATGAATAACGAAATCCATACACAAAATAAAACTTGCTGTTTGACTAATTTCGCTGTAAGTCCTAATGATTGTTTTTGCAAGGCTGTTACATTTTGTTCACTGCTTTTTTGAAGGAAGTTTTTGTTGAAAACTATGAATTTAGGGTGCATCCCTTCAGTATTGATATTTTAAACAAGGTCAGGTTCATATACTACAATATCCTTTAACTTGTGGACACTTCACTATACATATATGTGTGTATTTGTCTTTGAAGGTGCTTAATGGGAGGCAATGAACATGGGCAGGAGAGACGCATGTCCTCAGCCATGAACATGCACTTTCAGCATTGATCCATAACCTTTTGCCCTTTTCTTCTTTTGTGGTAAAATACAGGGAAGGAAATAATCATTGATAGTCTGTGGTAATAATATGTGAATACATAAACATTTCATCTTCAAACTAATCCATAGTATTCTTGGCCTTGTGCCCTAGCAACATCTTTTCTCTTTGATCATAAAACACAAGCCAGGAAATATTATTCTCAACTTGTCTTCATAAGGCTAGCTAAGCTGTTAGGGGAAAAATATATATCAGTCTAATTATTAGTTTTAAAATTAGATAATCTATTTAAAATTAATGATAATCTTATCACTTAATCAGCACTTCACCATTAGTTAATTGAATTTTGATATCCTTGGAATCTAAAATCTCAGAGTCTCAAAGTATTCCTTGTCCTTTAAACAATTAGAACTTAAAATTTTTAACAGTTTTATGGAGGTATAACTTAGGGTGTCTCCTCAAGATTAAGAGCACAATTTGATGAGCTTTGACAATATATACAATGATGTAATCACCAGAGAAAATTATGACAGGGCACATTAGTATCGATTACAGATTCACCAGGTTCTTCTATTAATATCCTTCTGATCTGGAATCCAATACAAGTGCACTGGTCTCTCAGTTGGCCACGAGAAAATACCATATAGACTGGGTGGCTTAAACAGGAACTTGATTTTTACAGCTTCAGAGGCTGGAAATCCAAGATCAAGGTGCTGCAAGTTAGGTTTCATCCTGAAGCCTCTTCTCTTGGCTTGTAGGCGACTGCCTTCTTGCCATGAGCTCACATTCTCCTTTCTGCATGCGAGAGAAAGAGATCTCTCTCCCTCTTCTTCCTCTTGTTATAAGGTCACCAGTTTTATTGGACTAGAGCCCCACCCTTCTACCCTAATTTCACCTTAATTACCTCAAGGCTCTATCCCCAAATATATCACATTGTGGATTCGGGTTTCAATATAAGAATATGGTGGGAGATACAATTCAGTGCATAGCCTCAGTTTATAGTACTTTATTTATTTGTCATATTTTCCCGATCTCCTCTGGCCTGTGATATTTTTCAGATTAATTTTGATTATGGTAAAAGTTAAGGGTTGATGTTCTTTTTATTTTCATTTTTGAAAATGTTTGTCATCTGATTTGATTTGTTGAAAAGGCTATTCTTTCCCTAGTGTATTACTTTGTATTCAATTGAGCATATACATGTGGGTCTATTCTGGATTTTATATCTTGTTCCATTTACTAAATGTCTTCCCTGATGCCAAAACCACACTAATCTTGATTCCAGTAGCTTTGTAGAAAGGATTGATATCAAGTATTTTAGACATCCAACTTTGTTCTTCCTTTGAAATATTGTTTTCATTATTTTAATTTCTGTGAATTTCTATTAAAGTTATCTTGTTAATATCTACAAAATAAGATTACTCCATTTTTAATGTAATTGCATTGAATCTCTCTATCAATTAGGGCAGAACTGATGTCTTTAACCTTATGTTTAAAAAACCCTAAATATGGTACCTCTCTCTAACAAGATGTCATCTTTATTATTTTTCTCTAACCTTTTGTAGTTTTTAGTGTACTGTTTTTCACAAACTTAAAAAAGTTTCCTATGTATGTTTAATGCATTTATAACTGATTGCTTTAATTCCAATTTAATTGTTCATGATAGCATAGAGAAATGGTGCATTAACCTTGTGTTCTGTAATTTTGCTCACTAATTCTCATAGCTGTTTTGTAGATTTCTTATGATTTTCTACATAGAAAATCATCTTGTCTGTAAATAGATAATTTTATTTGCCATTTCTCCCCCCCTAAATGTATGCTTTTATTTCTTTTCTTGCCTTACCGCCCTGGCTAAGACTTCCAGTAAATTGTTGAATAGGAGCAGTAAGAGTGAATATCCTGGCCTTGCTATTCTTGCCTTAATGTTATCTGGAGACTTTTCAGAAATAACCTTTTTCAGGTCGCGGGAATACCTTTAAATCCCTAGTTTGCTGAGAGTACTTATAACAAATGTGTTTAACTTTGTAAAGGTTTCTTTTTCTCAAACTAAGATGATAACATGTATTTTGTTCTGTAGTCTATTATTATGGTGATTTACATTCATAGGTTTTCAAATGTTACATAAACTTTACATTCCTGGGATAAAAACTCACTTGATTGTAATGCACAGGGCTTTACATATTTATGAATTTGCTAAAATTTTAAAAGACTTTAGCATTCACATTCAGAGGTTTCTTGTAATGCCTTCCACTGGTTTTGGTTTCAGTGTATCCTGGGCCTATAAAATGATTTTTAATATCTTTTCTCTTCTCTATATTTTGAAAAAGTTTTTGTGGAATTCTTACAGTTTCTCTTCATGTAAATTTGGTAAAATTTACCACTGAAGCTGTCATATTCTGGAGTCCTTTTTCAGTGGCAATGTTTTTAATGACAAATTTAATTTTAAATATATATGAAGAGGATGCTTTGGGCAAACTGTATTTTCTTGAGTGCGTTTTGGTAGAATTTATTTTTTAGGAAATTTATTTATTTGATATATAAAATTTATTGGAATGAAGTTATTTACAACATATCATTTTATCTATTTAAAATTTGTATGATTAGCTCTTTGTCTCCTCTTACATTCCTGACAGTGTGTGTATCTTCTGACCCATTTTTTTTTTTTTTAACTGATTTGTCTGGATAGAGGTTGTTACTTTTTAAAATTCTATTCAAATAACTAGTATTGAAAAGCTGGAAGCAGCTTAGATAATTGATTTGAATCATTCCTTCCTTTTCTTTCTCAGCACTAGTTTAGTTGCATCCCATAAATTTTATGTAGTGATTCATTTCCACTAATTGAGATTAAGTGGAAAATATATATATATATTTTTTTCCATGTGATTGCTTCCTTAAACCATGGGTTATTTAAAAGTATGTTGTTTAATTCTTGAATATTTGGATATTTTCCATATGTGTTTCTGTTTTTGATTTGTACTTTAATTTCTTTTTGGTCATGGAACATGACTTATATGATTCCAATAAGCTTTATTATGTGTTTTATCACCCAGAATATAGCTACCTTAGTGAACATTCTATATACATTTGAAAAAAAAGTATATTTGGCTTTTGTTATGTAGAACATTCAGTAAGTGCCTTCAAAGACCAGTTTTTTATTTCTGTTTTCCAGATTATCAGGGTCTTACTTATTTTTTCTCTACTTGTTAATCTGTTATTAAGAGAAGAATGTTGAAATCTCCAAAGTAATTGCAGAATTGTATATTTCTCTTTTCATTTATTTCACTGTGTTTCAGTTATTCCAAAATTCTGTTACTATGAAGTACACCTTTTTGATTATTTAGTCTCCCTGAAATTTTGATTCATTTATTATTATAAAGTATACCTTCTTATCTCTGGCAATATTTTTTTGTTGTGAAGTCCATTTTCTCTGACATTAGAATAGCTGCTGCATTTTTTTTATATCTGCATTAATGGTATGTTTTTATGCATTGACTATTACCTGACCTTTGTCTTTAAATTGTTTCCACATAGCTACATATAGCTGTTTATAGTTTTCAATTAATGTGATGATTTATGCATTTATTGAAGTCTTTAGATTATTTACATCTAATTCAATTGCCAACATATTTAATAGCAGTTTAAATCTACCATCTTAGTATTTGTTTTTCTTTGCCTATGTTCTTTGTTCCTTTCTTATTTTTTCATGTGTTCTATAACTATTACTTATTATTATTTGAATATTTTTCATATTTTACTTCCATCTTTGTATTTTAGATACACAGCTCTGTTGTATTTTTTAGTTGCTGCTTCAGAATTTGTCATATACACTCGTCATATACATTTCTCATATACAGCATGTCACAACCTACCTTCAAATATTACTCTACCACTTCATATATATTTTTAGAATCTCATAACTGTAAATTTCCATTTCCCCTCCTATCTATTTTGTTATGGTTATCACATATGCTGCTTTTACTTATCCAGGGTGTTGCCAAAACATGTATACACAGTTTAACAGCTGATAACTCAGTTGACGTTTCTTTCTTTTCAGCCAGAATAAGCTTTGAACAAAGGAAATTCATCCTAAAATGCTACTGGGAGTTTAAAAATGCAGTTGAAGTACAAACACTGCCTTTATAATTATTCACCCTGTTTCCCCCCAAAATGTATACACAATAAACAGCTGATGACTCACTTCATTTTCACTCCTTTTCAGGTTTAACTGATGTGAACTAATGGATGAAACCAGACTAAGCTTTGAACAAAGAAAATGTATTCACTAGACTTTTTTATAGGAATACATAAAAGATAAAATTTAAGGTACAAAACCAGCAACAGTTGACAAATTGAGGGTGCACAAATACCAAACGAAACGATACTTAATGTTTGTGATTCCATTGCTTTGAGTTATGGGCAGTGCCTAGAACAGAATGGTCATTAGTCTGAAAACAGTCATTGACAAAAAAATTATTCATTTCTGTAGATTCTTTTAAATTTTAAAAATGAACTGTCTGTTAATAAACACTGACTTTATAATCATTCAAAGTGTGTAAACATTTTTGGGGGACACCCTATATTATAAATCTTATAATATATTAGCATTATTTTTCTTTAAACACGTTATTACCTTTTAAATAAATTAATATATGAGAAAACTATGTATTGTTAATTACCATAGATACCCCTCTAGGCCTTCTTCTTTCTTATTTTTAAAAAATATTTTAAATATGATTTTGTTTGTTTGTTTTAGAGAGAGAGGAAGAGAGGGATAGATAGAAACATAGATGAGAGACACTGATTGGGTGCCTCCTGCACGCCCCCTACTGGGGATGGAGCCGAAGCCTGAGCATGTGCCCTGATGGATAATCGAGCTCCCCGCCTCCTGGTGCATGGGGCAATGCTCAGCCAACTGAGCCGCACCAGCCAGGGCTCTTTCTTCTTTTTTTAGATTAACATTTCAATCCTGTAACCTTTCTTTTCTGTCTGAAACATGTCTTTAATTTTTTGTTTGTTTGTAGTACAGGCCTCCTGGCAATTAACTCTCAGCTTTTGTTTTTGAATGATATTTTACCGAGTATAAATTTCTAAATCAATTTTCATTTTCTTTTACTTTTTTCAAGCTACAAAATAAAGTTTATTTAGAAAGTCACAGAGGTAGAAGGAAAGGGCTCAGGAAACAAGTTACAGAGGCAAAAGAAGGGGCCCTTGGAGCTTAGGAAAAGAGGGTAAAGATAGTGCACCTGGTGAGGGGAAGCGAGGGGCTGGGAAAGGGGCTGGAGTGCCCCAGAGGACAGCTGCTGGGTCCTCTGGCCTAAGGGCTTTTGGGGAGGGAGAGGGCACTAGGGGAACTCCCTTTCAGTGCTTTAAATATGTTATTTCATTGTCTTTTTATCTGCATATTTTCTGATGCGGAAAAAGTTGGTTTTTTTTTAGTTTTTTTGTAACTATTCATTGGCATGTAATGTGTTTATCCCTTCCACTCTCCACAATTCTTTTAAGATTTAATCTTTGTCACTTGTTTTCAGCAATTTGATGGTGGTGTGCCTTGTGGCTTATTTCTATTTTATTCTTTAATGCTCTTCTAGGATCTCTGCAAGATTACTGTTTTTCTTAAATTTAGATACAAGTTGGCCATTAAATAACTTTATTTTTATAATTAAATAATTTATTATAATTTATTTTTAATTAAATAATTAAATTTGCTTCTTTTATGTTCTGTCTTTCTTTCTGGGACTCCAATGTCAAATACTTTCGACATCTTGATATTGTTTTCCATGGGTCACTCATGCTTTGTTCATTTTTCTCCATTTCTTTTCTCTGTCTCTCTTTCCCTCTGTGCTTCATTTTGGATAGTTGTTATTTGCTGTTATCTTTATATTTGTTGAAGTTTTCTTCACCAGTGCCTAATCTGCTCTTAATCTCATCTAAAGTATATTTTTTATCAGATACTAGTTTTTTGACTGTACAAGTTTTACATATGGGTGTGTGTTTCCTAATACTTCTGGGTTTTTTTCTCATATTGTTTATTTTCCTCTAGTTTCTTGGATGTATAAAGCATTTTTATAATTGATGTTTTAATATACTTGTGGTCAAAACTATAAATGGAATGAGATTTTATCCCACTTACAAGCTAATACATTGGCCTACCACTGTTTTATGGATGATTTCAGAAAACATGATACTTATGGGGCATAAACAAGGGATAATTTAGTACTCACAAAACTATCAGTGGCCAGAATACCAGCATTTTCACCCCAGTTTTCAAGCCCCATTACCCACAGGGCCATGCAAAGAGGGTGAGATGACCCCTGCACACAAAATGTGTTGTATTGCAGGAAAGGAACCCTGAGTAGGGAAACCTGAAACTTTTAATAACAGCAGGCTTCCCTTCCCTTTGCTCCAGGGGAAGACATTGTCTTTATTATTCTGGGCCTTGAAGATGCCTGTGCTTTGCTTTGGAGTGAGACACTGTCTCTATCTTTCAAGGCTATAGGAAAACCTGTTTTTTGCTCGCTCTGAAGAGAGAAACTGTCTCTATCACCAAGGCTGTTCTCTTTACAACCATTGAAAATATGGTCAAGAACAGAAAGCAATCGGTGCACCTTATGCACAAGACAAGCAGCAATATAAGGGAACAATGAGAAGAGAATTATCTCCCAATATTGTCATTACTTCCATTTTCCTGTAATTGCTGAGACTATACATTGGTTTTTCTACTGTCTATGGATCATATTTTCCTGATTTCTTGAATGTCAGGCAATTTTTGTTTGGATGTCAGATATTGGATATGCAATTTCCCGGCATATTTTAAAAGTGTTATTCTTTGTTTAGACACACACGTTTCTTGGAATCAGTTTGTCCCACTTATAAACTTATAAACTCTCATAAACTTTATTAGGCTAGCTCCAGAATAGGCTTTACTCCAGAACAGTCTAATTTAGCCAAACTACTGAGGCAATACTTTTCTAAAGATTCTTCCCCAAGTCCTATGTATTAAGAGACCTTTCTATTCCAGCTAATGGGAACATGAGCCATCCCCTGATTTGTTTGAACTAGAAATTGTTTAGACTATTGCTTCCTGATGGCTATTTCCTGGCCTCAGGCAAGTTTTCTCTCATGCATGCACTGATTAGATCACAGCCAAGGGCTCGAGGGACTCTCTGAAAACATCTGGAGCTATATCCGCACCCCACCTTTGGTCAGCTACCTTTTTTCCAGTACTCTTCCAACAAATTCTCACTTCACCTCCCTGAACTCTATCCCTGTCTCCTTAATGCAGGCTCTGTTTGGTCTTTTTTCTCTCTGTGCAGTGACCTGGAAAACTGCCCGCAAGCAGTAAGCTGAAGCAATTTTAGAGCTCATCTCATTTGTTTTCCTTCTTTCCACATCACACTCCTTTGCTGTCTGTTTTCAGTGTGCGAAAACTTTTGTTTCATATTTTTTGCTTGACTATCAAGTTGTTTAAGGGAGGAAGGTGAATCTGCTCCGTTACTAGATCATGGCCTGAAACAAAATAATCAGAAAGGTTTTACTTCTCTTGACTTTTTGCTAATACCCATATTTTTGAACGGTGTTATCAACTGTAGTCACCATGTTATATATTAGATTCTCAAAACTTATTCATCTTATCACTGAAAGTTCTTACCCTGTATCCAACCTCTCCCTCTTGTCCCCCCAACCCCAGCCCCTGGTGACAACTCTTCTATTATCTGTTTCTGTGAGTTCAACCTTTCTTTTAAGATTCCACATATAAGTTATACTGTACAGTATTTGTCTTTGTCTGTCTTATTTCACTTAGTATAAGGTAATATTTAAATATATACAGCAATAACCAGAGCAACATCAGCCATACACAAACAATAGGATCATACTGGTGTGCACCAGGAAACAATATTTTTAGTACACACACACACACACACACACACACACGTGTATGCATATACACACACATACACGCGTTTTTCATTACTGAATTATTTTCTACATTAGAAGTAAACCATATAATATGCTAGTATATTTACTCTAATTGCATATGAATATGTTACAATTTAACTCATTTTTACTTATATACCAAATACAATATTGACTTTGCAAAAATTATTAACGCCTTTTCATTATTTGAAATTCATTTTCCTATGATTTTTTTCCCAATTCATTAAAAGTGCTGTTGTTTCTGTGTTTTCATATTGTGTTTTTAAAGTTACAAAACTTGAGGTTCTAATAGATCCTACCATTCTAAAGTCTAGTAACTTAAGGGTAATTTTGTATCTCAAGATAAAACAAATTATGATTCAAATAATCAGCACATAAAGCATTCTTTCTCCAATAAAGAATTCCAGGGGCCT
Source organism: Miniopterus natalensis (assembly GCF_054644295.1). Classification (NCBI taxonomy): domain Eukaryota; kingdom Metazoa; phylum Chordata; class Mammalia; order Chiroptera; family Miniopteridae; genus Miniopterus; species Miniopterus natalensis. The sequence goes on along the minus strand of NC_142082.1, from coordinate 62,606,604 downwards.
TGCCCTTGCTGGTTTGGCTCAGCGCTGAGAGCGTCAGCCTGCAGACCGAAGGGCCCCTGGTTTGATTCCAGCCAAGGGCACGGGCCTCGGTTACAGGGGATAAGCTCCCGTCGGGGGCGTGTGGGAGACAGCCAACCGGTGTATCTCACACGGATGTTTCTCTCTCTGTCTTTCTCCCTTCCACTGTCTCTGAAAAGCAATGGAAAAAAATATCTTAAGGTGAGGGTTAAAAAGAATAATAAAATAAATAAATAAATAAATATAAATAAATACATAAATAATAAATAAATAATAAAAGAATTCCAGGGATCCTATGACATAAAAGCAATTTGAGAAAGCTGTTTCTCTGAGAAGCAACTTTCATAATTCTCAATAGTCTCTTAGAGAAAGGAGTATTAACAGTATGATTAAATTAGTGGATGCATAGTGAGCAACTTTCACAATTTCAACTCAAGTTTGTGGAGCAGTTCATGGGAAACTAATTGAGTGAAACCTCAACTGCTGACCACAGGGCAGCCAATAAGTCGAGTGCACCAGGTGTAGGGCAAGGAAAGCAACTTTATTCAGAAAGCCAGCAAGACGAGAAGATGTTGGGCTAGCGTCCTGAAGAATCATCTTGAGAAAGCACAGAATTTAGCCCTCTCTAATGTCAAAGAAAAGGGGGAAACAAGAGGGATTTGAGGTTGGGAGGTAATTGAAGACCGTAGAAATCTGGATGTAGGTAAGGATTCAAGGGTGATGGTGAAACTTCTTTGCTTTTGGTCAACAAACTCTGGTTGCCATGCCCCCAGTCACAATGTCCCTACTAATCTTTTGATAAAAAAAAAGCCAACACATCACTTTGTGCATGCCTTCCTTATCTCCTTGGAGAGGTAATTTTGAGCAGGGAGGTTGTTTCAGTAATTCCTAGGCTACAGGCTAAATTTCTTTAATGATTAGCATGGTTATGTGCAGGACTAAGCAGAAGTTGCTAATATACAGGTCAGGCTCAAGCAAGATGAAGTCAGAAAGGCTGATTATTTTTATTCCATTATAAAACTTTTAGCTATCAATTTGTGAAAGAATTTTATATACCTAACTTCATGAAATGTGATCAGTCTCTCAAAACTACTAGAAGAAAAACATGTAGGTGAACAAAGTTTGCTGAAATGACCTATTACTATTGAGTAATATAAAGTTTAACGAAAGAGCTTTTTAGTTATAAAACTAAAATTTAGGCCCATATACCACATTTTTTGTCTTAATAAGATCAAATTTGTTTGTTGCTATATCAACCAAATATAATTTTTAATTAAATTCTATACTTTCTTCCCTGGTCTATGTGGTACAGTGGTAGAGCATTGCCCATGCAATGAATGGTGGCAGATTCGATTCCCAGTCAAGAGCAGGGGTTTCAGGTTCAATCCCCAGCCCTGGTCGGGGTGCATGTGGGAGCCAACCAATCTGTGTTTCTCTCTCTCTCCCCCTTCTTCCCTACCACTCCTTCTAAAAATCAATGAGGAAAATATCCTCCCGTGAAGATTAACAAATTCTATACTTTCTCCAAGGATAATTCCCAATGTATAACAATGGCTAATAAACCAATTAATCTAGTAAATTTATTTTTCTTAGTAACTTTGGCTCAAAAGCAGTAAGATCTTGAAGAAACCATAAACTGCAATAATTAAATCCTTAATGGTCTACCATAACTGGAAACGATATAGCTAAGAATATAGCCAATGACCATTTCAAAAAAGCATTGAAATGCTGTCATTTTGCATTCTCTCCAACAGAGACACCAGTAGTCACAATCATGCATTGCATGGAATCCTAATGTTGCAACAGATTTGTTTGATAAACTATACCTAAGAGAATCATTTCCATTGAGGTTCTTCTTACCTATTAATGGATATTAGCTAATATGGAAAGAGGCTAAGAATTCACATAAGCTCTGGAATGACAAGGGCTAAAAATATTTTTATTTTAAGATGAAATTAAAAATAGGCCATTTCAGCAAACTTTGTTTACCTACATGTTTTTCTTCTATGTTTTGCCAGTTCCTTTTTCACTTTTATGTCTTCATGTATGAAGCTGCATTAGTGGCAATACTTTAGATGTAGTCGTTCTTCACTTAAAATGAAGATGATATTTATATCAACGTCAAATAGAACTATGATTTCATAATAGACAAATTTGTAAAAACTATTTCCTAACTAGCAAAATAATAAAATATAGTGTTCAATATGAAATGAAGTGACCTATTTATAAATATGCTTATTGTTTCATAGAATAGCATACCATTTCCATGAGTTCACTTTTTTTTTTTTTAAGTGGATGTTAGTATTTATGAGATAAAGAAAGCAAAAGTCATCAGATTAAGACCTACTGGCTGGCTTCCAAAACATCAACAAGGTACTATCTCCTTGATGACTCTATCACAGTCAAGGAAGTATGTCTAAGACTAGCAGGCTCAAACATAATTTTAATAGGATACATGGAATGCATCCATCTCTCCAGACTCACTTAATTAAACTGTACTCACAAAACTGATCCATAATATTAGATTTGCTTTTTGGCAATATAGTCATTTCAGCTATAATCCAATATATGCATCCCTAAAAAATCTGAAAGCCTTAACAAAAGCAATAATTTTTGTATGTTGTTTTTGTACCATTGGAGCTAATTTGAGCTGCCTGAGCAGGCAATTCTGCTTGGGTGGAGATTGTCATAATGAATATTTGAAACAAGCAACAACAGAAAATAGAGTGGAAATGCTTATATCACTGTAATTACTACATTGCTGGTAGATATTGAGACCGTGAGGAAGGAAGATAAATTATTTACCTATGGGATTGCAGTAAGGATGGAAAGAATGTAGGACTTGGAGACTAAGGCAGAATGTTCTCTGTTTAGAGTTGATGCTTAGTTTTTACTTTCTTAAAAGAACTCCCACTGCCAGTGCCAGCAGCCAAATTTAGTTTTGTGTTTTCTTTTGTTTTATGCCCCCCCCCCCCCGATTATTCTGATTTCCCTTGCTTAGGGGGAAAAAATCACATATGAACTGACAAAACTACCTATTGTACTGATATATTTTTCTAAAAGGTTAACAGTCGATGGTGGTACGCAAGTAGGCTAAATAGCCATCTCAGATTGGTGAATAAAGAAAAATTAAATTTATTAAGAGGGGATGGGGCTATCCAAAGGGAAGGGCTACACAGCACTGAGCCAAACAGGATTGGGTCCATGATGGCAGCAAAATATACTTGCGACAGTGAAACAAGAAAGAATGTAGAAGCAGCAACAGGGAGCCTAGGCTGGGCTGCTTGGGCTCACTGGGAAGTCAGAGAGAGAAGGGGGCCTTGGAGACAGGTTCAGGGGGCCAGCCCGGGGAGAGCTGCCACTGCCCTTTGAGCCCCTAGCGGGAGCCAGCCCTAGGTCCTTTGTCCTGAGAGTATTCATCTCTTTCTCGCAGGGAATCTTAGGAGAGGGTCAGGGGAGGGTCTCAATAGCATATTCACCAGCTTCCCAGGTGAGCTCTTTCAGGGGCGTGGTCTCCGCTGATTGGTCGGAGCCAGGGCAGGGGGTCATCAGGCAATGTAGCTGGTCCTGAGGCAGCCACCTGTCTGGTTTCCCTGCTTGTCTGGGCCCAGAGCTGAAATACAACAGAGGCCTAGGCGTTATCTTTAGGGAGGAAAGCTCAGGGGGTCTAAACCCCATGACCAGCTATATGCTGGGGGAGGAAAGGTTACCCTGGGGATAAGGTTCTGGTTTTCCCAGTTTTGCCCCTTTCTAGGCATCTGGGGCTTCCTGCCCTGGTGAGTTGCTGTACCCAGGTTTCTGTACCTGTCCCATCTAACATTCTCAATTTATGAACCAGGTATATTTTGTTACCTGCACACGTTGTGAAAGAAAAGAGCATAAAAATAAATACGACTTCACTCTGGTAGGAATTTACTCACTGACAGGGCCAGCTCCATTCTATATCATTTAGAAATTAAAAAATATATAAATACAACTAAATAAGTAAAGTCACTTTGGGTGTGTTATAATAATTAGGTGAGATATAGAAAATTCAAAAGTTTCAGAGCATCAAGCTAAAATACTGCTTTGTTCTTTACAGTAGGCATTTCCTGCCAGTGTGACATTGTATACAATGTCACAGGTTCAGGCTTCGTTGTGAAGTTTTGTATGAGCACTTTCAAGCTTTCCCCTATGATACCTCTCTCTGTGGTTCCAGGGCTCAAGAGCATCGGGTTATGTTAATGCATTGTTTCTTATTATAGCCTAATGCTGCCAATGTAGTTACTATCGAGATCTACTTATATGAACACTGTATTATTTAGTTGATTTTGAGCATTTCAGGTTTTATATATTGCGTTGCCTGAAATTTTAACTCTAAATCAAGGTTTCTCACCATTGACATTTTAGGCTGGATAATTCCTCACTGTGAGGACTATCCTGCACATTATAAAATGTTAGCCACATCCTTGGCCTCTACCCACTAGATTTCAAATAATGCATCTACCTTTCCAATAGCACCTCCTGTCCAGTTGTCACAATGACAAATGTCTCCAGACACTGCTAAAATCCACTGGAGGTAAAAAAACAAAAACCCACTGTTTGAGACACTGCCCTAAATGGCAATGTTAATAGTGAAATAGTGAATTAGGGAGTTGTTTGTAACTCTTATTTTCCTCCCCAAACAATGCCTCCTGGGACTACCTTATAGACTCCAGGAATGGGAAGGATTACAAAGCAGACTTTGGCCCCTCCAATGCCGCAACTCAAAAAGAAGGAAGACATTTGAAAACTAATTGATATAAGTATGTGTTAATGATTTTTTTTTTTTTTTAATTCCCACAGCTGCATCCCTAGAATATCAGGTTTTTGTATTCAAGTTTTAGTTAAAGTGATGTATATGTGTTTATAGTTTTTATGTTTCTCTTGTAGAATTTTGCTAGTGCTTACCTCCAATAATACTATTAGAGATAACCTTCCTACAAGATTAAAAAAATACATAGATACTGCGGGGTAGTAATCAGACATTCACAATGATCAACTTTTACAAACTATTGTTATCCAAGATATTATTTTTCTGTTAGATGCATATCATTCTCAGAAAAAGATAAAATAGTTGTGTTAAACATTATCTCATCTTGAAGAATCTAAATACATATTAAAATAATAAATGTTATGTACTTCCTTAAAGAACACTGTTCTACAGTTTTCAAATTCATATTTTTCAGTGTCATTTGAAGTATGAAATTTCTGTATATAATCTTTATTATTCAAAACTGATAAGAAATGTTTTTCTAATGTTTCCTATTTCTAACTGAATGCTTTATTTTGCCATATGTTTTGTAAGAATAGGCAATGTTTGTATTTGAAGCAAAAAAGATATGAAGGTAGAGCTTTGTAAAATGTTGTTCTATTACAAGTTGAGCCTTTTTAGACTTTAATTAGTTTACATGATTTCTTTGTTTTACCAAGTTCCACTTGCGGTACACTAACATCCTTGCTGTCAACACGAGAGTTCCAAATTATTAAGTTATTATTATTTGCTGAAATTTTGTTTTACCTTTCTCTACCTCAAATCCTCTATCTGTGAATAAATATAAAATAACATCTTTACATATATGCATGAATATCCCAAGATTTACCTAATCTAAAGGGCTATTTAGCATTCTCTCTCAGGAGGTAGAGAAAAATAATTAATTTTATAGTCAAACAGAAGAGTCAAATGCAATGTTTGCTGATTAGTGGGGAGGGAGGATTGATGCCGGAGGATCAGTCTTCCTTGTCGTTTGGGGGAGTGAGGTTCTTGGGGTGCTGCTGAAAGAAGCATTTTCAGGAGCCCCCACAGGAAGATGGAATGTGGAAGAAGATTTTATTGGCATGGAGTTACATTTCTTGAATTCCGGTGTCCCATTTCCCCCACGCCAGTCCTGGAAGAGGGGCAGCTGGGAGCTCAGCGGAGCCAGAGCCAAGGCCAGAGCCCAGAGCTTCGGGGCCGGGCTGCCGCCGGTGAGGCTCCTCACGCAGGCCAGGCTGAAGTCCAGCAGCCCGTGGGCGGGGCCCCACATGGCCAGGGGGCAGGTGCTCTGGAGCCAAGAGAGCAAATTTCCTTTCTTTGGAAGTTTATGTATTTAGATTTCAAGCATTCGTGCTTGCAGTGGCCGCTCCCATTCTGGCCAGTCACCTGTTTCCAGGTGTGATGGAAGGGCAAGCCTTTCCCCACTGGCTCGGCCCTCACTGGGCAGGTGTCTAAACTGCCTGTGTCGAGCCCCTTCCCCCCCAGGCAGTGGGGAGCAGACTGGAGTGTTAAATGCAGCTTTTGGGTAAAGCTGTATAACTGGCATGCCTGTATCTCGTCTTCCCTTTCGCTCCTTTCTGCTAAATGATAACTAGGTTATTACAACAGCATCAGAATCACTTACCCACTTTAATATTAGTTCCTTTGTCCTATAACAATCCTGCAGATGCGGGTCTATTCCTGTGGATCGCACATAATTCTCTTGGTTGGCAGCAGGCTCTGATAATGTGACTAAAACAGGGGAGTACATATTTATGTGATGATTGAGCCAAGCAGCTCAGCCTTGGGAGAGCCAGATGTACAGAAAGGAGACTGTTTTTTTATGACAGGCACAGCATCGTATTTGGTATTTGCTGTAGGAGTAACAATAAATAAATTACTTAACATCAATAAATGTTATTTCCTTTACTTCTAAAATTAGAGTGCCAATATCTACTGTGAGGGCTGTACCAGTGCCTTCAGGAATAGATTTATGGTATTTAGGACAGAGCCAGATTTATTAGTTTTCCTTAAACACCTGGTCTCAGGCTTGAGCAGGTAAATCACCTGAGGGCTTGTTACAACACAGATTTCTGGGCTGATTTAGTGGGTCCTGGATAAGAACTTAGAATTTGCCATTTCTGACAAGTTTCCAGGTGAGTTAATGGTCATGGTACCAAGCTTTGGGAACTATTGTTGTAGACAAACATTTTGCAGGGCCTTGTGCCATTCACACAGATTAGATTCAAATATAAAACTAGAATTCTCATAAATTAAATTCCCATAAGTTAAAATAAGAAACAAACAAATTTAATAATTCTTATAATATTTTCTAATTTTCATTTTAATATATTGGTTGCACCATGTGCCCTGGGATTAGCTTAGTGGTAAAATTAATACATCCCATCATTTACATATTTTAAAAAGGCCTACACCTTTCTAATTCTATTGGTCTTCCTGTTAATGTTTAGGACAATATAAAATCTGAAACAAAAGGTAGCAAATACAATATATAAATTAGAAGTGTTACAGCTATGCTTTATATTTGTGCTTTAAATCATATTTACTGTTTTGATTTCTTCTTCTAATTATCTTTTTAAATCTCCATTTCCTTTGCAGGCTTCACTGGTGTTTGACAATTTAATTATAATTTTTATTTGAAGCTGTAATGAAGCTAACACACTTTAGATTTAAGACTGGTTTATGTGGAAACGGTAACTGGCTAATTACACATGAAATACGTTTCCCTTTTCAATTTTGCTGAATCAGGAAGGAGAGAGCAATATCCTGTCCTGGGACCTCTCCCAGTGAGTTGCCATCTTAGGAATTTTGTTAGGGCTAATCCAATTCTGCTTAGAATCTTTTATGTTGTCTGATAATCTAAAGAAAAATGCCATTAATATGTGCTACCTGCAATTTTTGTAATATGATTAAGCTATGTAGGATGCCAATTTTTTCCCTTTATTAAATCTTTTATTCACTTAAATACTTTTTAAAAATCAGAACATATTCAAGTAGATACATACACACAATCATGTTAGAGTTATGATTTGATTTTAGCCTTGTGATTTTAAAAATGCATTTGATTCTACTTCGGAGCAAATAATTTATATCTTTCATAGAAAATTAGTTTTCCATTGTTACTCCAATATTGCTTTTGTGCATATAAATTTGCAAGAAAAATATTTATCATCAGGCCTGATTCAGAGCTCCATAACCAGGAATCACTAGCAAAAGATACTTTTAGAGTAATAGAGGTGGGGTGGTGGCGGTGGTGGCGAATTAAACAAATACTAGATTCTTTTATTTAGTTCTGACAATATTCTGTGTAATTGAAGAGGGAAGTAACACTAAAGATTTGTCCTACTTAAAGGGGAAAAAGTGTTGTAAAGAAATCAAAACAACTTCCAGTGAAGAAAAAACATTACATGAGTAACTCAGGCTTTTCATTAACTCCTTACTGTTGAATTCTGGACAGAACCTCTTTTCTAGCTGTGAAATTTGAGTGTAATCTAAGAGTAGTCGTCAGTTTCCTGGTTTTAGTCAATAAGACAGATTTATATAATTAATATATGCCAACCATATCCAATGTTTATTTTATCATAGCACTTTCCCCTCTTAGGAGAGAAGAATGGAATGTACCCATTTAATATTTTATTTATTTCAGACATCAATCCATTTGTTCATAAAGTAGAATAAAACTAAAACTAGCAAAATTTTCTCTTCTAAAGGCAATGCCAAGTCCTAAATATATTTTTTTTAATGTCAATTTTGAGTTTTTGGAGACATTTGAATCTTAAAATATAAAGTCAAATAAAATGACAAAATCAACAAAAATAAAAACAGGCAATAAGAATAAGACTGAGAGCCCGAAAGAGTGCTATAATTTTAAGAAAGTTGTGTTTCTTACCCCAGTTATTTGCTGAAGCTATTGGGGTAAGAATAATACAACCTTCTTGATATTCAGGATCTTGAAAGGATGTAGGTGTAGGACCTGCCTTTGTATCTTTGTGTCACAAAATCAAGAACATGCTTTTCTTCCAAAGATCTTTTACTTTAATTTTATTTTTTAAAATATGTTTTTATTGATTTCAGAAAGAGGAAGGGAGAGGGAGAGAGAGATAGAAACATTAATGATGAGAAAGTCATTGATCGGCTGCCTCCTGCACGCTCCCTGCAGGGGATCGAGCCTGAAACCCGGGCATGTGTCCTGATCGAGATTTGAACCTCGATCTCCTGGATCATAGGTTGAGGCTCCGCAGCTGAGCCATGCGTGCAGGGCTAAAGCCCTTTTTTGTTTTGTTTTGTTTTGTTTTGTTTTGTTTTGTTTTGTTTTGTTTTGTTAAATTGGCATTCATCTCTTACTTCCTGAGTGGTCTGTGGAAAGTTTACTGGGGTGATCACTTCTTGAATACTAACTCAATGTTGACAACTCCTTTGAAGAACATTTTTGCATTTTCTTATCTATGTGTTTACTTTTCAGTGATCATAATTTTAAAACAAATAGCTTGAATGCTAACAATTTGCTGGCTATGCAAATTTGGGCTCATGTAATATTTTAAAATATTCATGAAATATGATATGTAATGTTTGACATTTATAATGAAATGTAAATGGGAAACAAAGGAAGTCATAAGCTCAAAATTTCAGGGGTTTATGCAGTTAAAACTTTCAAATAATTATATCGTGTTTTTCTTTGTCCTCAAATTTTATGTGGAAAAACAGAGGGCATATAAAAGTGATGGAGACTTTATGAAGAAAACTCCAGAGTTTGTATAAAGTCGGTGCAGATCTAATTTAACTCCTGCACCTACATGTAGAGTTCCATATAGTCATTGATTTTCTCCAAACTTGTCCTGCAGTTTATTGCCTTCATTTATTCACACCATATTTTCTGTAATAGCTAAACTCTGTCATTTCTACTGATTGAAATCCTATTTATCTGTCAAGCTTCAGCTAACATGTCACTTACAAAGAAACACTTTATGATCTCCGTCCCCCAGTAGTTAGCAGGGATTGCTCCCTTCTCTGAACTCACATAGTATTTTTTATGCCCCTTTTCCAGCAGGTTACCATGCATTATAGTCATTTGCAACACATAAAGATTGTATGCTTCTTGAGGATAGATATCATTCATTTTTCAGTCCCCAGAGTACATCGAACAGCTTTAAGCAACCTATGAGTAATTGGTGAACAAGAACAGGAAGAGTGTGATGCATTTCTTGTCATCCACACAATTCAAAAAAGAATACATTTCACTTGTTTATTAAGCATTTATTAAAATATAAAGATTTTTTTTTTATTTTTTACATGTATTGAACCACTTAACCACTTACTTCTCTTTGCGAGAGATTGATTTAATCGATGGCTCTAATTTTTCACTCATTCCTACATCCTGAACTTTATCACTCACATGACTTTGCAGCTCTTGCCACCAAGAAGATCACTGTGTCTTTTATTTAGGTCTGTGATCCATCAGAGAGAAAGAGGGGGTCAGGGAAGCTTGAAGAGGGTAAAGGGTTTCAAATATATGGTGATGAAAGGAGACTGTACTTTGGGTGGTGAGCAAACAATGCAACATACAGATGATGCATTATAATATTGTACACTTGAAACATACAATCTTACCAACCAATGTTACCACAATAAATTTAATTTCTAAAACAGAGGAAAATTGGGTGGCATGGATTTATTCCACATGTTTAGCATCTCTCATCAGGTACTTAAGCATGCCTTAGCCTAGGCAAGCCTAGAATAACTGATAGCCAACTGATCCACACCCTAGTATAGCAGGAGTCCAGCTACGGTAAACAAAGCCATCTGACAACCATTCCAAAATGTGTTAGCACTCAATACTTTTTAATGTTTACTATTGTTTTATTCGATGCTTCCCTGAAAGTTCTTGCAATCAACTACAATCCCGAGTATTTTGTCTTTTGTGAAAAAGTACTATGCCTTGTACTTGTGGGTACTGGTTTCTACGGACCAGCTACAAGTTAAGGAATCACTTAACTTTCAGACCATACTAGTGGCTGAGCTAGGTTTTCCAGAACACTTATGTAGAAGCAAATGGGTTCATGAGACTGCTAAACCGTGGGAGCAAAAGAAGAATTAATCACATACGGCTGAATGAACTGACTGTGGTTTTTGTTTCAAATATTGTTGATCTCTTAATGTTACATTTTTTGAATGTGTAAGAAAGCCTTTTCTTGTTTCCCCTAAGCTATCTATAAATTATAGCAATTAGTAGATATGTTATAAACAGAAATTAAACATTTGCAATATATATTTTTCTCTCTGCCTGACCACTCTTATTCAGCTTTCTTACATAGCCATATGCTTGTTTTCATTGGTTCCATTTGAATCTGTCCTGTTTTTCTTTTTAAAATATATCTTTATTGATTTCAGAGAGAGGAGGGGAGAGAGAGAGGTAGATAGAAACATCAATGATGAGAAAATCATAGATTGGCTGCCTCCTGCACGCCCCCGACTGGGGATGGAGCCCACAACCCCGGCATGTGCCCTGACCGGGAATCGAACCATCTCCTAGATCCTAGGTCGATGCTCAACCGCTGAGCCATGCCATGCTGGGCTGTCCTTCTTTGAAATTATTTTTATTTATGTATTTTCATTTATACTTGATTTATGCTGGCTCTCTAGATTGTAAGAGCATATTTTATATACTTGATTATGTTATAGGTTTTACGGTTGTTTTACATAGAAAAAGTCACCCAGTGACATAAAATTTATATATGTACTTTGGAAACATAGAATACTTCATAGTTCTGATTAAAATTTAGTTTCACACCCTTTCCAGTGTGGCTCAGTGGGTAGAGTGTCGGCCCTTGCACTGAAGGGTCGAGGGTTTGATTCCCAGTCAAGGGCACGTACCTGGGTTGCAGGTTTGATCCCTGGCCTGGTTGGGGCACATGCAGGAGGCAGCCAATCAATGTGTCTCTCTCACATCAATATTTCTCTCTCTCTACTCCTCCCTGCCTCCCTTCCACTCTCTCTAGAAAATCAATGGAAAAAATATCCTCGGGTAAGGAGTAACAAACAAACAAAAATTTAATTTCACTTAGTATGAGCATGTACAGACCTGATTTTGTTTTTTTGAATTTTTAACTTAATCTTTATTGTTGAAAGTATTACAGATGTCCCTCATTTTTCCCCCCATTGGTCCCCTTCACCCAGTTCCCACCCCACCCCAGGCCTTCACCACACTACTGTGACCATAGGCCATGCATATACATATATAAATTCTTTGGTTAATCTCTTCTTGCCCCCCTTCTTCCCCCTTCCCTCCGAGATCCCTCAGTCTGTACCATGCTTCCATGCCTTTGGACCTATTTTGTTACTAGGACTTGATTAGAAACATTAGATATATAACAAAGGAGTTACTTAGAATGTAATATTTGAGAATGATGCTCATTTAATAGATATAACTGAAATCATTGTAATTAACCCAGTTATTAATTAACTGGGAAGGAGCAAAGGGAAGGCCAGATAATATAGGAATGTCATTTATGCCAGGAAGCTGGGGCTTAACACTCTCCAGGTCTGTTCCCTGAAGATCCTGGGGGAAGGGGCTGGACAAATACGGGATAAACACAGGCCCAGTAGAGTCTAAATGACATAGAGAGGGTGCTTGCCTGTCAGTCATACCTGGCAACAGGACATTGGCCAGAGTAGGAGCATAGGCATGGCCACTGCAGACATTGGAAGATTTGATATTTAAGCTTCTAAACAAAGAGGTTCCCCTTTTTCCCCCTTCTCTCTGCTGCTCCTGCCTGACTCCAGGCTTGTGGGGCTCTCACACTGCGCTCGTCCACATGGCCCACAGCCACGCAGATGCCACACACAATGGACTGGAACTAGCCTCATGCTGTGCCAGGCTCAGTTCCACATGGAATGGAAACTGTGGACACTGGCTTTGCTTTTAGCTGCGCCTTTCCCAGGACTGGTTTCAGGGAAATGGGACATTTGAAACCGAGGGCTATAACTCCACGCAAATAAAAATCACTCATTCTCCCATGGGAGTCTTAGAAAATTCTTTTTCTCAAGATATTGTAAGAACCTGACCCCCAGCACCCAGTGGGGAAAGGGATCCCCCATTTCCACTGGTGGGCACCCCACTTCCACCGATAACACTTTTGAGGAACTAAGCTTGACTTTATGAAGTCAATGCTTATAAAGCCCTTTTGGGAAAACTGGCTACATAACTGAGCTACAGTGTTCATAGACATTTGTGCTCCCAGTCTTACAGGTGCATAAGGAAGGTCACTTTTTGGCAGACTCAGGAATCTTAATATACTTTTGAGGATCTTAAGAAGAGAGGAATTCACCCAAATGTATAACTAACATAGGGGAAATTGTTGTTGTAAATACTTGGCTTGAAAACTTCCAGCACAGAATACAAAAGAAGGACAATATGGTAAGTTACTATTCTTGCAACACCTATGCAAAAAATCAGATAAGACCACCACATTTATGATGAAGAATACAATACCTTCGATATCATGTTTTATAAAATTGTGGAGTAGTGACTATAGAGAGAATTTCACGTTTTAGTAGAATACCATGCATAATCTAAAACATACCCTTTCTGGGGAGGAGAAGATTTTGGTCTTATCCTGAAAATTAGATTAGACCTGATAGCTTGTCCAAATTATCAATCCCTTTCAAATTTTCAGTTATTACAGTTTTCTTCAATATGTAACTATATCCCTTCAAATTGATATTTCCATTTTTTTCTGATTGGTAACAACCAAAAACTAAAATTCACTTCCCAGATTACTATCAGAACTGGAGGTTGCCTTGCCAGTGACATTTTCTTCCAGGCTATGAAAAAGCCTTGGATGGTAAATTAGCCCAAGTACTTGATAAGAGCCTCTAAGAATTCATCACTTAGCAGACCAGACATGGGCCAGATTTCTTCCTGGATAACCCATTATTTTGGTAAATCCTGCAAAATGCTCAATTAATAATTTTCATTATACAAGAGATAGCAAATAAATTTCTTATATTAATGAAATTGTATAAAAAGATATACTTTTAATGCATTTTTATAATAGCATTTTAACGAACAAGAGGCTGACTGTTAATAATCACTAGGAGATTTCCTGATTTTTTTTTTTCTTTTTAGAATCTTCAAATATATGCTCACTTTACAATATCATCATATGTCACATTAGCTCTAAAAAACACGTGGCTCAAATGAGTAAGAAATGAGAGTATAGAGTGGTTTCAAGGTATAAGCCAAAGTCTTCAAAGGCAGATTGCCTCAGGAACTGAAATAATTAACTTCTGATCTACCATGCTGGCTTACAATTCAGTTTTCAGTTACTTCAATTACTATGGTGATTTTGCAATTTTTCTCAAATTAGAGTTTGATTTTCAGACTTCAGTTGTAGAATTTGCTTATTGTCGGGGTAACAAAATTAGAAAATTCTTCTATGTAAAAGTGGATAAATGGGCTCCCAGTTTGGCCACTCACTCTAGTCAAGTCAGAAAGAATTGTAGACTTTCCAAAAGGAAGGGAAATCATTATATCAACATAGGAGGAATGGGAAATATATATTTTAGTTACCATTAAAAAAAAATAATCTGAATTGGGAATTCTATGAAAATTTATAATATGGGATTCATAAAATTATAATAACATGTTAAACAAAAAGGTCAAGCAGTTAAAACCAAACATTAACTTTATTGACTCAAAATATTTTATCAAAATATTTGATTGGAAATTTATACTTCTTTTGCTAGTGGAAGAATTACTATATATTTAGTACCAATTATCCCAACTTGAAAAACATGTTACAAAACGCTATTCAAAGTGAGTCAATATCAAAGGCTTGTCTAGGTAGTACTATATTCTAGTCAATTATTGAATAAAATTGAAAATTTATTCAAAACTTTTGAATAGAAGTTCCAGCAAGATTTATATTTGTCTTTCCATCAGTTATGTTGCAAAACTAATTGACTACATAATATTTATTAAGCCTAGATCGATCTTTGTGATCACCAAATAGATAGGAACATTTTGCAGTTCCACATTCTTCCGTACAACTTAAAAACGCTGAGGTTTTCAGCCTTGTCTACATGACACAAATACACTATTTTTGGAAATAGCTCCTCAATCTCCTTTTCATGATAAAATTATGGATGTTATTTCTAATTTCTTAAGAAAAAACTTGAGAGATAGAGTATCAACTAATAGGTTAAGTTCTAAAAAAAGAAGAACTAAATTTAAATCTTACCTTTTTCACTTTCTTGCCTTATGACTTGAAATATGTTATTTATCCTATAATTCCCATTATCCTCATTAATAAAATTGAGACACTTAAGTTGAACTTGCAAACTTGGTATAAAAATGAAGTGTTCTAGTGCAGTGTGTCCCAAACTTTTAATATTTATGTTCCACTCTCACAAATTGTCTTTTCTTCATACTGTTTTCAATTAATTATTCAATATTTTTAAAAGCTTACCTATATAATTAAATACACATAATTACAATTTTTTTTATCAAATTAATTAAGGGAAATGCACTACTATCACTGTTGATGGCAGTGAACATGGCACCAGGTGTTAGACCAGTGGAGTCAGACCAGACCTTGGTTCAACAACCTCAGTACTTGAGTTCTGGCTAAGAAAGAATTCAGAGCCAGAATTAAACTATAAGATAAAGTTTATTTAGAAAGTTACAGAGGTAGAAGTGAGCAGTAGAAGAAATGGGCTCAGGGAACAGGTTGCAGAGGCAAAAGGAGGGCCGTTGGAGCTCAGGAGAAAGAGAGGGAGGGAAAGGTAACCTGCCTGGGGGGAGAAGGGGACAGGAAAGGGCAGGTGTGCCCCCTAGAGGGAGAGTGTGCTGGGACCTGCTTTCTAAGGGCTTTTAAGGGAGGTGATTTTAGGGGAGGTCCCAGGGCAGGATCCTAATAGAATATTCATTAGCATTTCAGGTCCTTTTTATTTTTTTATTATTTTTATTTACTAATTTATTTATTTAAAATATATCTTTATTGATTTCAGAGAGAGGAAAGGAGAGGGAGAGAGAGAGAGACATCAGTGATGAGTCATTGATCAGCTGCCTCCTGCAAGCCCGCAACTGGGGATCGATCCCACAACCCGGGCATGTGCCCTGACTGGGAATCGAACCCCAATCGCCTGGATCCTAGGTCAACGCTCAACCACTGAGCCAAGCCCGGCCAGGCTCAGGTCCTTTTTAGAATCATGGTTTCCACTCATTGGTCAGTGTCATGGCAGGGGGTCATTAGTGCAGCTGGTCCTGATGTCAGCCTGGCATCCATTGCCTGGTTTTGCTGCTTTTCTGGGCCTGGAGCTGAAACACAACTGAGGCCTAGATGTTATCCCTAGGGGTTAATGCTTAAGGGAGTGGTCATGCTGGGACCTGCACGGGAGTCACATGAGGCCTCTCCTTTGCCCCTTGTTTCTCCTTCAAGTGGGTCTACCACATGACCAGCAACATGCCCGGGGAGGAAAGGTTGCCCTAGGGGCAAGGTCCTTGTTTTCCCAGTTTTGCCTGTTGCTAGGCACCCAGGGCTTTCTGTCCTAGTGACCTTCTGTACCTGGCCTGTCATCCTTGCTCTGCTCTTGTCTGTCTAACTGCCTACCCTATTACCATAAATGCCAATTGACTTTAAACAAAAACAATGACAATATAGTGTTATTAATATTCATATAATCTTATTTGGTGCCCAAGTAAGCACATCTATCATGTTGATTCTAATTACTCTATTTCAAATGTAATTAAACATCCCAAGGTATAGATTAAAGGTAACATAATGAAATATAATTAAATATAAAATAACACAAAGTCCAGCAGGGTGATCATTAAAGTAAAATATTTAATTTTTCTTATGCTATGTGGATGTGGTATAATATCACACTTTGCAGGAAAACTAAGGTAAGTTAAAGGTATGTAGGATAAATACTAAAACAACCATTAAAATAACAAAACAAAAAGGCAAAGAAAGAACAAAAGGGAAAGCAACAACAGGAGGGACGAATAGAAAATAATAGTTAAATTTTAATAGATTTAACTAATCTTATGAGTAATCACATTGGAAATTGTCTGAGCATTGCTAAAGAAAAAGAAAGGCCTAAATAATTGGAGGTACATATATTGTTCTTAGTTAAGAAGGCTTGATACTGTTAAGATGTCAGTTCTCAAATTTATCTTTATATTCAACACATCCCCTTCAAAATCCCAGCTGGCTTTTTTGAAGAAATTGAAAAGCTGATTAACAAATTCATATGTCAATACAAAGGTCCTAGAATAACCAAGCCATAGTTGAAAAGAACAGACTTGAAGGCCTAGAAACAAAAACAAGTCTAAACAATAAAAGAGGTTCTATTCTCATGACATTGACATTTAGAATATCCTTCTTTATCAGCTTCCTAAATACCCATGATGATCATTTGCAGGGATACAAACCTGATTTAACTATCTCCACTTTATTTTCTTCTTTACAGTGAAAAACTGTATTTACATCCTTTTAATGTTATAATTTTTTATCCTTGCCTTTTCTAACATTCAATCATACTAAAGTTGGTGTATTAAACCATGATGTTTAAAAATACAGGTAGCAAGATTCAGTACAGAACAAATATGCATTTGGTTGGATGCTCTATCTCTCTATGGCTAATGTACCTTCTGTAAATGCACTACCTCTTATTTCCCAGTAATCAATACAAATCTGTGTATGATATTAATGTTCATAGGTTAAATTTTAGGAAACTACAATCATGAAACATAACATTCCCAGGGCATATTGATTGTTATCAGACAGGGTGAAGGGGGGGGGGGGGGCGGGAGAAGGCCTGATGCAGAAACAGTGACAGAAAATAACAATAAAGAACTTTTGTCAACTGATTTTCATGTAGTGGCAAATGAAACATTTATTTTTATCACCTGTCAAATGAAAACTCATTTGTTTTAGACCGAGAAATACCAGATATTGTAAAATGAGACACTGAAGAAAAAAAAAGCCCATGTCAGTGAGGGTGTTCATATAGTTGTAGATATTTAGATCCTTGGTGCGTGAAAACATTATTTAGAGATATGTGAGGTGTGTAACAGTTTGGGTTGAGGCTTGAACTAACCTCTATGTCACAAAACATTAATTGTCAGTGTTATTGCTTTTATATGAGGTGTGTTAGTATTAAGCAAAAGAAATATTGGAGAATAGTTTATATAGTTTGCCAACTGTTTAGAAATTTTTAACACTACTTCATGTAATTTGCCTATAACAATAAAAGCTTGTGAGCTGCTGATCTTTCAGTTCCCTTAGACAAATATTAACCGTCTCTCTTTGCCTTGCTGGGAGGTCCTGGAGAATGAGCCCTGTGGGCTGCATTGTCTGGGCTCTGTTGCCTCCTGGCTCCCTGTTATATTTAGGCTGTGAATCACTGACGAGGTATCTGAGGGCAAATGAGAGGGACATCAGCCCTGTCTTCCCTGTTCTCTCCTTGATTTTGCACAATATCTCAGGCAGTAATTATAGTTCTTCCAAGTCCACTTCTCAGTAAATGCTTGTAATGCTGTTTTCTCTGCCTAACACTAGAGGTTTGGGTGTTAGACGGGCATCTCGTAGGTGCTTTTCTGCAGATACGGTCCAGCAAGTTTCAACAGGTGCTCCACGGTAGGCACGCTGGTGCGCTGCTCGAAGTATGCAGAGCCTGACTATAGTCACGGGCACTGACCACTTTCCCTCAGATCGTCAAATAAAAAAATGACAGCAGCCTACACAACAATTTCCATCTGGTATGAATGAATCAAAATCATACCTTTTTTTTTTGTCAGATCGGCAAAAGATATACTTTTGTGCTGCAGAATTTTAGTAACTAGTTTATATGTGCCATGAGATAAAAGAGGTTGAAAATCATTGCCTTAGTCCACAAATCTGTAAGTATTGGGACCACCCCGGGGCATTCTGTTTCCTACAGTAATGCTAACTGATAAAATATATAGTGAAATGTTTGTTTTGATGACTGGACTGTTATGAATTTTCATAAATATTAAAGTATTTGGTACTTTAAAATATTTGGTATTAAGTAGCAAATATTACTATTCATATAAAATAATCATATCTGAAATGTATTGAATTTTAATGTATAACAGGCAATATTATAAGCAACATATATTACATTTTAGAGTCCTGTTGCCAATTAACCAAAGTCAATCTAGGGGAGTTTCACAATTTTCAAGGTCCTTTGGTAAACATTAGTCCCTTATTGCGGTAGGCTCTATAGAGGTACTTTCTAATTTCGCCAACATGTTGTATGTGTAATAAAAGCAAGTCTTAGACTAAATTCTGGTAACAGTGCATTAGACCTGCTTGTAATAGGTTTAGTAAAAGTCCCACACTTTATCCAGAAGCACAAATCAGGCTGGGGGACACTGTCCTCTGTGAAGGGGGGAAAAGCCAGTACTGACTGGATTTAGAGTCTGCACCCTGTCAGGACAGTCTGAGCATGCTTGGCTTTCCGGTTTCTTACAGCTCATTCATATAACGAGTGACTTCCATAAAGCAGTGAGATCCATGAAAACAAGAAAAGTGAATCCTGACCACTATCCTTGAACACCATTTATTTCACCAATGAAAATTTATTTCCAACATCTCTCAGGTTAATGGACATACACTGTACTATAATGCTATTTGATGTGTCGGGGAAGCCTATCAGTTATGTTGATTATGCTAATGTATTTCACATGTTAATCATCCCAAGGTATAGATTAAGGGTAATATAATCGAATACTATAATGCTTACACAGAATTATTTTCGAGTCATTTATTTTTTATCAGAAAAAAATCAGCTCCTAAAGAGAAACAAAGCATTTCTTATAGTAATAAGGGATGTTGAGGACACGCCAAGAATGTAGAGGTGTGATAATAGGTTGTAGATACTGTTGCATAAAGCCTGTATCCACTCGATATTTCTAGTTCCCCTTCTGATCATTAATTAGCACCTCCTTCCTTCCCCCCCTTTTTTCTATCTCTCTTCCTCCTCTACTTAACTTTCCCTTCCTCTCTCTCTCTCCCTCCCTCCCTCCTTTCCTCTCTTTGTTGCTCTTGGTCTCTTACACACACACACACACACACACACACACACACTCTGCCATTTTTCCAAACCATTGGATATCATTTATTGTTTTGCTCCTAAACACCTAACTATTTCTTAATAGCAAGGACATTGCACTACATAATCATAATACAATTACCCAACTCAGAAAATTTAGCATTAATTTTAACATTAAGACTACCAAAGCAAAAACTGCACCATTCAAAAGTAAATAGGGTAAGAAAACTTTCTTCAAGGCTGTTAAAATAGTGGAGAGAGAACAGTATCTGAAGTAAACTCCACTGGAATAAAAAACTGGGGAGCTTTTTAAGAGTTGGGGTAGCCCTTCTCTGTTTTCTAGTTGACCTTACCAAAAGGAAACATAAACTTTCTCTTATCTTTGTCACAGGCCATAGTTTTATAGCATGACACAAGATACCCACCAAAGTTAGGTTCCTGCCCTTCCACAGAGACTAGGTACTCTGTCTCCCTTGATGGCACATTTCAAAGGGTTGGCTCCAAGATGCTTACAAGTCCTGGTTTTTAAAACTGACAAGAGGCTTTAGAAAGATTTATATCTCTGCCCGGCCTGGCGTGGCTCAGAGGTTGAGCATCTACCTAGGATCCAGATCAAGGTTCAATTCCCAGTCAGGGCACATGCCTGGGATTTGGGCTCGATCTCCAGTGGGGGGCCTCCAAGAGGCAGCCGATCAATGACTCTCTCATCAATGATGTTTCAACTCTCTCTCCCTCTCCCTTCCTCTCTCTGAAATCAATAAAGATATATATATATATATATATATAAAAGAAAGATTTACATCTCAAAAGAGCAGGGAAAAATTTGCAATTATAAATTTTCTAAACTAAATCCTAAAGAAAGGGAGAGCCTGGAGTTAGAGAGAGGTCATGGCTTAGAGTCAGGAAGAAGCCTATCTAACTTTAGTCCAACTGCAGGAAATGTTTAGACCATCTTGGTTAATACAGTATTACTCATGAAATATTAATTATCCACTAATAGAAAATCAATATTGAAATTTTCTGTTTTCCCAAAGTGTCCTTGTAGTAGTTTTAGAAATCTGCGATCCAAACATGAATTGTGTTTAGTTTTTGAGTCTTTAGACTTCTTAAGTCTAGGAAAATGCTTTAGCTGTTGTTTTTATGTAACATAGACATCTGTGAAGCGTACAGGCCAGTGTGTTTTATAGAAGTCCGTCTATACTGAGTTTTTAAAAGTTAACACATACACAATACAAGTAGCTATTGCCTTTGCCCCTTTTTATAAATCAAGAAACTGAAAGAAAGGTTAATCCTATTGACACAAATCACAATTTCTAAGTAATAATCAGAGCCAGGATCTGATGCAAGTTGTAAGATTTCTCACTCAATCATAATAATGCATTGTAATAATTTCTAACATACCACAAATATGAATTTATCTTGTTCTATTCTTATTAATCAGCAAAACAGTGGTCATGATGTATGTTTTTCATACATTACATACATATATAGATGCATATATACCTACGTGCAATACATACTGTGTTTCTACCTGCCAGGCTTTGTTCTCAGGCCTTTGTATATAGAGATACATATAATCAAATCACTACCCTAAAGGAATATTAACTTTGAAAGACTAAATGACAGGCAATTCAAAATAAGGCACTAGGCTTAATATTACATTCTATTGAAGCAATTTAATCCAAAATTAAAACCCATGGATGATTTCTTAAAGGAGAGCATTCATTACGTTTTTCCTCATAGTTAAATTTGCAAATACCTAGGAATATTTGCTTACTTTTAATAGATTGTTAACTGAAACCATTTAGTGCTTATATTAGCAATGCATTTCACTTTAGTGATTTTTAAATAAATTGAAAGTTCAAACATGGAGCCTTCCTGTTTAATACAAAACAGTAAATTAACATGAACCGTTGCCTGCTTCCCTGAATTAGCAGCTTTAAGTAAACTATAAAAGTGAGAGAGAAGCATGGATCCGACCAATAAATATTTACCCTGAGACACTGCAATGTAGTTCAAGGACTGCGTGGGGCCCGAGTGGAGTGGTGGAAGCTGGTGAGAGAACACCCCCAGAGCAGCAGTGAGGATATAGTTCGGCAGATGACTTTATGTTCTGTTCTTACATCTTTCCCATAAACCCACTCTGCCCATTTTAATGTTGGCATAAAATCTCAGAGCTGAACCTGTGGAAAGAACCAAGTTCTACGTCAGAACTGATGAATTGCAGTCCAGTACTTCCAGTTCTGATTTTATTTTCTAAATGATTTATGGTTGTGGCTTTGTCCAGAGACATTGCCAGCAAACATGGGTAGTTGATTATACTTCTGTAGGGCCTGGTGCTCTTGAGCGCTGGGGTTCATTGTCATTCATCTTTGACAGAGAAAACAGACAAGCCCTGGCCAAGGTGGCTCAGTTGGCTGGAGCGTCATCTCGTACAGCAAACAGTTGCAGGTTCAAACCTCAGTCAGGTGGTGAACAGGAGGCAACAGATTGATGTTTCTCTCTCACATCAATCTTTCTCTCTCCTTCTTCCTCTCTCTCTCTCTCAAATCAGTAAAAACATGTCCTTGGGTAAGGGTTAAAAAAAACCAAAAAATGGACAAGTGCAGCAAACAAATAAGACCATTAAAAAAGATTGAAAGAAGAGCAATTCACAAAAGTCAATTATATTTGTCAAAAAGAGTAATATCTAACTAGAAAATATAAATAACACATTGGGAACAAAAACTGAATTACCTAGGAACTGACTTAAAATGAAATCCATAAGACCTAAAAAGAGAAATGCTTTATAATTACATTAAGTGTTATAGAAGAGAATTGAAAATATTTCCCATTCTATTGATTTGATGACAATAATATATTAATTTTTCTAAGATGAAGTTATAAATTCCTTGCAATCTCAATACAAATTGCAGCTGGATATAAAGAGTTCTATAACATTTTTCTAATGTTTATGTGATAGTTCATAAACACCCAAGCTAAAACTCTTTTAAATGTGTGTGTGTGTGTGTGTGTGTGTGTGTGTGTGCGTTTAAGCAAGACCCCAAGGGCACAAACCATGAAGAATAAAATTGATATATGATTAAATTTAAATTAAGGATTCTCTTCAATGGTAGCAAGATAAATTGTCAAATGCTATATTTAGGAAAGTTATTTGCAATATCTAAAATCAATAAAGACTACTATCTAGGTGATATAAAGACTCCTTAAAACCAATAAGAAAAAGGAGAAACCAAAAGAGAATAATAGATTTAAAAATGTAGTTCATAAGAGAATAAAGGCAAAACATAAAACAAAAGTATGATCTCATCGATGTGGGGGAAGGGGACATCTGTACTACTTTCAACAATGAAGATAAATTTTAAGAAATATGTTCTTGTGCAGTCAAATTAAGCATGTGAACACTATATCCAGGGGTCTTATTTTTTTAGTACACACCCAGAGAAATTCTTACCCATATGTAAGAGTATATGTACTATTATAGATTGTGGTATTGAGATATGAGAGAAAATCTAATTGCCCATCACTAGGGCAATGTATAAGAACAATTTAACGAAGCATACTTGAACACTGTTAATATTTATAAGCAATATGGATAAATTTTTTAAAAAATTTATTTGAGTATAAAAATAAAATTTAAGAACTCTATTGCACAATGCAACTAAACTAAAATTACACATAAGCAATGTTTAAAGAGCACATACAAATAAAAGAATCTTCATCAAACGCACTAGAACAGGCATCCGTAATACTTTCATCAATAAAGGTAAATTAAAAAAAAACAAACAGTTGAAAGTGAAGGGGAAATGAAAGGGCATTAGGGTGGGGAATAAATGGCAAATAAATGTGACTATTGACTAAAGAGGTACCAAAAAATCTTTTCCAAATGACTTTCCTTCCTCACAAATTTGGGTGTCAACCTCTGAACCCAAAATGCATTCCAGAGCAGCATGTGGGACCGTAGAGAGGTGCATCTGATTATCAACTACTAGAACTGATGGGATTGTACGCTCCAATAATCAATGAAAAAGCTCCATGTTGTATAAAACTTGGGATTTTTTTTCTCTTTCTTTCCCTTCCTCCCCCCCCCCCATTCATTCATTTGTTTTTACAGTTTAATACTTTTGATGGTGTTCGTTGGTTACAACTGTGGGGTTTCTTTTCAGATCCATGGATCAAAATTAGTAATGTACTTTTTGCTGAAAACAATAAAGGGAACAGGAAAAATAATATGATACTTTGATTACAAAATACCTGTGCATCCTTTCATAGCTTAGATGTGGGTAAATATTAGCAACAAATTATTTGGGATAAGTCTTAATAAACTTTGGATGACATAGATCTAGGAATTAGTTTAAGTGTGGAACAAGGAGCACCAAATAAAGGGGAAAATAGCTAGGCTATTTCCTAGCTATTGTGACAGCATTGGTAAATACATTTAAAAAATAATGGTAAAAGCATAATAAAGACAGAAACTGAAACAAAAGAAAGTAAATAGTACTAGCTCTACTTGTTACTGTAAAACCTGATGTTTCTGTTGTTGTTGCTACTTGAGCATAAATGATGTTTATTCATAAAAAATTCAGCTATTCATTATCCAAAAGACTCTATAGGTAACAACAAAATGCAGATTGTATTCTGTTAAAGGGCTGGGACAGATTAAAGAGGAGTACTAGCAGAAGATCAGTTCATCCTTGCTAGCATCAGTTTTCAGAATAAATGATCAGAAGAGTGCATCACTTATCCCCTTGGAAGGGATTATTCCATTTCTGATGTGTCTACAAACTTTTGAAGACCTACACTCCCAGATTGTATTATAAATAACAAGTTGCAGTGGGTGAAGGTGAAAATGTACAAAACTTAGCTCGAAAATGTCAAACTGCTCTACTTCTTCAACTAAAAAATAGCATACTCTTTCCAAAATAATAGGAATGAATGTTAAGGACACAAGTGAAATTCGCTCAGCAATGTGACTGTAGAGAGCAGCGCTCATTGTACTGTGGATGCACATCCTGCATCTCGTCTCTGGAACCTTAGGTGACCTGGCTTTGGGGGTTGCAAGGAAATACGCGGAGGGCAGTCACCGCATATGTTAGATGATAAGAAAGGTGGACACTATTTTCTTTCAGCAACCTACTCCTAGACCAGGTGGCATTAAAGTGAGGATGAAGGAAAGGAAGAAGTCTAAACAAGGTGAAATACGTCTATTGTAAAATGGAATAAAAAATAAAAGAAAGAAAATTGTTGGAGTTGCTACTATAGAACAGAGAGCACATCATCAGTGGCTGACTAGTTGAAAACCAGCTTCAACTCTAGTCACATTATTTGCTACTTTGGATAAATTAAAATTCAATTATAAGACTCAAAAATTAGACAAAATTAAGTTGATAAGGGGTTAAATTCCTCTACCGTTGGTTAAACAGGAAAGAATATGAAAATTATTAACTGAAAGACAGAAATCTTCTACCACAACACTGGACAGGAAGAGCCAAGGTCTTGGGCAATGGTAAAAGAGAAATGGTTACAAGGCATATGCGAAACTTTTGGAGATGCCTGGATATAGGCAGTAAATATGTAACGTTGATGGGGGTTAGAGAGAACATTCTAAAAGACCCAAAGGTAAAATGTAGAAGATACAGATAGGCTCTGGTAGAAAGCTGAAAACTATCACAGGAGAGTATTTTGTGTTATGTCACCATTACATTAAAGCATAATTGAGATGGTATTATGAGCAACTGGAGAGATTTGAATGTATCATTTATTGAATTGGAAGTGAGCCAGGTTTACCCTTGACCCCACGCCAACTGAACATATGTAAACCTTTGGAATTTCCCTGACCCTCTTCTTTAATAGAAACTAACCAATGTAGAATTCTGGGAAGGCAACAAGAGATTATTCCTTTGATTAAGAAAGAGATTGAAGTGAGAGTATTGATTTCCACTAACTACCTTTTTAACAACTCCATTTGATAGTTACACAAGGCAGTTGGTTCATGGAGTCTGGCTGTAAGGCTATTGGGGAGCAAACAAGGCAATTTTCTTGAGAGGTTTGTCTGAAAGAGATATGGTAAAGCCTATGTAACCAGAAATGCAACAAGGCAAGGGTTATTGATATGTAATAATAGTTCTGACTAGCTCCTTCTTAACCATTCCTTTTTTATAATATAGCTAAACATTACCTGCTTTTATGTGGAGTGGCTTCAGTACACTTTCACAATTCTCCCAAAGGAATATTTAATTCACTGGCATATGGTGATAAAGTAGTACAACAGCACTTACACTTTCAAATCTTTGGAATCCACTGATGCATTTAGTTGAAAATATAATGATTAATTGCTTCCTTAGAGAGATAGGAAGATATAAGGACAGGAGTCACCCATGTGACAAATTAAGACTGGCTGATCTAACCAGACAAAATGTAGGATCCAGCAGAGTCTGTGCAATGCTGGCCAATTATAATGGGCTGAAGTCTCTCTCCAAACATGAGAAATAGATTACTATTTTTTATTGACCCCCCACAACCAAATAAGAAGAACAGAAACTAGTGTGGTGATTTGGGTCCTGGTGAATCATTTTTCTCTTTTAGGGATCCTGCTGAACCCTATCCACAAGGTCCTGAGGCTTGTATTTGAACAGAACCTGAAAATGAGTCAGTAGTAAAATATTTAAAAGGACTATAGATAAAACATTGCTTGTGGAACCTGGTGATTGAAATAATTTTCAGTTTCTTAAATTAAAAAGAATAAAGGATGGAGTTTTGGCAAGAATTGAAAAGTACACTTTAGTGAAGACGGCTTGGATTTGGGATTTGAAATTTGCCTATTGTAGCTGCTCAATACAAGTGTTTTGCAAGACAATTAGCAGCTTACTACTGGGCTTAAAAAAGAGATTGCTTTTAACACAAAATGATATCCGAAAGCCCAGAGAACAGAAAAACCTATTGTGTTATGTAAAACATCAGAGAAATATTTGAATGAAGACGCAGCAGTTAAAGATGCAGGATTATGTGACAGGAAAAGTTAGGGGGAGTTCGTCCTTTTTATGAAAAGAGCCTGCTTCAGTTCCTTTAGGGCCACTGAGGGAAACTCCAAGAGCTCCCTGCTCACATTGTTGCATGGTTTGACCTACATTTTCTCTTGAAATCAAGGAAAAACAGGTTTTTTTGATTTACTGATAAGAGTCTCTGGATTGAAGGTCATGCTATTGTTTGGAAATCAGTGAAAATAAGCCCTGTAGTTGGTCAAATCCAGCTGAAGGATGGTGGGAGTAAATTTATATCATAACTAGAGCTGAGTGCTCAGTACTGAGCAGTGTAAGAGGAATTAGATATATATCCTCAGAAAAAATATTGAAGCACTTACAGATTTTTGGACTAGATACAAGAGTCTTGAGATGCAGTCAAGCAAATAAACCCTAGATGATATTGGGTATTTAATTATGGAAGTTCTTGTGGAAATTTAGAGAAAGTAGTAAGACCCAGTAGTTGGCACAGAAGGGGATTAGGGATTTTAAGGCGGATGCCTTGGGCAAATCCTTGGTATCACATACCTGGGTCAATGAAATAAGGTGACACATGGTGTTCAAGCAATCCAAAGGTAGACCAAATTATGAAAAATTCATTTTACATTCAGTGAACCATTGTTATGTTAAAGGATTGGACATACTATGATCAGGAAAGAAAGTGCCTGAAGATAGCTTCAGAAGAATTTCTTGTGGTTAAAGACCTACGCATACTAAGTGAATTACATTGGAATTTACTTCCCATAAGACAATTTCATAGGGCAACCCCCAATTTTTGGTGATTTTTTTTTTTTTAATTTCAAATTGCACACATTCCCTTAAATACAATGACAAAATTATATATGATCATTCCATCAGCACTAGCTTCAACAGGCAAGCAGTAACTTTAGGAACAAAATTCAGAATTATAAATCACATCAAATTTAAAATCCTGGAGGCCTGTCATCATGCTGAAAAAGGTTTGCCAACTTTACTATGTGCAATAGTAATTACTCTATACTTATAAAAAGTTTCAAATAATCGTGGATTACAGCAAAAAGAACATTGTCATAACTACTAAGCTGTACACCTGAAGCCAATACAAAATAAAATTGAAAGAAAAAAAGTGTACACAGTAGTCCCCTTTTATTCACATTTTTGCTTTCCAGGGCTTCAGCTATCCATGGTCAACCACAGTTAGGAAATATTTCATGGAAAAATTCCAGAAATAAAAAATGCGTAATTTTTAAATTGTGCACCATTCTGAGTAGCATAATGAAATTTCCTACCCTCCATTCATCCCACCCAGGGCTTGAATCACCCCTTTGTCCAGCGCACCCACTTTGTATATGCTCTCCATCCATTAGTCACTGAGTAGCCACCTGAGTTATCACAGCTGCTGTTGAGGTATTTCAGGCTTGTGTTGAAGTAACCCTTATTTTACTTACTGATGAAAGCCATTCACATAACTTTTATTACACTATATTGTTACAATTGTTCTATTTTATTGTTAGTTACTGTGCTTAGTTGCTTATTGTGCCTAATTTATAAATTAAACTTTATGTATGTATATATAGGAAAAAACATAGTAAGTAAAGGATTCAGGACTATCTGGTTTCAGCATCTACTGAGGGTCTTGGAACAGATAAGGGAGGACTACTGTACAAATATCTATTAAGGGAGATGGTCAGCATTACAAAGATTTATGTAAGTGATTTGCAATCTTCAATAGATAGCTGGTGAGTGACGTAGGGTTAAGGGTATATTGATTCATTTGCAATGCCTTGCTCTCTGTGTTAGCAATCTCTTTGCTTCGTGTTTAATCAGCAAATACTTATGGATCTCCAGTCGTATGTAATAAATTGCTGTTTCCTGAATATGTCATGTTTGCTCTTACCTCCAGGCATATCACAATGTTATTTCCTAGAAAGACCCTGATCCTTTTGCCGCACCATTTCTTAAGCATTTTTCAAATTAACTCCTCATGGAAGCTTTCCTTCTCCCTGAATTTGGGTTAGGTGCTTTTCTGCTTGCTTCTATATGACTATAATCAATTCTAGTCCAAATCCCCATTGACTTGTTCATCTTGACTTTTAGACCAGAGAGCCTCAGAGTGTAATTCACAGACCACTGCCTCAGCATCACATGTGAAGTAATTTAAAAAATGTGTGTCCTTGGATCTCATCCTAGATTCATTACATCACAGACTCTGAAGCCTGGGAATTGGCTCTGGTGACTCTTAGGAACATTAATGTTTGAAAAACCTGTGCTCTATTCTATACTCTCTCAGAGAGCTTATGCACTAAGCCTTCTGACATCAAATCCGATAAGATTATAGAACTTCAACTCTCCTTGAGTCCATTTAGTTCCCTACTGGATCACATTTCTTGCTCATGAGTAATTTATAACGCCTTTAATAGGAATAATAATAATAATAATGATAAAATAGTATAGGCCACAGCATTGTGATTTATATTTTTCTATTACTATAAGCTAAATAATATTTACAAATTATATACAAACAAGAGTGGAAAAATTAAATTTAGCAATATTAATTTAGTGGCATAGTTCTAGTTTGCTAATATTAAATTGCTGCATTTAAAATAAATCTGATATAATTGACAATTTCGACAGAGGAAGAAGAGAGTCCCCTTTGCACTCCCAACCCCGGCTGTCAGGCAGGCAGGGAAAGCAAAGCAGAGCAGTGGAGGGGGCCTAGAACCGAATGTGCAAGGCTCAGGCCACGGCTCCTGCAGCCTGAATTTTAAATTTCAGCCTAGCATCCTGTGCTGCTCCTTTTCGAAAGGGGCAGAGGAAGAGAATGCCGGGGCCTGGCCTGGCCTGCAGCTGGTGGGAATGCTGGAGTCTGGGTAGGAGATGAAAGGGTTCTCACTGAAGCAACAACAGAAATGGATTGCAGGAGGTGAGCGTGTAGGACAGCTTGCAGGACCCAGCAGGGCAGGGGAGGTGGCGGGCCATGTCCTCCCTGGGGCTGCCCTGAGCAGGCGCAGGCCGGGGCTTGCCTTGGACGAGTTATTCCGAACCTGACACAGGTGAGCTGGGTGCGGTAGGAGCGGGAGAAAGGGTGGCAGGGGACACTTGCGGGGCTGCGGCCCCAGTCCCGGCAGGCGTGCCGCTGGGTTTGCAGGCGCGGGCTGCGGGCGCCAGGGCTGCGTGCGGGCCGAGCTCCTCACGGCCCTCCTCGCGCGGGCCGGGCCGGCGCTGCAGGGCGCGCAGGTGGGCTCCCGGGCTGTGCGGGCCATCCAGCAGGCACTTAAAGAATGTGTGTGTATATCCAATCACGTAGAGAGATCTCCCCTGTGCGTGGCCCGGCGCGGGGCACTCAGAGCCTCTCCTGGCCAGTTCCGCTTAGCGTCAGTGCAACCTAAACAGAAATGGAAATGAAAACACTGGAGGTATATGGAAGCGCTTGGTCATAAAACAGTATTCCAGATGATGTAAAAAATCATTTAAAGGACTTTTTCTTCGAGTTAAAATGGAGTAACAAGGGAACGACAAAGAACTGGAAATATATATAAATACACACACACACACACACATTCATTATGTATTTACATATATATGTGTATATATATAAAACAATGGTTTCAGATTCAGATATTGGACACAAGGCAGTGCAAAACATAAGTCCTTGGGTTGAAAACAAGAGTATTTTAAGTATGTAAAAATATTCAGTCATCAACAAGGTAAAATTCAATGTGTATGACATTCCATCAAAAATTGCCAGGCAAGCACAGAAGAATGAAAGTATGACCCAAAAAGATTAGAAATGACACAAATATAAACCACATGATGAATAATATATATACATATGCCATACCATATCTATGATGCTGTTGCATTTAATTTTTTACATAACATTACCATAGCAACATATAGGCTACTTAAAATGTCTTTTTTTCATAATCAAGTTTCAAATGTTAAATCTCTATTAAAAATCTACCATTTAAAAATAATATTTATTGTAATGTGTTTGGGAAATTCTTATACGTTTACTTGCTATTAAAATTTTAGTTTTCTATTGATACCTGATACATATAATTTTTAGATGTTGCTGTTTGATGGATATGCCTTTGCCAACTGTACACTTAAGAAACAATAGTGATAATTGAGGTTTTACTTTTGATACTTTATCTTTTTATGACCCACTTGTGAAATGGGAGGTTATTGTTTTTATTTTCCCAATCTAGTACTTTTCTTCTGTTACCTGTAATGAATGGCTCCTTTACACTATTGATTGCTCCTATCTGCACCTACATTTATCACTGCCATGTCTCTGTTTTCTGTTGCATAGTAATTTGCTTCTCATTTATTCATTTTATAACTCACAAAGCTAAAAATCATAAACACCCTATAATAGGGGAACATATAAGGTGCATATTTAACATGATGTTGTTTTTTTATGAGCATTTTATTGAAAGTATAAAGGGATTTATAATATAGATATTAACAGAGGAATAAACTATTTTAAAAGAGGGCTAAGAAAATGAAAACAAAATGTTTCAAGGTGTTACCACTGTTGATAAAAAGCAAACGAACAATATTTCTATATTTAAACATATTTTGTTATCTAGGGCTGCTCTAATTCCTCTTATATTTATGTCCTTACTCTGTGGCTTTTTTCCCCTTTCAATCATCGAGTTACCCCTATACTTCCAATTTTGTTTAAGTCAGCTGAGTTTAGGTCTTATTGATTGCAACCAAAGAAATCTTGACCCACACAGCTTTCAGGCAATCAAGACTCAATCATTATTTTGCATGTTATATGTTACACATTTTGGTAATTTGAGTAGTATTCAAAAATAAATAAAGCATACATTTTAAGGAACTGAAGATATGGTAGTGATTTGTTTTGAAATCTACACCCAAGGATATGTTTTTATTGATTTTTAGAGGGAGGGAGGAAGGGAGAGAGAGAGACAGAGAGAGAGAGAGAAATGTGAGGGAGGATCATTGATCAGTTGCCTCCCATATGCACCAAGACCGTGGATTGAACCCACAACCTAGAAATATGCCCTGATGGGGAATCAAACCCGCAACTGTTTTTGGTGCACAGCATGACACTGACCAGCTGAGCCAGGGCAGATATGGTAGAGATTTTAAGTATGAATTTATATAATGGTCATTTAAATCATAACACTTCAGACAAAATTCAAAAAGATGTTTGACAAAATTTCCAAACCAGTGTTTGTAATGAAAGTCTATGAACAAAAGGTTTATAATGAAAATTTAGGCATTTACTAATATTGTTTTCAATAACTTTCTTTTTCACTTATTTTCCAGAGGGAAACTAAGACAAAGGGGGAAAATAAGTATTGCTAAATTAGGTCTTCTTGGATATAAGGAGTTCCTAGTTTATTTGACCCTTTCCCCCAAATTATTATCAAAGTTACATAATCTTAGCTCCCATTATTATTCTATAAATCATTAATTATCCTAAGCAAAATTAATATTCTCAATTACTACTTGGTTGAAATATGTGTGAATTCAGGTAATTTGTTGAGATAGGAAAGAAAACTTACAGTTAGCTATGGGTAGTTTAAATTGCTAGGCTGATCATTCAATAATCAGCTTCATAATAACATCCAAAATAAAATATTCACCCTTGCTTAAAAGTCCAGAAACTGGACTTTTTCAACTGTTTGGAATTTTTAAGCTCTCAAACCAAAATTGAGTTGATGCTAACTAAAGTCACAAGAGACTGATAAATAAATCAGATTTCCAATATATTAATTTATCCCAGTGACCACATTTCCAGCTAGGCTAGCTCACTTCCTGGTATTTGAACTATATATGAAAATTAATTATTGATCAAAAGATTGTCTGATGAACACCAAATGAAAGAATAGAGAAGCAGACACCCCAAGAGATATTTCTTCTATTTCAAGAAGATGCCTAGTAAATTATTCCTACTCCACACAGTGGAGCAAACTACCAAGGGGCCAAATTTCTCATAGCCCTTCGAATTATTTCTTATCTCTAAGCAGTGATGAATCCATACTGCTGAATTTCACTTCTCTGAATTTTTTTTTATTCTCTCCTTTCCTCTACTAACAATTTCATTCTTTTGATATGTTATCATCACTGAGCATACTGCATATATTGAGTTGTTTACATAAAAAGGAAGCAGGAAATCTTTTCCTGCCTTTTTTTTTTTAATGATTAACTTTAGGAGGTTTACCTGAATCTTGCATTGAGAGTAATTTCATTCTTCCTCAATTGATTATTTTATCTTTTATCCACCTCAAAGCTTCCATTTCATCTCACCCATGAAAATTGGTAATCTATTCATAACCTATGTTGGCATTCATTGTATAAAGCTGCCATTATCCTCCTAAAAATATAGGCCAAAAATGCAAAGTATTTTGAAAGGATCTCAGCCTCTCTCTCCTTATATCTCATTTAGTCATCAGTTCTTTTTGGACAATATTTTGTGTTCTCTCTTTTTCAGTCTAATTCTCACTGCCTTAGTTCAGAAACGTTTCACTTTTCCCTTGACCATAATATATTAATTAATCAATAATTTATTCATTTATTCATTCTTTTAGTTATTCAACAAATATTTATTGAACTCCTACTGTGTGTCAGTTACTGGTCCAGCTGCTGTGGGTGTAGCAATAGATTGATACGATGAAACCTGCCCTTCTGGGTTACAGTCTAGTGGAGGAACACAATAAGCTGTTAATTGTAAGTAAATAAATATACCTTTGTGCTGTAAATATTAAGAAAAAATAAAGTAGGATAATAGGTAAGAAATAGTGAGAAGAAGCACTGAGATATTTCAAATGAGTAATCAGGGAAGACCTTTCTGAAGAAGTGAAGTTTAAGCAGAGTCCTGAGTGATGTGATGGAGCAGAGGGATAGGGAAGTAGGGGTGACAAATAAAACAACAACAACAAAACTGTTACTGAAGTGGATTACAAGAGGGAGAAGACAACAGAAATGAGGCTCAAGAGATAGACAGTGGCCAAGTGATTTGGGGCCTTGTCGGTTTTGGTAAACATTTGGATTTTATTCTATGGCTGTGAGAAATCATTGGAGTGCTGTGAGCAGTGAAGGAACACCATCTTATGTACAGTTTCAAATGTTATCTCCAATTCCTGTTCAGAGCATACCATTTTTAAAAAGCAAAAATGGAAGAGAGGTGATTGGATTTAGGATAACTTTTGGAGGTAGAGTCAGTAGGACTTGCTGATGAAATGGAATGTAAGATAAAAATAAAGAGGGACACTGATGTCTTCAGTTTGAGAAACTAGTGAATTTTATTACCATTTATTTAGGTGAGGAAGATTGAAGAAGCAATATAAGGGAGAAAATGAGTTTATTTCAGAAAAGTTGTCAATATTGGTATGTTTTGCAGATTCTGATCCATAAATACAACAAAGACATTCCCACATAGCATCTTCATTTTGTGTGGTCGGCTTTTAAATTTAGGGTTTAGGCATCAAATCATAAACCATGATACCAAGAAGCAATTAAAAGTGCTTTAAGCAACTTAGAATTGAGCAGTATTGAATCAGAGTCAGGAATCCAAATTATAAGTAGCTAGAAATGTTGGAGTGGGTATAAACTCCTGCAATGGCAATAACAAATGCATCGGAAAGGAGAGCACCAGTAATTTGATAAATGCTTCAGAGGTGATAATGTGTGATACTACTATTGGAATGGGCTTTCGGATTTCAAGGACATTAGGATTCTGAGGTGGCACAGGCACAAAATCAGTACCTTATTCCCCAAAACAAGGAGGGTAAGGCTCCTTGATATCCGGCAGAGGCTGAAATGGTAATGAAAATGTTCTGATTTGCAGGAGTCTTTGATGAAGACTAAAAGATCATGAGATATTAGGACCAAGTCACATGGCTAGGCTTCTAAGTTTCTCACTGGATCACAAATGGCCTCATGAGCTTAACTTCCTATCATGAAATGAATATCCGTTGATCTACCATGCCATGAGCTTGGGCACAATCAGCAACATTATGTTATCAGTTAGAAGCGGTATGTTCCAGTACAGTTTCTGATATTCTGAAGACATGAGAAAGCTCTGTCAGCAAATGATTCTAAGTTTCATCTACTTCTGCATCACTCTCATTCCTCCTTCATCCCAGAATAGCAGGGAGTATTCTCTGTATCAGATGAAGGCATCAGATGGTTTAAAAGGAGAACTTCATAGCAAGTAGCTCTGCACAATACGCTAACACAAGTCAGAACAGCTCTGGAGTTGCTGAGCCAGACTCAGGAATTTTCCTGAAGTCTTGTTGAAAGATAAATTCTCCCAGTGGGCAGACTATCAATCAGTGTATCTTGTGGTCATTTTGCATTAAAAATTAAAAAGTACAATGTGAGGTTAAATTCTACTTTGATAGATGGGAAATGGCTAAGGATATTATCAGTTAGTAAGCTATTTAAATAGATAGAGGATGAAGGATTTGTGATTTATTTCATTACAGTATAGCTGCTGGTTTGCTTGTCCTAACTCCCATAGAGGACAAGGATTGTATTTGGTTTAACTTTGAACCCCATGCCCAGGGCAGGCTGTGCAATAAGAACTCAGGATACTGTTACCCAATAGTCAGTTTGTTGAAGATTCAGTTCAAGTGTTAGCTAATCCAGAAGACTGTTGTGATCTTTATGATTCTCTTTGAAGTGTCACATTCTACTTTAAAAATTCCACCATTGTCTTGTCTGACTTTTCATATTTGTATTACTTTTATCTCACAAGTCTTTGTTTTACATTTTACGTGTTTCTTTTTCATATATATAAGCAACCACATGCAAGTTTACCAGTTAGTCTATATGCTTACTGCATCAGGGATAATAATAACTATTTTACTGAATGTCTATTATGAGATTCAAGAACTGGAAAGTTAATTAAATTCTAAATCTCAAAGTCAGTGAGAGGCAGAGGAACTATTCAAATCTACCTCTGCCAGACTTCAAAGCCCAACTCTTTACTATATCACACTGCCTTATGTTTGAGCTGCAAAATGCCTAAAAAATAAGGCCTAAAAATTACTTGTAGATTCATTGTTCACTTCGTTTTAACTTTCAGAATGACTCAGAGTGCTCAATGTAATTGAAGGAGCAAGGGAACAGCAGGCAAAGTTTTCTCAAGAGGCCAGATTCTGTCCGTAGGTAGCTAGGCCTCCTTGGCCAAATCAAAAGCTCTTTGGGTACTGAAGTTGCCAGATGATTTCAAACTAAAAACAAAAACAGGGCAAAACTTGCTAAAAATTGAATATTTGTTATAAGGAAATTTGTATTTTATAATGTATATGTTTTATATTTTATTATTGTTTAATCAATAATTATTTCCAGTTTTTAGAAACGTCTAAACATATCAAATGAATATTGTAATGTAAAATTCACTTATTGCTGATTTATATGACAATCTGTTGTGTATATTTTATTAACAACTTATGACACTAAAATATCTTTTCATACCAACATTTGAAAAGGGAAATTAAGAAAATTGAATATACTTTAAGAAAATTTGAACAAGTTTGTTTTTAAGGGAAAAAACTCATTTCTCAACAGAGCATTTTTCTCTGAAGAGAAGGGCACATCATTTCCAAAGTACCAATTTCCTTGTAAAACAAATTTGGAGGAAGCTCTTTTTACCATGGTGACAAAAATCTGGATGTAGATTACTTCCTCGGAAAAAGGCAATTTTCCATAATCAGTTGAGCTCAGAACACTCAGAGTTTGTTACATTGAATTTTTGATACAAACTACTTTTGCAGATATTTGGGAGTATTTGTGTTCTAACTCCAGCTTCAGAGGGTTAGGCACTAAGTAAACTGATGAATAATTTTTAGGCAAAGCAAATTCAACTTTCATAACAATGAAGTTGTCATGGTGTATTTTTAGGACTTTGTGAGCTAAGATCAACTACAAAGAATATAATGGCTGAGAAAAAAGATGTACCATAATTAATATTTAAAATAATATTAAATAATAATAAAATGCAGATGGGGAGATGTTTTCCTTACTCTGTGTGGCCCTGATCACTGCTGATTTCTGATAACACCACATGTCACAACCAAGCATGACCCTTAAGTTCCTACATAGTCACTACAAAGTTCCTATTCATGTTAAACATCTCAGAGGCCTATACAAATGAAGGCTAATGAGAATGTCTTTAGAATGCTAAGGGTCCCAATTTAAATGCAGAAAGCATGGTGTATTATTTATATATCTCCATGAGCTTCTTTTCTATGTGATGTTTTCCTGATTTATTTTATAAATTGAGAGATAAACCTGAGAAAGAATTGCCTAGGTGTGTTTATGCCAATATCTAGCTTTGAGTGTTTCTTTTTCTGTATCTAATCAGTGGGTAGATTCCATGAGTTTTATCTATCTACCCAAAGCTGAGACTGGCCATCAAATTCATTCTCAAATTTTTATCTCCTAGAGTTGAATATTAATACTTTTTATTTATTGTTTTAGGAAACAATAACTCATTTTGTAGATTTATGTCTAGACAGCTATACAAGTACATAATTTTGAGTAGCCTATAGGACATCACATTTTATCAAGTGTTTTCATTCCAATGTTTTACTCAGACTTAAAAGAAAGTTACCACATTTTACTTCTTAAAAGGGTTAATATAACTTATGATAACAAAAAAATAAGAATGCACCAATAGACCATATATGGAATCAATGCAGTACTTTTGAATTTCTCCTCCCTTCATGTAAACTCTATGCTTCCCAAAGTTGATGCTAAGGTAAGAAAGATCTTCTGTCAGCATCATTAGAATCACCCACAAATTGGCCTAGTAGAAAAATAAATCTTGACATATGAAAAGGTGCTCAGCGTCACTAATTATCAGGGACACGCAAATCAAAACTACAGTGACTCTTTGCCACATCCACTGTAAGGATGAAAACCATTCTCAGTAATAAGGCTGTTGACATTCTAGTAAATGTCAACATCACACTGAAGGGATGCACAGTTATTGTGGAGAAACTTCAATCACATCAATGTAAAACTCAGCCTCCTGGAAAGAATAAGAAAAGGATCCGGACTGACAAATTGTTAGGAAATAGAAAGGAACTGGCTACCGTTCCCACTGTCTGCAGTCATGTGCTGACCGTGATCAAGGTGGTCACACTGGGTTTCCGTTACAAGATGAGGTCTGTGTACACTCACTTTCCCCGTCAATGGTCAATGTTATTATTCCAGAGAATGTTTCTCTTGTTGAAATCAGAAGTTTATTGGGTGAAAATTAGATTTTCAGAGTTTGAATGAGGGCAAGTATTACTTATTTAGTATCTTAAACCCGCAAAGGTGAATTAATTATTGAAGGGAATGAAATTGAACTTGTAGCAAATTCAGCTGCTTTGATTCAGAAAGCCACAACAGTTAAAAACAAGCATATCAGAAAAGTTTTGGATGGTATCTATATTTTTTAAAGAGGAGCAGTTCAGCAGGCTGATGAGTAAGGTCTAATTTATCCAACTACAGAAACAGCAAGATGCTGGAGATTCTTCAGACTTATTTGTGATTATTTAAAAGATGTAATAATGTCATATATTGCTAGATAGTTTATTCTTTTTGTTGCAATTGCAAAAGGAATTTTTTTTCCTTTTATTTTTCTGAAATTTCATTGTTAGTACATAGGAATGCAGTGTATATTCTTGTACATTGATTTTGTGTCCTGCAACTTTACTGAATATTTGTTTATTGTTTCTAATAGTTTTTTGGTGGAATCCTTGGGGTTTTCTATATAAAGAATCATATCATCCTCAAAAAGTGACAGTTTTACTTCTTCATTCCCAATTTTGATCCCCTTTATTTCTTTTTCTTGCCTGATTGCTCTGGCTAGGACTTCCAGTACGATGTTGAATATGAGTGGTGCAAGTGGGCATCCTTGGCTTTTTGCTGATCTTAGAGAAAAAGGTATAATTTTTCACCACTGGGTTTGATATTAACTGAGGGTTTGTCATATATGGCCTTCATTATGTTGAGGCTATTATAAAAAAGTCAAGTAATAATATGTGTTGGAGAGGTTGTGGGGAAAAAGTAACCCTCATTCACTGCTGGTGGGAATGTAAACTGGTGCAGCCACTATGGAAAACTGTGTGGAGGCTCCTCAAAAAATTAAGAATAGAGTTACCATGTGACCCAGCAACCCCTTTGCTGGGTATCAACCTGAAAAATTTGAAAATGTTTATTCATGAAATATCAATGTCGTAGAAACAGAGAGTAGAAAGGTGGTTGCCAGGGACTGAGGGGTGAGGCAAATGGAGAGCTGTTGGTCAGATGGGTACAAAGTTTCAGTTATGCAATATAAATAAGTTCTAAAGATCTAATGTACAACAATGTAACTATAGTGAAAAATACTGTATTGTATACTTGAAAATTGTTAGGAGAGATCATAAGTGTTCTCACCACACACACACAAATGGTAACTACATGAGGTGGCTATGCTAATTAGCTTGATTCTGGTGAATATTTCATAATGTATAGGTGTATCAAAACTTCAAGTTGAATTACCTTAAATACATACAATTTTTTATTATCAACTATGCCTAAATAAAGCTATAAGATGTAAACCTCTATCTCCTGCTTTGGATCTGTTGGAAAATTTAAAAGCATAGTGCTAAAGTATACAAAGTCCAATTATTTTACTCTCCTACATGATACTACTTATGGTACTAATGTGCAATATTTTGAAACATGGAATTTCATTCTTAATTCTCTTCCATCTTTATTTCTCAAAATGTAGTATTCATCTCTAAAGATGAACTTTTAAAAATTCTATTTTACACAAAAAAGTTTTAAATGGTGAGAGCTATTTGGCAAAATAGTCTCTGCTGTTTCTGTTTCTTTCAAAGAGAATTAAAAAGCATAGACAAAGCATGACAAAATATGTTTCAGAAATTTCTGAAAAACTTATAAACTGGCTTCATTTATTTAGTGGTCCTTAGGGGAACTACAATTCAATTCTTATTAAGAACGAGTGGGGAAAGATGTCCAAAATTACAATATGAAAACTCATTTCCAGAAAAATGTATCTGGAACAGTTTTCATATTATTAAAGAAAAAATCACACAAATAGAGCTTGACTTTAGTTTATACTACTTTCAATCTTATACCTCTAGAGACTTAGATAAAACTCAATATTTTATAAGCAATCATTAGGCATTTTTGAAGAAGGCATAAGAGTAGTGAGCTCACCATTAGGCTGTGGCTGTCCCACGCACACGGGTGTGGATCTGCAGAGCGGAAGGGAATAGGAATGGAGCCTCTCTCCAGGTGCTGAATTCTCTTATTCCACATCCCTAAATCTACTCTTCCTACAGTGATTCCCTTCTCAGTAAATCACACTGTTTATTGTTTTATGTTCTGGTGCCAGGTCATTGCACCTTTCTTTGAACTACCCTCAGAGATTTCCCTTAGTTTGTCAGAAAGAAAAAATGAAGGATCTACTTGTATCTTAAAAGGGTTTATAGGCTAACATATGACCTAAGTATGTTTTCTTTTAGCATGTTTAACATTTTTCTTTTTAGCATCTTCACACCTACTATGATACTGATATGCTTAGATATTTACTTCCTAAAACTTAGTTTTTATATTCCATTTACCTTATTTTATAGTGATTTACATTTTTACTGTCTTGCATTGGACTGGTTCAATTTTCTTTTTTATTTATAATTTTATATCTTTTTGTTGTGTGGAATATCTATATTTATCTAAATCTATACACTTAATATAGATTATTATAATTGTTTTCTTTAAAATGCCAATATGTCTACTTATTAATTTTAAAATTTAGTTAATATTTCTACTCCCTTCCCAATTACTACATGTACCTTAGAACTCTGTAATTCTGATAATTTGATCCTATTTTAACATATTAATTTTATTTAGAATATGAGTATTTTATTCTTCTTCCTTTTGTTTAGGTAAATTGTCTTTTGGGATAACTATTTTTTGCCATGTGTTCAGTAATTTTGGATTTTTGTTGGTACTTTCTGAGTTTTTACTGATGAGAATTCGTAGTGTTTTAATTTGAATTCTTGCCCAAAAAGGGAATTTTTGTATTTCAACTTAGTATCTTTTTGTCTACCACTCCAGAAACACATGATATTAAGTTCCCAACCTGAGATATGTCAGACTATGCAAATATATTAGTTTTAAATTATAAACCCGTGTCAATTCAAAGGGTGTATGTGTGTGTGCATATGCCTATGTATCTATAGGTATATGTACATATTTATGAAAATCTTCTTTTTAAACAAAACACTGAAAATGGCAGAAAAACCTTATTTTTGTCACTCTTTGCCAATTAGTGATATTTTTCCTTCTTTATAATTTTTTGAAATGCAGTTTTTTTTAAGTCCATGTCCTCATTTTAGATGGAAGCTTTGGGTCTAATACTCTGCCATTGACCCAAGGCCTGATCTACTCCTGTTTCTGTCTTGGCTATAAAACTTGAGCATCTTGGCCATTGAAATCAGCAAGCATATTCAGAATAGCCATACTGTGGGCATCACCTAAACATTCTTATCTCTTTCTCTCTCTCTAAAAGCCCTCAGACTTTTACAAATAATTTTTTCAATCTTAACTCTGCAGTAAAAATAGTTATTTTGTTTAGTTGTTTTTGATGTGACTGTTGAAAGATTTTTCAACATAGTATATAGATAATATTGCTATAAATAAAAGTAGTTTTTTTTCCTCCTTTAAATTATCAAAGTTTTTTTTTCCTCAGTCATTCATGACATGTTATCTTAGTCTTGAGGGTCTAACTACTGAAAAGTTTCCTTTACATAATTGTTATTGGTAATTGAATTGACTCATAATATGAGTGTTAAAAGAAGTTCAATTTGTTAGAATGTTTATTGCAGGCAACTCAATTAATTACCAAAGTTTCAATAAGCAAACTAGCATAGTGATAACTTACTACTTGAAGACTTCTGTTAGTTGTTTCTTTGGGTAACCAAATTTTATATAAATGACCCAAATTCATATTTTAAGCAGAAACATTAAAAAACTTATTTTCTCTCTCTACATATTTATGTAAGGAAAAAAATTGCTGATTTGTTTCTAACCCAAGGAAAATTGTGTTACTTCAAATAATTTATGAAGTAAAGAATGTAAGATGTTCTTGTAAACCTTAAAAGTTAAACAGCACAGGTTATCAAGCAGCCAGTGAGTCTATTTGGGAATAGCAGAGGAACTGTACTTTGGGACATGCAAGCTATGGCGAACCATGAGCAAGTCTGAAGAGACAAAGGGGAGGTCAGCTTTTATTGGGTTCCAGGAGGAAGTTGGGGAAGGTTGCCTTGAACAGGAGTTTATTAGTGAGGAACGAGTGTTCAAAGTCGAGGGGTTTCTTACTGGTGGCCAGCACAGGGCTGTTGCAGTTGCTGAGATAAGCAGAGAAGAAATCGTTCTTGCTGGTTATGCAGCTGTGAGGCCTGGTAGCCGATGGGAGCTCTCCCTTCCTGGCTTCCCAACTCCATATTGAATGAGGTTCCCTTTATTCATTTTCACATTCTTTAACAAACTTTGATATGTTTTCTTTGCATTACACTGAGGTGGTCGATGATGGTGGTGTGGATTTAACTGCATATGTCTTCAGAGATGAATCATTTTAATTGATTAAAAAGTGAGGGCCATTTCAAGAAAGGAAGCAGCAAAATCAGTCATTCCTTTCAGTCTTCACCTTATTGGCTCTCACAGAAGCATTTTATAAAGTTTACCACTTTATTCTTAAAATTATATATATATATGTGCGTATGTGTGTGTGTTTACCTCTCTGACATAAACACATGTATATATACATATAGTTCATGTGTTTCCCTTTGGCTTCCCTCCTAATTTACTGCCTACTGCTGGCTCCTCTTTTTCAACACAACTGTGTAATGTCAAAAGGTGTCCAGAATGTACTCTTTGGGTCCCTAGTCTTTAACTGCAATCCTTCCCTAAGTTAATTAGTAAAGTGCTATGACTATAAACACCATGAATGTGGATGTTCAAAACTAATTTTGAAAATGACTTTGTTTGGAGTGATATGGGGAATCTGGTTAAACCCTACCCTCGACCTTCAGCACTTCTAGTTATCTTAGTGAATGTGAGTGAATTGCACAATCATTAGTCCAATATTTCAAGCCAAAAATCTCAGCTTTCTCCCTTTCACTATCTCATCACTTGCAATCTAAAAGAAATTTCTTTGACTCTACCTCCAAACTGTGTCTATAATCTGTTCACCCCCTACTGTGTCTATAATCTGTTCACTATTATTATTTCTCACTTGGAAAATGGCAAAGGAGTTTAATTGCTCTTTCTACTTACGTTCATAACTTGCTACAATTCTCCTTTTTTTTTGATCTGGAGTAATGTTTATAAAAACTTAAGTCAGATTAGCTCACTCTACTTTTTAAAACTCTCCAAGACATTTCTTTTTTTTTAAATTTATCTTTATTGATTTCATAGAGAGGAAAGGAGAGGGATAGAGAGATAGAAAC
Source organism: Miniopterus natalensis (assembly GCF_054644295.1). NCBI lineage: Eukaryota > Metazoa > Chordata > Mammalia > Chiroptera > Miniopteridae > Miniopterus > Miniopterus natalensis. The sequence goes on along the minus strand of NC_142082.1, from coordinate 62,563,240 downwards.
ATCAATGATAAGAGAGTCATTGATCGGCTGCTTCCCGCACGCCCCCAACTGGGGATCAAGCCCACAACCTGGGCATGTGCCCTGACTGGGAATCGAACCCCAATCTCCTGGATCCTGGATCGATGCTCAACCGCTGAGCTATGCCCGGCCAGGCCCAAGACATTTCTTCTTCTTTTTTTTTTTTAAATATATCTTTATTGATTTCAGAGAGAGGAAGGGAGAGGGAGAGAGAGAGATAGAAACATCAATGATGAGAGAGTCATTGATAGAGCCCACAACCCGGGCATGTGCCCCAACCGGGAATCGAACCCCGATCGCCTGGATCCTAGGTGGACGCTCAAGCGCTGAGCCACGCCCGGCCGGGCCCCAAGACATTTCTTTATTCCTGGAGTAGAACTAACTTCATTGCTATGCACTATAAGGCTCCACATGAGCCAGATTCTCCCTCTGTGCATTCAGACTTCATTCTGTACAGGATTCCCCCTGACCTCTTATGCTTAACCACAGTAGATTTCCAGTTGTTACATAGGAAGTAAAATCTGAATTTCATATTAGACTTAAGCTGTTCCCTCGCTCTTAAAAACTTTTCTTTTAGATCTTCGCATGAGTGACTGCTTGAAATCATTCAGATTTCACCATATTTAATGAAAGTATATTCCAGACCACAATAAAAAATAGCCCTCACCACTTCTCCCCCCACCTGTAATACTTTCCTACATCATCAGCTTAATTTTCTTCATGGAAGTTGCCATTATGTGAAATTATCTTGCCAGTGTGTTTATTAGTGTATTGACTAAACACCCCTACTAGATTATAAATTTCAAGATAACGAGAAGCTTGTCTGTACATATTAATCAAGAATACAAGATGAGCCCTGGTCAGTGTGGCTCAGGGGGTGGAGTGTCATCCTGCAGGCCGAAAGGTCGCGGGTTCCATTTCCATGGCACACACCTAGGTTTCAGGCTCCATCTCCATTTGGGACATGTACAAGAGGCATCTGATCTCTCTAACACTGATGTTCCTCTTCCTTCCTCTCTCTAAAATCAATAAACATATCCTGGGGTGACGATTAAAAAAGAAAAAGAATACAAGATGAAAATGAGCCTATCAATTTTAAGGGGTCACAGCACAAGGTTGATCTAAGGTGCAATACTGAGGTGGAGTATAGTATAAAGACAGAAAGTAAATTGATTATGAGTTTTCTGGAAGAACAACTGGGAGCATTTCGATTTAATGTTGTAGACAACAGCAATATGGTTCACATTTGACTTTAAAATGGTAAAAAAATAAAAATAAAAGAGCTATTTGAATAATTTACACAACTTCCATCCCCATGGCCTGCAGAATCCAGTTATATAGTGTAAAACATGACAAGTAAGCCTATTTAAAAGGATATGTAGGATAGTAAGTATTTGTTTATTTGTAAATGGGCTATATTTTAAACACATGAGTAAATAATGAGAAAGTATAAAAAAGTAAAAATAATTTATCTGTCCCTCTGTGAGGTACAATGTTTTATCATTTCTATATTTTCCTTTGAGGGATTCTATTGTGTTTTTTCCTCAGAGACATTTGAAGTCAAGTAAAGGCAATTTGGCCTTTACTCTGGGGATTTATAATAGATGTTTGCCATAAAGCAATTCAACTGTAAAATATATCTGCTAAAAGGATGGTTAAGTGACTGTTGTATAAAGTCTCTGACTTTTCTTCAAAAGTTAACATGACATTTGCAACTTTACCAACACAATCGCTGTTAAGCAATTACATATAAAGTCATATTTTTAGTCGCTATTTTTAAGGAAATCAGAATTATTCGTCTTAGCAATCAGGAAGATATTCTACATACATGCTGAAAATAGACATAAAACAATAATGTTTACAAAGAAAAAGTGGAAATAGAAGAACTAAAAATAAAGTTAAAAGAAAAAAATGACTTGAGAATTTACATAATATTTTTTCCAGTTGAAGAAATGTTGTTTATTTTCAGCTATAAACAGAAAGATTAAGGATTACTTTGCCTGTAATAGATTATAGATAGATGGACAAATGGGCATTATGTCTAATTTAACAACCTCATCTAATATTTGTTGAATTAGCAGTTTGCATTCAAATTTATATTTATTTTTAAAAAATATGTCTTTATTGATTTCAGAGAGAGGAAGGAAGAGAGAGAGACAGAAACATCAATGATGAGAATCATTGATTGGCTGCCTCCTGCATGCCCCCTGCTGGGGATCAAGCCTGCAACCTGAGCTAGGAATTCCCTGATTGGGAATCAAACCTTGATCTCCTGGGTCATAGGTCGATGCCCAATCACTGAGCCATGCCAGCTCATTATTCATTTTTTAATATAAAACTCACACACTCATGATGAATAAACATAATACAGCATGATACCAATGAAGTTGTCAATAATTTAAACAAAAATATAAACTTATATGAGAAATAAACCTAACACCAACGCTCTCAACAATATTTTCAAAGTTGGGGGCCCTGCCAGGCGTGGCTCAGTGGTTGAGCATCGACCTAGGATCCAGGCAATCGGGGTTCGATTTCCACTCAGGACACATGCCCACGTTGCAGGCTCAATTCCCAGTTTGGGGTGTGCAGAAGGCAGCCGATCAATGACTCTCTTATCATTGATGTTTCTATCTCTCTCTCCCTCTCCTTTCCTCTCTCTGAAATCAATAAAGATATATTTTAAAAAAACAACAACAAAGTTGAGGGCTAGTACAGAAATTGTTTTAATTTTAAAATCAAAGTGGCCTTGAACAGGTAAGAAATTCAAGGGATCTCACTCTGAAATTGAGTAGAGAGTTTTGTTCTGTGTCAGCAAGAATCTTTGCCAAATTATAGTGAAATCTTCACTAATAAAAGCCAACTGACCAGATCTATCATGAATATACTTGCATTTAAACAAAGTCAGGTTTATTAGCTTGCTGCAGCCAACAAGAATGTACACCAGAAGAACCATGTCACAGTTCAGAAAAGGTTAGTAGGAACGGTGCTCTTACTGGGTTCAGGCTTGTGTTGAGTGGTTCTAATGAATGAACAGGGAAGCAGGGCCCACTTTAGATCGAATGTTGTCATTAAAGGGGACAGCTCAGCAATTCAGTAATCTTTGTTCAAGATGTGGAAGGAAAGTAGCAAGCCTGGGGATATTATTTGTAAGACTTCCACACTCTTTGACAAGAATAGTTTCTTGGTTATTTTGCAGCTTTACTGTGGTTTTTGTTAGGTTGCATTAGAGATTGTTTTGTATTGGCCTGCTCATGTCCCTCTGGAAGCAGAGTTGGTGTTCTTCAGGAACATCACTTTCTGATTTTCAGGAGGGATAAATTTCAGTTTTGTAAGCCAAGTCACTTCTGCTCAAAATTTCTTTGGGACAATGAATGTTGATTTGAAAAATACAAACCTGACCTAGGTCTCTTTCTCTCTTCCATCTCTCAACACCCCATATGAGCTTTCACATGGCCCACTTGGGCTTTCTTGTGGCATGATATCTTCACTATAGTACCAATGAACATTTTCCACAGCAGCCCCAAACTCCAAATTCGAGTTTTCCAAGGGGCGGAATGTATAAAAACCTGTGTCCTTGGTCAAAGAGGTGTGGGAACCCACTTATATTCAAGGGGGAGGGGACAGAGACCCCATTGCTAAGTGGGAGTATTGTGAAAGGATTTGTGGCCACCTTTAATATACTGCATGTAGCTAAATGAACAGTAACATACAAGTTATATTATCTCAAACATTAGTGTAGTGAACAGGGACTTCTTTTGTTAAAATGATTGAAAAAACTAGAAAAAAATTTAAAAATAATTTCCAATCAGGGTAATGACACCACTGGATTAATTTAATAGTAGTAGTGACTACTCTGTTGTTAAACCAGTGCAGTTATTGAGAATAGCATTAACTGAAATTAAGCACCCTCCGAGAAAATAGAGATGAGATTTTGGATTAATTATTTTTTTGGGGAAAAAAAGAAAATAATTTTGCACATCTTTTTTATTATTGATAGAAAACAACATGATTTGTCTTTCTATTCCGAATAAATAAAATGTTCAAAGCTACATATTATCTAGTTAATTTCCTCAATTGCATTTAATTTCTAATGGGACTTCACATGGATTTTATAATAGTCACACTATAATGAGATTTGGAATACATTCTCTGTATAAACACTGAGTAATATAAGTAATTATTTTAAACTCTATTTTTCAAGCCTAGCATGAATTTCAAAATCTAAGATATCATTGGTATTAAGGATAAACTGTTATACAGCTAGAGCCCTGAAGCTGTCTTGCCTTTCTTCATAGATAATAAATAACATAACTCAGTACTATAAAGAAACACAATTACCGCCTCTTATGTTTGAAATAACTGTAGACTAAATGAAATAACTAACATAGGAAAAAAAGGAGAAAGTTAAGTCAGTGTCTACTTACACAATCAATACTCCTATGCCTCCTTCTTTCTACTGGTTTAAAGATACTTCTAATTTATGATTTACACTTGTAGTCTCAAGGTGAATCAAGGAATTTTTTTCATGGGCAAGTTATTCTGTCTTGAAAAGCTCCATTTTTTTTCTTTCTCCTGTACTTTCAGAAAGGACTTTTTTTGATCACAAGTTGTATATACTTCACTATGGCGCCTAATTGTCAGTCACTCCTGCATTTATAGGTAATTAACTATCGAAAATGGAAGGGAATTGCAAACTCAGTGCACTCTTCCTATAAAGTTATAACTCTTATGAGAGAGAAGATTTAATAATCACATAATAGCAGGAAGTCAATTTTTAAAATATCTTTATACATATGCATGAAAGACACATTTTAAATGTCCTACACGAGAGAGGAATACAACATTCTGGTTTCATGCAGGGATAGAGATGATTGAATTAATAGGCACTACATTTTAATTCTCTAACTCTATTGAAAATTTTGATTCTCCAAAAAGACAAAGGTTAAAATTATTCAGCTGTCACTTATCTTACTTGTTTAAACTGAATCAATTCAATTATGTAGAACTGACCTTCCCATTGACCAAATTCCATAGGATTTGATATTTTTTCCAACTCACGAAACATTTTCTATTGCTCCTCAAACCACCCCCTAAAGACGTAGAAATAGTTTGTTTTTATAATAAAATTATTAATTGTCAAAATATCCATAAATACCCTTTAGCAGAAGCATCTCTATCTCCAACCCGTAGAGTATTTCCTTCAGAAATACTGACATCTCATCCATTTTCAGAGATGCTTCAACCCTCATTGAGTGTTGGAGACATTTCTTGCCTTCCTTGTCTAAACCACTAGAGTTTTAAGCTTCCTCTGACCTGTTTATAAATAACGAAGGCTGGGGCCCTGAAGACTGTTCTCTTTTTCTTTATCAACATTTAATGGAAAGAGGGGAAGGGAAGGAGAATGCATGCTGTTAGCTGTTATCTTTACAAATGACTTGTTAGCCTTTTATTTGCCTGCTCTTGCTTCAAACACTCAAAGGATATTTTCAGAATCTCAGCAGATGAAGGTTCAATCTTGAAATGACTTGACAGGCTGCATCTTCCTTAAGAGATGTTGACATGATATTAAGCCATAGTTACAAGTCAGTACTCGAGTGGGAAGCCCTGGGGAAATCTCGCAGAGCTGGAGCACAGCATTTACAGCAGGAGGCAGGTGTCTGCACAGAGAAGCAAACAACAACGTGATATATTTAGTATAGAAAATGGAAGCAAAACTACTGATTCTTTACAACTGGGGATAGTGGGAGAAGTCGAATGAGGAAGAAAATCATCTTTTGGGGCTCCTGAAAATGTTAATTTACCGACAGTATGAAATATACTCTCATTACGGCAGGTGCACCCAGAACCAGGTGCTGCTTTCAATATTGTCTTAGAATTTATGTGTTTCCTGCGCAATGATAGGGTGTGAAGCAGCTGTCCTGGCCATGTGGAGAGAAAGCAAAGAGCTTTTAATTAGCAGTAAGAGGGCTGTTAATTTCTTTTGGGATCTCACTTTCTCTGTCTTTCTGTTTTTTCCCCTTTCCACTTTTATTAGTATCTCAGCAGGAATTTCTGCATGTCTCAAAAAGCACAAAAACATTAAACAAACATACTATGGTTGATTCAGGGCAGGGGTTATGTGTTATTTTGTGATTAAATTTAAGAAACCTAGATCAAGTGTTTTGGAGATTAAATCTACAACCATGATAATATAAATACTACCTTGAACATTCTTGTACTAATAACATCATGTGATCAAATTAAGAGATAAAATATATTCATTATTATTATTATAGCCAATCAATTACTTTGCCAATTTTACATATATATAATAAAGGAGCAATTAATGATAAGGTTTTCATTTTAATTATAGCATATTTCAGGATAAAAGCAATCCAATATCTGAATTATTATGAGCATTAACACTAGGATTATTCTGTCTCATGATTATATGTTGGTGTATACTTTTTGTATATTTTATGTGAATGTTCTACACATTTTAGTTGTTAATGAGTAATCATTATCACTATACTAGAATGATAGCTATATATATATATATATATATGCATATATATACATATATATTTATGTACCACCATGCTGTATATGCATATGTATATATGTACATATATATAATGTGAAAGTACCAGATTTTTTCAATCTGGATAAAATAAGATTCATGTCAAAAATTATTCTGTAATTAATTATGGCCATCGAAGAGACAAATATATTTTTTCTAACTAAAAATAGTAATATATTTTTTCTATTCCCTACTTCCATTTGTAGAATTTTATGATTATAAGTAATTTTGTCATATTCTCCTACTGCTTAAAGTATATTTCTATTTTTAAATCATGAATGCTTCTTCATTTTGATACCTTTTGAAGATTAGTTTTCTCTGTTTCTTGACATACTTAACCCAAAATTTGCACTGTAAAATAACATAAAATGTTTAACTAGTAAATGAATTGATATAAATGGGTATCTCTAATAGTGTGATCATGTTTTCATAATGGTTTAGATATTTCATTTACATTTCTTTCAAAAGCTAGCTTTTTTTAAAAATTCTCACCTGAGGATATGTTTGGAGAGAAGAAGGGGCAGAGAGAGAGAAAGAAAGAGAGAGGGAGGGAGAGGGAGAGAGAGAAACATCAATGTGAGAGAGAAAGGTCCATCTGTTCCTTCCCTTACACACCTTCACTGGGGATGGAACCCACAAGCCACGTATGTGCCCTGATGGGAATGGAACTTGCCACCTTTTGGTATGTAGGACAATGCTCCAATTAACTAAGCCACCTGGCCAGGGCTTAAAAGGTAGTTTTTTAATGTCATAGCTAGAGTATGGGCAAAAATAGTGTAAGCTAAACCCAGCTGGGTCAGGAAATTTGACTTGATCTGGATCTTAAAATCATGTAGCTTTAGAATAGGCATATAGGAAGGGTCAGATTTCTATCAGAAAAAAGGAAATAGCCAAGCAAAGTAAAAAGAGGAATAATAAGGTTATGGATATGTGATGTCATAAGACTGATCTTGTTGGAAAGCAAGAAAGAAGGTAGGAAATTACTTTCAAATGCATTTGGATTAACATAATTTGACATTAATGAAGGATCTGAAAGGTTGTTCTCTTCCACTGGAGAGTCAACCATAACCATTCAGTAGTGATTCCCACATCCCTATCTTCCACTTGATGAGTTGAAAATAAATAAATAAAATAAGAATGAGTTATAGAATTATGGCAGAAACTAGTAAATGAGTGGTAGAATACAGCAAGGGCTTTAAAGATTAGCAAACATGGTTCAACTACAACAGTTAGGAGCTATGAGTTTTGTTACTTGAAAATGAGGACAATATCTCTATCACAGGTTTATTTTGAGAATTAAATATACATTTTGGGGGGGCTGCATTTGGTAGATTATAATCAGGAAGCAGGGCTTTCTCCCCACTATATTAAATATACTTTGTTTTATCAATTATCTTTGACACTTAACACCTTAAGCAAATTTTATAGCCTCTTAGTAACTTGCAACTATGAGAATATATAATATGTTTATCTATGGACAGATTAAATAAAAACTTTAAACTCATGTCCACTTATAAGTTCCTCCCATTTGCTACTCTGAGGCCTGACCAGTGGCATATTGACTAGTAGTTGTGGGTGTAGGGATGGGGTAGGAGGTTGCAGGAATGCGGTCTGTTCTCTCAATTTCCTTTGTTGTTTTTATTAATCTTCACCTGAGGATATTTTTTCCATCACTTTTCAGAGAGAGTGGAAGGAAGAGAGAGAGACAGAGACAGAAAGAGAGAGAAACATCGATGTGAGAGTTTCACATCGATTGGCTGCCTCTGCAGACACCCCGACCAGGGCCGGGGATCGAGCCTGCCATGGAGGTACATGCTGGAATCAAACCCAGGACCCTTCAGTCCGCTGGCCGATGCTCTAACCGCTGAGCACACCAGGGTAGGGCAATTTCCTTGTGTTCTCTCTCTCCTGCAGTGAACACTTGTGAGACCTGCTTTAGAGAAGTGAGAAGGAAGGAAAGTAAAAGTACATCTGTAATGGAGTCAACAATAAAAATAAAGTTAAAAAAAAGAAAAGTACAACTACAATTTCTTCGTACTTGATTAATGTGATAGATTATATCATCTCCAGACAATCTTTTAAAACCCACCTCTCAATTCCTGCCCCTAGAGATTCGATCATAACCATTCAGGAGGGATTCCCACAGCCCAGCTGAATGGATGCCTCTATAGTGACTCCACCTCTATAGCGTGACCACCTTCCTCGTTTTCCATACTTTAAAATATAAATGGGAATCCTATGCTTACTGAATAATAAAAATGCAGCATGGCTAAGTGCTCACCCTCTTATCCCGCCTTGCTATTATGGGTGACTGTGAGAAATAAGTGCCAGTTTCATGTGTCCACACCCAACAAATGGGCATGTAGAGCACTAGAGCTCTGTACATGCCTAGGGAGGGTGTGTGAAGTCTTCTCTCAGATGACAACCCTAAGGCCTATGAGTAATTTCCTCGGACCTCCTCGCTTAGGTTGAAAAGGGTGAACGCACAGTCTCTTTCCTGATGAAAAGAGTAAACACTGCTAGGTCATTCTCTACATCTATGATTTCTCCTCAAATACCTGATCTCCGTGGATATGAGCAGTAGAGGTGTATGGCAGCTAATAGAGCAATGACAATTTTGGATACCTTTTAATTGGACCCACCAAGTTATGTCTAGCATCATTCCTTAGAACTTGTCATAGTTATTGTGCCTTTCCTTAGCATTGAGCCTGTAGTGAAACTTTGAAATGGGAAAACTCAGCCTCTATATACTGATAAATATAGGAATCACTCAGAAGAGTTTGTCTCAACAAATTAAAAGTCTTTATCCTGCTGCATGGTGAGATAGGCATCTCTAATCCTAATAAAACATTCATACTCTTTTGTTATTCATCCCATTAATGGATTAAAAAAATGAAAATTCACTTTATACTCACATGCTATTATTATTTTTGTATCACAAAGTATAGTAGAATATAAATGTATAGTGATGCTATTTAGTTTTCACTACTGAAAGGAAATTAATAAAAATTAAAAAACTCCAATAAATTTGCCTTCAGATTTTATAAATGTATTATACCATGTTTGGTAAGATTTTCATTACTTAGTTATATCTTCTTTTTAAAAAATAGATGTTTTTGTTATTTTTTGTTTGTTTTTCATTCAGAGGTATGTAAAATATCATTCCTTTCAATTATTTTATAATTTCATTTATACTAGAATGAAAAATGTAAGGATAATTTTCTAAATCATATTGAGGGTAATAATACTGTTTCAATCTAACAAAAAAACTGAATATTATATGTTTAACAAATGTGTACATATTTAGAGCAAGAAGAAATCATTAACATCATCTAGTCTAATTATCTTTTTTATAGAGGAAGAATTTGAGGCATAGATGGAGGAAGTCACCTACTAGGGTCTCACATTTTATACATAGTGACCTGTTATTAGAAAAATATCTACAGCTTTCTGGTCTTCTGATAGTTCCACTAAGCCATAAAGATCCCAAATAAATGCTTTTGTGGGAATTTTTATATTACCTTTTTTATAAATATACTTATATGACAGTATGTTTTGTTCCTCTATGAATCTTATTGTTAAATGTAAATCATTGGTAAGATTATTAGCTCAGAAGCTATTAATACACACCTAGTTTTCTAAAGTAGAATAAAAAGTTTCAACTTTTTTCTAATATGTAACATCCAATGTTTGCCATAAAATGTTTTTCACATCTTATGCCTATGAAACATCATAGAAGCATAAAATGGATCAACTGGTGTTTAATTAACTGAAATTCCTAGGTGAAATGGAATTGTGTTTTGCTGTTTGTCAACATGAATGAACTTGGAAATTCAACATTAATATTTTAACAAATGTGTTTTATGAAACAGAATAGTTAACTTGGAAAACCCTGCAGTTTCAGAACAGAATTGAGTTGATTCATTTTGGAATAGGCTCTAACTTTTTGTTTTCAGAGTCAGCAGTAATTCACGATTAATTTGGTCCTGTGGGTAAATCTCAATTCTATCACAGAGAACAAAATGTTTCAAAATCTCATAAAAAGTAGCCAAGTCTGCCTTTGCCATACAAATATGTGAAGCATTTATTTCAAGATAAATATTAAACTATACAGAAAAGAGAAAAGCTTGCAAAAATTGGTTGAAACTACAACCAAGTTTGCATAAACATTATACCTACTATTTGATGAAAGTCTTTCATAAGCACTATCTCATTTAAGTATTGCAAGAACCAAGACATTTTCGCATAACAGCAAACTATTTTTTCTTTTTTTTTCTTTTTCATTTTATACATGGAATAAACCCTTACCAAAAATATCTACTTCTTAAATCATGTATAATTTGCTAATGTTCTACTAGGTACTTTTCATCTGGCGTTTTTGGTGTTTTTAATACTCAAAAACCCATTAAGGCAGCTCTTACCCACATTTACTGGTAAGGAAATGAGATTCAGAGCATAAAATAGTTATGTTCTGCAATATGATGCTACTTCTAACGTAAATCAAAGTTCAGTCTTTAGCTGCTGCTCTTCCCTCCTGCCCTTTAAAAGACAATTCAAGTATCATCACTTATACGAAGCCTCTTCTCAACTTTTTTGCTTTTCCCCTGCCTCTTCATGATACAATATTACTGATAGCAATGCCAGCATTTGTATTTTGATTTCTAATTATATCCCAGGCGTTCTGATAAGCACTTCCCTTCTATCATGGCAATTAGCCCCGGTACTGTGACATTTTTGTTGCACTGATGTCATAGATAAGGGAGCTGATGAAGTGATTGAATGAATGGGTTGATTGCTAATTACATGTTCTCCCTGTTCATAGAAAGGCAAGCGCTTCTCTTCATAGGAGTTGACAGGGGCTCAACATTCTTACAAGTTACATCAGAAGCCCACACATCCTTCTCTCCACAAAGGATAAAGGCCCTTGTTTGTAAGCCGAGGCAACATTTATGAATTTGGAATCAGAAAGGAAAGGAAGGGCCCAGGAATTGTGGGGGGAGAAGTTGACAGTGTCACATGAGCTGTGCCACCGTATGTGTACACTCCCGTGGTGAAAGGCGGTTTGCGTGAGTAACAAGCAGAGAGGAGCTGAATAGTGGATGGGAGAGAAATGTCAGTAATTACTGTCCTGGGTGAGATGTTTTTGGATCTCAGCTGCTACATTGTCCTTCCTGCAGGTTTTTTTTTTTTTTTTTTTTTTTTAACATGAGCCAATAAACTATCCTTACCCTCTTTTTACATAAACAATTATATCCCCAGTTCTACAATGACAAAAGAGTTGTTTCTTTCTATTTAAAAAAAAACAAAGCTGGTACAGAATGTCTCCCATATCTTCCAAGCAGAGTGCATTTTATGCCTTTCTAACTGTTATTTTGTTAATATGTTTTGTCACTTATCATAATTAATTATGATACAAATTTAAATCTTTAGATTTGTGTAAGCTCTTCCTGGTAGGTAGCCTTTTATGGTGCCATGTAAAAGAATTCACTGACAGGTGATAACTGCGGATGTTCCAAACGCTATATTGTTATACAACTGGTTTTTTTTCTAATGAAAACTAACAGCTAGTCATCCCCCTCACATAATCAAGGTGATAATTTAGTAATTGTATAAATTTGTGAGGTTTTTTTCCTTCCTTACTTATTTATCCTTATTTAAAACTCAAGTGTGTATACATTTTAAACCTTTAAAACCACAGGGAAGATTTTCTTTAGGTGCATGTTAACCTCCTAATGCCTGTGGAAAATTAGTGACAAGAAACAGTATGCTTCCTTTTGCAGTAGAGAAATTGAAATTTTAGGCAATTCATACTAACTGTAATAGTAGTAGATAAATACAATTTGTCTAATACATTATTTATTTTATCATTTGCTTATAAGGGAGAATAAGTATATTTGGATTTTGGGGATAATGTTATAGGCAGCTTCCAAGACTTCGCAATAAAATTTTAGTCAATAGCCCTAGTAGAGATCTTTCAGTATAGATGCAATGATCTGACTAAGTGATTTAAGGTTTAGAGTTTTTATAATGATTTTGTAAATTCTTATACTTTGTGTTGCAATTGCAAAATTTTTATTAAGATAAGCAAATAATTTCAATGTATTTTTAGATATACCTATTCTATTTGCCACATTTTACCATGGAGAGTTTATATATTATCAGTTTACAAATAAAAGAGAAAAGGAGAGTAACACATAGTTTGGAACATTCATTTGCTTAATTTTGTCTAACATTTGACAATAATTTGCTGAATAGATTCTTTGCTTCGTATGAGGGAAAATGGTCGAATGGGACTCATTTCTGTCCTTAAATAGTTCAAGGTGTATTAAGGACTCTAGGAAAACATAATATTACAATGTAGAGTGATCAATACTATAACAGAGGAGACCCCACAGAGAGATGAAAACACAAAGAAGTAAAACAAAATTACACCAGCTTCAGCCTAGTTTAATAAGAATTAGCTTCACAGGGGAGGCAACACCCCTGAACGTCAAGCAAGATTCCAAAGCCAGATGAGTAGGAGAGATCCAGAAAAAGTTGTAGGAACCAGCTTTCGTTAAATGGAGCTACATCTCACTAAGAGTAGAAAGAAGAAAGAATGAGGGGGGTACTAGTGTATTTTTAAGTGACTGCACTTGAAGACAATTTAGTTCCCCAAGGTATGTAAACGTTCTGAACAAATGTAAGGTAATAACCCAGAAACATTCATTTGACAGCAGGAAGTGGTAAGTAGATGGTGATATATTTAGATGGCATAAGCCCCAAAGTAGAATATGTATGTATATATGTCTTTATGTATGTAGGTTTGTATGTGTCTATATATTTCAAAAGCTAAAACAGAGCAAGAAATGGCACCGGGTGCATGTAGGAGGACACAAGCCCTGAGGCCTCCCTCCCACCTGAACCCCTCCACACCCAGCCGTGCGGCTTGTAGCGAGAGAAGGCAGCCGGATTCTCAGAAGAGAGCTAATTTCAGTGATGTGTTGGTCATTTCATCAAGAAAAGGCATGCAGATATTCAGCATGAAAGGGGGAGCAGTTAGATTGACATATTATACTTAAGTCAAGAAGCTTTAGTGGATTTAAATAAGCAATACCAAGGGTTTAAGAGCAGGACCCATCTGAACCCTGGGGTCTATCTGATCCCTTTCAGAAGCAATCCAGCGTTATCTTTTGAATTGCAACCTAAAATGAAATTAAACTTCAAACCACTTTGAAGTATGCATAACTTAACAGCCAGTCAGAACTCTAAGATTTTAACAAAGATCTTCAACTTTCCATATACTCTTTTCCTGACAGTATCAACTATTGTTTTTTTGTTTGTTTGTTTGTTTTTATCTCTAGAGCTCTCCTCTACCTGCTGAGAAATAAAAATGTAAGGGCTTTTTCTTTTTTAAAAATAATCTCAAATGTAATCCAAAGCACCATTAGCACCCCCCACACACACCTCCACACTCTTTAGTGATTGTTATTCCATGTATAAATGAGCAATTTAGTTTTTAATTTAATTTAATTTTATTTATTTTTTTGCCTCAAAGTGGTTCAGATACAAAACCTGGAACCAAATCCAGAAAAATATCATCAAAGTGTGCCTGCCAGACAGTTCTTATTTCTTTTATGTGGAACCCATACACCAATACTTTATTGCTCAGTAAATATGTGATGCACTTTATTCTTAAACACCCAATTCTGGTACCTAAAACCATATCTTGCTGTAGTTTATCAAGTATAAAATGTAGAGCCAGCCATATCCTTTTGAATATTTGAATAAATGTGATGCAAGGTGAATGCCAGATATTCCTAATTGAATTCAGTCTTGAGTGAAGCACTAATTCTAAGGCTGTACAGGATAAAGAAGATGTATGCTGTTTTGTGTGTGTGTGTGCATGTGTGCAACTCGCACATATTTTGAGAGGCAGTTTCAGAGCAAGTGGAACACTTTAGCACTAACAGCACTCTTTTTCTTGACAATAGTTACCTTGGCATTTTTACTAGAAAAAGCAAATGAGTTATTTCTGCTATTATTCAGGAAATGTCTCAGCAGGATGAAAATCATGTTAAAAACCAGCATGGTGACTTGACTTTGGTGAACACACAATATAAGATTCAGAGGATGTATCATAGAATCATATACCTCAAACCTATATAATTTTAAAAACAAATGATACCCCAATAAATTCAAGAAAATAAAAACATAGATAAATAAAAATGTAAATTAAAAAAAAAAAAACTTGCATGTAAATATTTTACATACTAGGTGGCTATAGTGATCAAAAGTCTGTGCAGAAAAAAATGTTCACAACTTAAATGTGTAGGTAGGGCTCTCCTCCATCCTTGATCTCTGCACAAGACTATTGATTTCATTAAGGATGCAGTATAGCCCAGAGTCTAAGCAAACACATTTTCCCCTAAAAATCAAATAGAGGAATAGGCAAAGAATTCTCTTTCATCTATAAATTATAAAGCCAAGTTCAAGAAATTTAAACTACTTGAAAAGTAGTATTTGATTTCTTATGTAATGAAATTGCAAAAAAAAAAGAAAACCCACAAAAACTCAGGGCAGACTCACTTGAATGATGAAACTTTAATATTGTAATACAAACCCAGGACTGTATATCCAACTATGTTTAATTGCAAACTAATAGTAAGGTGTACACATTGTATAAGCAGTCAGTAGCAAACTTTATCTCAGAGTAAATGTTCATTGAGTAGACATTTATATTCAGGAAAAAAATAATTTTAAATCCTATAAGTACACTCACAACACATCTCAATTTCCTTAAGTTACCATCATTTTCATCATTTTAGTTAAGAACCAATCTGTCTCTTCTGGTCTAGGGAGAATGTAACAATGATGGCTCTGAAAGTGTGGGAACAAAAGATAAACCCTTTTTTCTTTTCTATTCTGTTTAAATGAGCAATAGCAAATCTGTAGTCAACATTTACTTTGAAATGGAATTAAATGACAGTAATACAGAAAAGTATGAGTTTCAAATATTCCTGACAATATTCCTTTGGAGGATGGTATGAACTTGTTACTTGGAAGCCATTCACAGTCTTTATCCCTCCTTTTTCCTCCCTCACCATTATGGCTGTTAAACTAATATATCTGCCTTTTCACACTCCCTGCTTATATTATGATCCTGTTAAATAGATGTAGGTAATGAAAAAAAGGTGAAAGTTTTTGGGTAGGGCAGCCTTTAAAAAATTTTAAAAATAAATAATAATAAAAGATACATTTTTATTAGGATAGAATGCCTTTCCATTTTCTTTCCCCTTTCCCTTTCTTCTTGCCTGGAACTCACACCCACCCAAAGCTGGAGTTACAAAGGCCACCAGATTCTGTCTATGATTTGAAAGCCACATGTTAACAATGAAAATGAAGAAGGTTGCTCCTTTATTTATGCCCTTGAACCCCAACCTTCCTATTGCTTTATTGCCTAAAGCTTATCTAAGGTTTAAATAAATGAGTTCGTAACTTATTTATGCTGTTATAAAGGGTTTTCTGTTAATTGAAGTAATACAGCTAAATTAAATGATATAAGCATGAATAAAATGATATAAGCCATCTATCCTCTATACACAGGAGAGCCTTTCCCATATTAAACTATCATTTATTTTTAAAATTCTGTTGTATGTTGAAAAACATCAGAGGATACTTTTTTGCATATTTTCCTCTTGTATAATTTGACACAAGCCCACCCCGGTACAGTAGTGTGATTCTTCTCGGAGTTTCTTTCGTGATAGGTGAACCACCCGCCATGTCAGTTGTCTAAGTGAGATGGTTCTACTATATTTACAATGTTGGTACCTTCTGTTTGGTCACTCAAAATAGCCCCAAACCCTTCAAACACTCCATGATGGGGGGGGGGGGATTATAAACAAATAAAATACCATCAAAACACAGTTATTTATTATTATTATTATTATCAAAAGGGTAATTAGGGAAATAATTCAAATAAACCATGCTGTTTTTAGGAATGGGATCTAGACTTACAGAAAGAATTACTGGTAACTTGTTTAGGTCTTGCTAGTTGCTACATATACTTGATATACCTCCTTGCTTAGATGGACATAATCTATTATTTATATGATATTCATGTAATAATAGGTTCAAACCATTTTACTACCAATTTACCACTTACTTGGGAATTAAAGGCTCATTTACATGTTTTGCTTTAATATAATTTTATCCCATGAAGAAATATATAACGCCTGGCTTTGTAGATTCAATGTATAATATATTACACAAAGTTATTTGAATTTTGAATATTGAAAAAATTTATTGGGTATATATGTGATAAATATATGATGTATATTCATATGGAATATTGATGTATTGTTGGTCTCTGTGATTTTTAGATTTTTTTTATTGATTTTTAGGGAGAGGAAGGGAGGGGGAGAGAGAGAGAGGGAGAGAGAAACATTGATGGCTGCCTCCTGCAGGCCCCCTGCCCAAGATCTTGCCCACAACCCAGGTTTGGAATAGAACCAGCAACCTCCCAGTGCACCGGACAATGCCCAACCAACTGAGCCACACCAGCCAGGGCTGGTCTTTGTGATTTTAATGGTTACTTTAAACCATACATGTGATTTATAGTTTAAAAATATTAAAAAGAAAAAATAAAATCATGTATTAGTTTTATTTCTTTATTAAATAGAGCATTTTATTTCTATCTGTTTCTCACATTTTATAATAATTCCATGTAAATGTACCATATAAAAAGGATACCTTATTTAATTTTTAAACATTTATTTTCTTCAATAAAATACCCAACTTGTTTCTACTAGAACTTCTATAACAACAGGAAATGTGTGACAAAAATAAGTACCAGCATTATGGGAGTCTATTTCTCCCTTTAATTCATGAATATAATTAAACAAGAAAATTAGTCTACTAGTTTTTCCACAATTTTTGAATTTATATAAATTTAAATTCTCCGCAATGACTAGATAGCAATGTGAATTTGATCATGGATGTATAATGTGTGCAGGCTAAAGGACAATCCAGCTATAAAAAGTCCCACTTCAGCAATGCTAATGAATTCTGGCTTCTAATTTCTTATAATTTAAGAAGTAGCCTGCAGACTTGCTTGCTATGACTGTCACATCTGCCATTATATCTCCATACCTGTGCTATGTCTGTAGCAATGCCTGTAATACCCCAATTGTCAGGTCAGTGATGGTACAAAACTAGTCATCCAGAAATTAGGGGCAAAGCAAGTCAACTCTTGGTTTTTTCTTCCTGTAAAGCAGTTTGAAATGACTAATCGACAACCAATTTAGAATATATACTTGCAAATCATTTTTGCAAAGAAAAAATGTGTATAAACTCCATATATTCATTACCATTAAAGAAAAATCAAGAAATTAGACTTAAAGCTCTCCTAACCCTAAATTCATGAATTCCAGTTTTACAATTCGGCATCAGTTTTACTATACAAAGTGCACATGTGAAGAGATTTTGCATAACTCATTCTATGCCTCTCTATTTTACAGCTCTAAATAAATAACCATGTAAAGTGCTTTAAATGCAAAGATTGCTTAATTTTTAAGAAACTCCATTTTAGGCTAACTTGAAAGTAGCTTTCCTTTTTCATTAAGTTTGTGAAAAAATGAACTGGTTATTTTTCTTAAGGCTTACCAATGCACATGACTCTTGCTGCCAAGATTTGCTAACAACACACAATTGTGTGGTAACCAGATTCTTATAAATTCAGCACTAGAAAATAAAAAAATAAAAACCTCAAAAATAAAATACAATCTACTTGATTAGATTTGAAACATTTATTATAATTATTGAAATATACAGTAAAGAGAAAGTATGTGGTATGTGTTAAGCTCTGATAGTCTGAGCTCAAAAAACAGCTAATGTTCCAACTTCTGCCCCACCACCTACAAAATGTAAAGCCTTGAGGGACTCAGTCAGCACCTTGTGGCCTCAAAGCTACCATTGGAAAAATAAGAACTATAACTATAACAGTTGTTGCATGGAATTAATGAAAAAATCATGTATAGTTTCTCTCCTTAGTGTTAAATAAGCATTAGCTGGCAATGTTATTTTCTCTTATTTTGAATTAATTTCCATTCAGATTTTTAAAATGAGGATTAGAGCTGTTTCCAGACTAGATGTGCTCTGGAAGTCATCCTCAAATATTCTACAAAAAAATATATAGCTTCACATTGGGGAAGCCTACATTCCTTTCATAGATATTCACAATTAGGTTGCCTGACAAAATATGCCCAGTTAAATTTGGATATTCACAATTAGGGTTCCCGGATAAAATGAACCCATCTAAATTTAAATTTCAGATAAATAACTAATAAATGTTTAGCATGAGAATGTCCTGAATATTACATTGGACATACGAAGGAACCCATAATTATTTATTACTTATTTGAAATTCAAATTCAACTGAATATTCTATATTTTATTTGTTAAATCAGGCAACCCTATTCACAGTGCAATTAGCATTTAAGAAACATTGTAAAAAAAAGTGTGTAAGTTGGTTAAACCCAATTATCCACAAAGTCATTTGACCACAGAACACTTTTGACAATAACACCTATTAGTAGGTTGATGGACACAAATCTGGAAGAGCTGTTTTAGTCTCATATTTTAATTTTACAGGTAGGAAAACTAAAAGAAGCTAATGTACTGAATTTTTTCTGGAAGTACAGATCAGTTGCCAGTCACCTAACTAGGTTAATCGTGCTCTCACTTTCTTTCAGAAAAATTGTCATGTTCTTTCAATTTCATCTATAGTGATCTGAGGGCTCTGAAATAATGTGATTGTTATTATAATTTAATGAATTGTACATTTTTATAAGGAAATGTTTAGTTATTCACTTTATTCATATTGTTCACTTTTTTTGGTACTAGAAAAGTATCCATTACAAATACTATGGAATTAGTGAATTTCCAATTTATTGCACTACATCCTATTCCAAAAGATGTTGAACAGCTATTATAAATTCATAGATTCATGAAAAACCTACAAAACCCACTTAAATTCATTGTGGAATCATGGACAAAGTCACATTGGAAATTCACAACCCCTAATTTGAGCACAGTCAAGAAAGAAACAGACCAATAAATACAAAAAAAAGCTTTTTATTTCAATAGAAGCTTTAGAACACAAAAATTGAGGTTTTGGAATGTGATTGAAAGACTGAAAAAGGCATAATTTAAGAAAAACTTGTATCTTTTATTTATTCAGCCAAAGCATTATAAAATGTTTTGGTCAAATTATTTATAAATTTGCTGTAATTTTAATTATCTTTTCTGAATTAATTGCCATGTTATTGAAAATAATGTATTTTCTTCTAAAGCTAAAATGTTGGTTAGGCAATGGTTTCAATCTCCCTTAGTCATAGTGTGTGTGTGTGTGTGTGTGTGTGTGTGTGTGTGTGTGTGAGTCTGTCTGTCTTCTTGAGTCACTGCTTAAGAATCCCCAAGCTAGTTCATTTTTTATAATAATTTTGGTGCATTTTAATAGCTTGTCCATGCAAAGGTTGTTTAATACTAAAAAAGGATTTAAAGCCAAGAGTATGTGAGAACAGTCGATTTTTATTTTATATTTCCTTTCAACGCATGGGTGTTCACGTAAGTTAAGAAAATCACTGCTGGGTAGTTCATGCAGTGTGATACATTTTTAAAGTTCATGTTTTCCCTAGAAAATGTTTTAAGCCCTATAGTGAAGATTAAATTCTTGACCCCTCTTCCATGTGATAAACCCCAGCCTGTCCAGCAGTTTAAAGCTGAAGGCATGCTTAAAGTAACAGGTGCATGACTTGACATACGCAGTTTTCTAGTCTTTCTGTTTCCTATGATTGCTTTGAATGCCTACAGCTATTTAATCATGGTGACCTATTTATATATTTTCCTTTTTAATATTTACTCCTGTAAGAGCTTCAGGGCTATGTATAGTTCTTTGTAGAAATAATCAAGGTAGTGTATTTATTGTATTTCCCTAAAACATGTAAATGTATAGCTAAGTTAGATATTTAATTTATCATGTCTGGGAACTTGCATATGTACCTTAAAATGTCAGTAGGTCTTGTGGTAGCAGTTGATATTTAAATTGATCATTTAATATTTATTTTATTTTATGTTCTCTCTATTATTTACTCTTGATTAAAAAAATGTCCTATTTTCTAAAAATATTTGTTTCCTATATTTTAAGAAATTTATTTCTGTCCATTAGTAAATTTTTGTTTTTGAAAAATTGTTTTCAAGTGATTGGAAATAGTGTGGCTAAATTCCAAGTCTACCATAACTAAAAGAAACAATAATTTATCTGTTGTGAATGAAAACACAGTAAACCCACAATGAAAATTTAATTGAATCAAATTGCTCTTTGAACTAATTCATTTAAATGTATTTCTGATCTAATATCATCTAAATATAAAGATCACCTATTACCTACTTTAATATCATATTATTTATTCATTATTTGGAATTGCCAAAGTGAGACCAGGAGTTAAATGCTGAAATCTTTTTCAAAACAAACTAAATATTTATCATATTATGGGAGTCAATTATTTAGAGGAAAAATATTGAATGTTTTATTAGTGATAGAATGTAGAATATTTAATTACTACAGTCCTACTTTTGATATAACTTGGTCATCAAAAAAACTTTAAAAATTAACATTGACATATGTATTATAAATAGAGACAAAACTGTGCATCTCTATATAATAAGATTATGTTCGCCAGGCCCATGTGACTCAGCGGTTGAGCATCCACCCAAGAACCTGGAGGTCACAGTTCAATTCCCGGTCAGGGCCCAGGCCCAGGTTTTGGGCTCGGTCCCCAGTAGGGGGCGTGCAGGAGGCAGCTGATCAATGACTCTCTCACCATTGACATTTCTATCTCTCTCCCTCTCCCTTCCTCTCTGAAATCAATAAAAACATGATTCAATGAGGAATTTTCTCTAGATAATGGAGAGACGGGTGTAAAATAAAACAAACATTTCTGACAACAGAAGGTATATGTATAATAGAACAGATGGTAAGAGGAAAAGAAAAAAAAATTGAGAAATTTTAGGTCTGTAGGGAGATTGAACATCAAGTTTTAAGTATATTAAATATGAAGTGCCTATGAGACATCCAAGTAGAGATGTCAATTATACACTAAAGATAGACTAAACATAGAAATGAGGTGTCATAAGACTATAGGTAGCATTAAATTCCTGGAAGAAGCCAAGATTTTCTAGTGTTTAAAGTCATTCAGAACACATTCACTGGAAGTACTATTGATTAGTCAGGGTTCTCCAGAGAAACAGAACTAAAATAATGTCTATTTATATATACATTAAACTATCCATTGCAACTGTGTGCAAGATACAGTGCTGCAAATCTAAAAATAAAGGATGCAAGAGATATTTCTGCCATCACGGAAACATTAATTTAGTGTGCTAGAGACATGAAAAGTTTAATAAAAATTTAGAATAATATGCAAAGAAGGTAGAATTCAAGGAATGCAATGGGAACTCAGGGAAAGAAGTCAGAAGTTGGCCCCAGTGGGATGAGCTACAAAACCTTCCTGGATAAGCTGTGTTGGTGAGTGAAGCAACTTTCAGAATTTCTTTTCCTTAATAGATTGGGAGTGAGGGTGGGGGTAAAACCATGTGGTGAAGTAAAGACCTTGGCTTAATCCCAGAGCATGGGGATCAATTATATATGTCTAAATTTTCAGATCAAAGAAAAATCCAGCAAATATTTTTATCTGAAGTTAGCAATAATAATAATAACAATAATTCTACCAGTGTTCATATTTAGTTATCATACATTTTTATGAGGCAGAAGTAAAACCTGCAATTCAGTTTTATCATATGAATTAATATAGGATTGAACAATAAATTGTATGTATTGAATTTGATAAAACTATAATTTTGGCAAACCAAAATGCCATATTTTTATCATATCTTAATATAAACCTACTAATGATGGGCATAAATTATTTTTGTATTCACTTATCAAATAAGAATCAGATAGTAATTTATTCTCCTACCAAGAAAAAAAAGAGCATCTTGCTTAGCCAAGCATTTGCCTAGTGGTGTCCAGATGGTTTATTTATATTAAAACACAATCCAATGGATTATGAGTTAACTATGGTAAATAATCCCAGCAGCCCCCTGCTACTGGCCAGGTGCCATCATACGACACGGATCTATTTTCACAAAGAGTTGGAAGAGAAGACTCTTGTCTGTTTGTAGGACATGAGTGTGCTTAACAGAGAAAGGGGGTTTTACCATTTGTGTTGTGGTGATTTACGGAAATAATTTAAAGGGAAAAAATGCCTGCTGTATTAAGAAGGAATATGGTCATTGATAAGCTTTGGTAAGACATAATTCATACACTATACCAATAAAGACAAAAGAAAAACCACAGAGAAAAGAAAATGATGAAAATTATGACAAAATAGAAAATTCAAAGAAAGAAATAAAAAATGGAAAGGTTTAAGTAAAATAACGTGTCTTCCTTTGCTATGAAGTGTAAAAACAACAGTGGCTTGACTTGAGCAGACAGGCATTTGGGTTGAACATTTCATAGGGCAAGCTCCAATAAATCACTGGATAATCATTGTAGAATCACTCCCCTTGAGTGTTGTGGAAACTGAAATTTGTTTCTAGCCAATAGAGGGTGGTAAATGTGATGGGACGGTCACTGCATTATTAGGTTTACTACACATTGTAATTAGAAGACTTTGCCTTAGAAGACCAGAGAGCGAGGGCTCTCCTGCTGGGCCTGAAGAAGAAAGCTGCAGTGTTTGGGATGCTCTGTGAGGCGGCTACTTGGCCTGGGCCTGCAGGTGTTTCTAGGACCTGAGGGCTGCTTCCCGCAAAAGCTAAGGGGAAGCTCAGCCCTCAGCCATAAAACAAGGAATGAATTTTGAGAGCAAACTGAGTTTAGAGACATATTCTTCCCAGTCAACCTCCAACTGAAAATGTAGCTTAGCTGGCACCTTAGTTTCTGCCTCATGAGACCCCGAGCTGCAGGACTAGCAAAACCATGCTGGGACTTCTAAACCATGGAAAATGAGAGAATTGTATGCTGCTAAATTGTTAAGTTTGTAGTAATTTGTTACACGGCGATAGAAAAACAATATGGCATTTATGTGTAGGTGGCTAGTACGTGAGGAGAGGAAGTCACTGGTCCACACAGCCTATTTTCCTCTGCTGGCATTTACTGTTCAAAGTAGAAAGTTCAAAGTGATTTTCTTTTTTTCTATTTAGAAGACAGCAATCTCAGCGAAGCTTGTCCTGGTGAGTGAAACTTAACTACAGCAATAGGATATTAAATATATTTGAAGTATATACGCAGCTTGAAATTGTACTTGTTTCATTTTTAGTGCCGTATATAGCATGGTTAACTGGCTGATGCCAATTAGCCATAATGAGAATTACGGAGCTAAAGCTCAGTGCACTACACTGAAAATGGACTGGCTGTGGTTCTTACTGACTTTCTGCTTTTTGTTGAAGGACATATAAACTCTTAGGAGCTTCTCTTTTTTTCTACCTAAGAAATATTGGTTACCTTTATTTGAAATTCATACTTAAAACTCAAACTGACATTTACTAGATTTAATTAATAAAAATACTTTTCACATCTCTTTATCAGGGAAAAGCTGAAGTTAGCTTAACTTTTTAATATGTTTTTTAAAAATTGATTTTAGGGAGAAAAAGAAATCACTGTGAGAGAGAAACATCCATTGGTTTCCTCCGACACACACCTTGACCAGGGATGGAACCTACAGCTGGGGCATGTGGTCTGACCTGGAATCGAACCGGTGACCTTCAGTGCACGGGATGGCCTTCAACCAACTGAGCCACACCTCCCAGGGAAAGTTAGCTTAAATTTTGATGTCTGCATTTAATTAACCCCAAATATACAAAACATTCTAAACAGGTTTATTTAGTTTCTTCAGAATTGTTAGTATGCATACAGCCAATTTTCATTTTTAAATAATTCTGAATACAAATCTCTCAAATAAGTGTAGCAGGGTATTGATATAGAATTCTAGGAAATATGAATGATAGTATATAAAACTTCATCACAGATGCTAATTGTAACCAGTGAATCCATGTAGGAATCTCGAATGTGACTATATTCTCTGATCTACTATTTTGAATAATGAAATAACACTTAGGTATTATAGTAAAAAAACAACTCATTTGGAAGAATTAAATCTAAAGAAAGAAACAACACCTCAGCTCTCCCTCCCCCACCTCCTGCCACACATACACAGAATTGCTCTCACAGAAAACTCAGAATTCCAAGCAGAAACCTCAGGAATACTTTCCTCCCAAACCACACAGGACATGAACTAAATAGCTGCTTCTTTGAGGTTTCCGATGGAAAAAAATATATTTCTCACATTGTACTTGCTCAACAAACACTTATATAGCAATGACATGGGATAATCACAACAAATTAGATAATCCTATGACAACCTTCTAGAATTCATTAGAAATTATTTCTAATAAAATATACGCCTTTGTTTATTTTTAAAGAATTCACCATGCTACTCAGTGATCATAGTGCAAAAGAAACTAAGATTGAGGACACCATTCTCTCTAACTCTCTCTGATTTAAGATTATTTTATTGGCAGAATAGGGAGATTTGGTATTCTGATTAAGTGCAATAGAAATAAAGAAATCCTACTCTTCACAAAGATAATGTGAAAATAATTCATGGGGTAAGACTCTGAAATTCTTGCCGGGGAATATAATAGAAATATGTGCTCTGAGTTCTGTGCATTGCACAATAGCACGTGCCTTTCTGTGCCTGGAACACTAAATCCACCCTTCACTATGGCAAATACCTGGTCACCCAGTCTTGACTTCAAACTCATTTACTTAGGGTGCAATAGGGCCTGGCTAGAGTTTCCTTAGAAGTTCAGCCAAATGAGGGAAAGACCAATTGTCACTTGTTCTGCCCTAGAAATTGGTACTCGTTTCATGACAAAATCAGGATGCCGGTAATTCTAAACCTGTTGTGTAACGGTCTGATACATACTTAGGGGCACACAATTTCCCAATAATTGTGTTAGCTGTGATTGATTACTTCATAGAAACGTTATGTGTTGGTTCCTGTGGAAAATATGAAGGCAGCTTATTTGATGACACCTTGTCAGTCACCATCTATATTTAAAGACCTCCGAGGTCATTTACTCCACCTTCGATTCTCACACCTCACCCTATGGTGCTTCCTCTATCCGTATCTATTTCCCTATGCAGTCCAAAACATTTCACACTAAACTTCAGAACCCCTATTTTAGTTAAATTCTTATATATCTTAGACTTCATATTCTCCCATCTCCTACAGATAAGTAAAACCTGGAATTCCCCTATTGTAATGCTGTTAGGTTTTTAATACCTACTTTATTAATATTATCCTGAGTTCATACATGAGGTTTCTGTATTAGACAGATGAATTATTAACACTTACATGATAATTGTGCTCTCTCCCTTAGTTTTTATTCTTGGGGCAATATCCTGAGAATCGTAGGTTAGCCTTAACATAGCAGGGTCTATAATGTAGATGAGGAACACAGAACTATGAATGTTACCTGCTTGTATACATGCCTTCCCCCTTCTCCTGAAAGAAGGGATAAAAACCTTTGCCCCAAAGGAAGAATCCTGAATTCTTACTCCAATTTAGAATGTAAATAAATTTCTCCAGGGGACACGTAAGTCCTGGGTGTCAGCCCCACCTCTTTGAAATATAAAATATATTTCTGAGAGGTAAACCTCTATAGAGTTCTCTTTCTGTTTAAGCAGTCATAAATTACATTCCATGACCTATTCTTTTAGTTCTGGCCCCAAGTTTCAGTAAATATTTTTCAGAAAGCCTTAACAATCTAAAACAAACACATACAATCCACGCTGTTTCAACTGCTTTATTTACAGACTTTGGAAATGAAATGTATTTATTAGGTCATAATTCCCTGACTTTCCACTATAATTTCTAGATCTTTCCACTTTAATTTCTATAATTACTCAACGATCTAAAGATAAACGATTTCTTCTTTTGAGGCTCATATTAAGCATCCCTTTCTTCATTGTAGTTCCGTCTTATTAACAATATTTACTTTTATCCTCACTATTTCCTTCCTCTATCAAAATTTGACACTCTATGTCTAGCAAGACTCCCTACCCAACTCAGAATAATCTGAATTATCTCAAATATGTTTAGTTAGGACCTATATAATAACTTAGAGGGTTTTTTTTTAAATATGTTTTTACTGATTTTAAAGAAAGATGAAGGGAGAGGGAGAGAGAAACATCGATGGAAAGAGAAACACTCATCCGCTGCCCCCTTGCATGCCCCTCATTGGGGATCAAGCCCACAGCCCGGGCATGTGCCCCGACCAGGAATGGAACCAGTGACCTTCTGGTGCACTGGACAGTGCTCAATCAACTGAGGCACATGGGCCAGGGCAACGACTTAGAGTTTTATAACTTTTTCATATAAATATATTCTTCCCTTGCAGTCCCCTTAAGCCCAATTCACTCACCTGTTGATATGGATACTTGAAAACCTTGTTTTCATCTATAATTTTATGATCTATAAAATAATTAATTCTGTTGCCTCAAATACTTATCTCCCTTCTTTTTTTTCACTTTATTATCCCATTGGACATGATGTTTTACCCCACAGAGAGTTTTAATAACTTTGTTACTCAGTGTTAACTGATCTCTGTGTTCCTTGTCTTTGTTATCTTTCCTATGACAGTCATGTCATGATGGACATGACCTGCCAATTCTCAGGCAATGCAGTTCTCTCATTGCTCCTTCAATATCCCACACCTTTTTCCAAAAACTCAACTGCAACTCAATGGAACAACCTTATTTTTTTCTTAAATTGTTCATGACTTAAGCAGAATATTTATTGAGAGAACTGTTCGTATTGGTGTCATTACAAAATTAGGATCTACAATCTTTATTCACAACTGATTCCATAAAAGCCTCCAAATTTAGTTCCAATTTATTCTACTAAAGATTTAGTTCAAATTAATGATCCTTACCCCAAGCTTCCTACTTTAATGTCTACACCATCACATATTGCAAATACTTTCTCTTCCTAAATTATGAAAAGAATGTAGTATAGTGGTTGTGTTTCTATCTTATCATAGAAAGTACTGTTTTTGTTTGGTTTGGTTTGGTTTGTTTTGTTTGGTTTGGTTTCTCTTCTTCGGGTATACTGCTAGACCAAATTTCTTGCTTCCTAGTAGTGGCAAGTAGCCTTATTGATTAATTTCTTGTCAATGGGATATGGACAGAAGAGATATGCTATGTTCAGGCATGGTTCCTAAAACATCTCATTCATGATTCCCATTTCTCTATTCCTTCGTCTGCTATCTGGATATAGAGAATTTATGAAAGGACACTATGTGTCTAGAAGATAACCAGGCAACAAATTGGAAGGATGCCTGAGTGAAATATCATTTTTGTCATGTATTACTGTGTAAAAATATATTCATCCCCAAAGTGGCTTAAAACAACAATAATTCGTTATATATCATATTTCTCTGAGTTGACTTGGTAATTCTTTTGCTTTATGTGATATAAATTGAAGGACTGGGATGGCAGAACAGTCCAGAATACCCTCATTCGCTGGCTGGTAGTTGATACCGGCTGCCAGCTAGGACATCAGCTCGCCCTGCAGGTCCCAAGCCTCACATCTCCCCCCTGGGCTTTGCTTATGGGTGCTCAGACTTCCTTACAACATCAGTTTGGGCTCCAAAAAGGAGCATTTCAAATGGCAAAGTCAGAAGCTGCAGAACTCTTGAGGCCCTATCTCATAATTTAAATATTTCTATTTCTACATCTTTTATTAGTCAAAATAAATCACTGGGCAAGGCCAGATTCATAGGGAGGTAAAATATGCTCTACCTTTCAATGAAAAAGGGCAAAGAATTTCTAGTCACATTTAACTGAACATAGTCTACTTTCGGGTTATAAATTCTTTACGTTTATCCCTTATATAAAATACATTCAATTCTTCCCCAAACCCTCATAGTCTCTTTCCATAGTGTGAAGTTTAGTCTCATAGTACAGGCTCTTGTCATTTAAATGTGATGCGATGTGGATGAGGCTCTCTTGTGACTATCATGTTTGCAGCGACCTAAAAGCTAAAATGATATTTGTATCCCAAACATTAAATTTACTAGCAGACAACGCTTATTATAATTAATACAGAACTTGGAGCTTTACACCACCTTCTTTGCTGGCAGATATGCAACAAATATTTCATTATCTGTTTATTGATGCTAATTAGTGCAACAGGGAACAATTCATGCATATAAAATTAATAGAAAGTGATATATATATGTGATTGTGTGTGTGTGTGTGTGCGCGCGCATTTGCCTGCTATGGAGCACCTTGATGAAATTCTAAATAAAGTTAGCAGGAAAGGTGTCACTGTAGGACAAATTCTGCATAGTGAACTGAAGAAAGTGAGATAGCCAGCCAGGCAGTAACCTGGCAGTGACAGAAGAAGGAGAACTTTTTAAAGCTCTTACAATAATGTCGGTGGGGGACACTGGTGGTCTGGACCAGAGAATGACACTGGAGGGGGTAAGAAGTGATATACTTCTGGCTAACTTTTTAAATAGTGCCAACAGAATTTCTTGATGAATGACTGGGGCAATTAGAGAAAACGGACCATTAAGACTGACCCCAAGGATTTTTGCCTGAGAGGGTTTAGAGGGATAGGTTTGCCGTTATCCCACAGGGGAGAATACTTGCAAGACGAAAAAGGTCCCGGGGTGGGGGAGTTCAAAATTTAAGTTTTAGATAGGTTCAGTTTACAATGACTACCAGAATTCCAATGGAAATTGTCAACAAGAGTAAACCCTTGGATTTTTGAGCCTAGAATCCTCAACTGAGTTGAAGATGGAGAGAAGACCAGTGGCTATTGCCGTGGGAAAGCCACTTGCATCCCTGGCAGAGCCATGTCCCTGGAGCGGTGGGGATGAAAGGCTGGCTTGGGCTTTTCAGTGAGAGTGGGAGGAAAGCAGTGGGAGACAATGCCTTTTGACAACTCTGTTGTCTATAGCACTGAGACGGAGCCTTGCATTTCCCAAGGATGCCCTGAAGCTGACTTACACATTTTTAATAGCACGCCATCACTAAGAAATTTCGCCCATTGTGCCACTCATCAGAGGGCATTTAGATGTGAGAATCTGAAGGTCCTATCTGCACATGGGGAAACGACACAAGTCCAAAAAGGAGTTAGAATTACATCCTAAGATAGGAACCATTGATACTTTACAAAATATTCAATCAAAATTCTTGTTCAGAGCAATTCTGATATTTTCAGAACAGTTATCTGAAAATAAAGCAGCCTGATTGAAGGTCAAAAGGGCAAACCCATTACAGGGCTTTTCTTTTTAAAACTCTCACTAGCCTCGAATAGTTCACAAATCAGGAAGTAGAAAGAAAATTATGAATTAAAATATTAAGAAAGGAAAAGTTGATTTCTGTTCATTTCCTTTGACAGGAATAGAATTATATTTCAACTAATTAGTGCATTCTGTCAGTGGACACACTGGATACTAGCTATGTGCTACTTAGGCCAGAGTAGACGATTCGGCATTATTGGAGTTATTTGAGCGGACGCCCAGAAGAAGTTACTTACACTGGGGCCTGCGAATTTATAAATTCATGCTCTACTTTTCAGTGGCTTTCGTGTAGCAGGAATTGAGGATTATCAGGCTGGGCTGACCTTACGGGGCCTTTTGAGATACATGAGGTAGGTGCTGGGAGCAGGACGACATTTTCGCCCCTTTCTAGTTTCTCAAAGTTTCCAGTTGGAAGCTTCAGAAAATTATCCCCCTACTACAATATTATGTTCCTTAAAGTGTTCTTTGGTTATTTGCCCTCCTTGTAATGCCTACTCTTGCCCATCAAAATCGCACCGTGGCTGATTTCAATGAATTGTTAGAAACTTGGTGGCAGTTATTTTCTTCTTGAGTGTTATTTTAGGGTAAATATATATGTTTCAGGTTGGGTCGGATTTTTGCAAAGGTTATTTTTTGTGGGGGGGGGGTAGCTTAATTTTATCCTAAGGAGAAAAATTTATATCTGTCCATATTTTGTAAAGTAGGAAAATATGCCAACAAGAAAATCGATATACTTCTTTTATAATAAATATTTAATGTCTTTAACGTGTTTGAATCCCAGCAGCACAAGGACAGTTTTTTAATATTTCCTCTTGAAATTACTAGCGATTTCAGTTTTTATCATAATACTGAGCAGCTTTAGGCTTGCCAATCCCTTTATTAAAAAAAAAAAGCAACAGGAGCGGAGTAATTAGAAACAGGCATTGACTGATACTCGGCCTAATCATTCTATGGGAATTTGAATGCTAAAGGAGGGTACTACTTTTACCGAAATAAATTACTAATCAATTTTTTCAATTGATAGAAATATAGGGAATAGAAAAAGTAATTTCAGCCTGTGGAAGAATGGAGACATTGGTTATAAAGGACTATTTTCCCAAATCATACATACATTTTCTTTACCAATATGTCTGGAATAGACCATTACATTTACCCATCTCTGCTCTGCACATGTATTTAATTCAATGAATGTTGAGTTCAATAAATTTTCATTAAGCCATTTAATATTTATTTTCTCATTGCTATATATAGTGATATTCAACTGTAAACCAAACTGAACTTTCCCCTTCAAAATCTAATGGAAATGAGAATATTTTCAAGTGAAAGGTAGATTTAAAGTACAGTGCAGTAAGTGTTGTAATAGGGGTATGTATAAATGTTGGGTACCCAATTCAGAGTAGGAGTAAGGAGTCATGGGGAGATACATTAAAAGAAGTCTTTCTGTATAAAAAGATGACGTGGCTGAGATCTTAAGGACAAAATCGAGTAGCCTAGCTAGGTACATATTTAGCCTTGAGCTGACAGAAAGCATAGCTCATTCAGAGACCAGAATGTCCTTGAACATAGATATAGCCTATCATTTATAACAAACCTGACAATAAGAGTTAAGATGAGATGAATAGCAGGATGAATATATGTAAGTTTATCCTTGTTAAACTAAGTAAAGTAGTTAGTCTTTAACCTAAAAGCAATGTATACAGCAGAAATATTTTACGGGGAAGAATGCCATGTTGAGTTAAATTATTCTGGAGGGCTGCATGGAGACACTTATATGGGAATGCTCAAATGACAAAGCATAGCTTGTCTAGCTTGTGTTGACTGTCCCTTCCTACCGGCTTAAATAACACCAAATGTAGATTATTTGAGTTATATATGGAGATACAGCGGTACCCTGGTTTTTGAGTGTAATCCACTCCAGAAGACCATTCAAGTTCTGAATCGTTGGAAAACCGAGGGATCCACAGCCCAAAGCTGGGCCTCAGGATCTTGCCCTCAGCGGAAGCCGCGGGGCATGTTCGACTCCCGAGGCATGTTCGAAAACCGAAGCATTTCCTTCTGGGTTTATGGCGTTCGGAAACCGAAATGTTCGTCAACAGAGACATTCGAAAACCGAGGTGCCACTGCAGATATCTACTCATCTCTATATCTATATATTTATCACCAAGCTTGATGGTTAAAATAGTGCCATTAATACCCAATGCTGTACACTTCGGATATAAGAAAGCCTAAGAAAGAGTGAAAGATTGCTTAGTACAGTCACTTTAGATCTATTATTTCTGAAGAGTCACAAAGTTAAACTAAGGAAGTTGTATCATTTTATTTGCCCTTTCAAGGAGAGGAAAGGGAGAGAGAATGGGATTGAACAAAGGAAGTACCCACATGGATTACCCTTCTTTTTAAGAGTAGATCTGTACCACATTTTTAATAAAAGGGAACTACTAAGCTTGGAAAACATATCTGTTCTGTATTCTATCTGTTCTGTGTTGAGATGTAGATGGACCTTCAATAAAACAAATTTTTAAGCCTTTGTCTAACCTGTTATGCGTTTAGACTGGGGAAGACTGGCAGGACAAAAAGCCCGAGAGAAAGAAATGGGAACTCTTTCAGCCTCCAGTTATATTTCAGAAGATAGAGTTGAGGAGCAGCTGGTGTGAATTCATCCATTTCAGTGAATTACGAAGTAGAGCCACAGATTGCGATCAACCCCGAGACGAGCGGCCCCTGGACTAACCGCTAGTGTTCTCCTACAGCACTACCTCATTGCATGTTAGACAGGGCCATATTTCAAGATGTATTTATTTATTTATACCCTCTCTTGTTTCTCACATATGTGGGTTAGCATATAACAGAAGCCCACACTGCAAAATGATAAAATATGAATTAAAATTAATGAGGATCAGGTTAAAACATCAATTAAAGAATGGTTTCTTTTTTGGCTATTTTTTTATTTTATTTTATTAAGAATGATTCTTTGACTTAGAAATTTTATCACAATTATGGGGGAAATAATGTCACATGCAGTTGTTACAGATGAGGCTCAAATTAGTCTTTGATTTTTCTGGTAGTCAAGATGAAAAAAAAGTATTTTTATATACTGCTTGTTCTTAAGATGCAAATTTGTATCAGTTCTCATGAAAAAAAAAAAAAGTTCTTCCTGTCATGTAGCTACAAAAACAAATACTGATTTTTAGTATCTCTTCTCTTTAAAAAAGAAAAGAAAAGAGAAAAACAAAAAAAAACAAATTATCCTCTAACTCCCTTTTCCTTTGAGAGCAAATTCCCTTGAGCTGTCTAAGGACAGCACTTTCTCAGGTCCCTCTTTCCTTTCCCAATTGGCCTTCCATCCTCACTGTTTGTCCAAGAGCATTTTTGTCAAAACAGTAGGTAAAATCATAAGCCCCTTTTGGTTTTGGATTTTGACAATGTCAAAAGGACCCTTATTTTTATTCGATGTTTTCAATTTCTGCAAAACTGAATATAGTTAATTACAGTAGTCATGGGATAAAACAAAACCAGCTTCACATTTTATAGCACTTTTGAGAAGAACACAAGGAAGGGAAAGTAAAAAGATAATATTTGTAATGTCACAAATAATTTAAATGAAAAATTACACTTTTTGTGAACAAAACATACTTTCTGGGTGGTAGGAACAAACACAAGCGATCCTATAGAATTTTCTTAAGTAATTGTTACTTAATAAATAAATATCAGCAATCATGGTCCTTACTGTTTAGCCAAATGAATTGAAAACATATGTCCACACAAAAATCTACATGTGATGTTTATATCAGCTTTATTCAGAATTGCCAAAACTTGGAAGCAACCAAGATATCCTTTAATAGGGGAATAAATAAACAAATGGCAGTACACTCAGACACCGGTATATGATTCAGCATTAAAGGAAATGTGCTATCAAGCCACGAAAAGACATGGAACAAGTTTAAATGCAAAATACTAAGTGAAAGAAGACAGTCTTGAAAAGGCGACCGACTGTATGATTCCAGTTATATGACCTTCCGGGAAAGACAAAATTATGAAGACAGTAAAAAGGTCAGTGGTTTCCAGTTTTTAGGCAGAGCACAGAAGATTTTTAGGACAATCAAACTATTGTAATGATACTACAGTGATGGATACATGTCCTTATATATGTGTGAATCCCCATAGAATGTAGAACACCAAGTGAGTACTAACAAACTATGCAATTAGGGTGATAATTATGTGTCAGTGTAGGATCATCAGTGTTAACAAATGTGTCAGTGTAGTGGGGGATGTTGATAGTGGGGGGGTGCATGCTGTGGGGGGTTGTATATAGGGGAGTTTTATGTACTTGCTACTCCATTTTGCTGTGAAATTAAAACTGCTCTAAAAATAATGTTTATTGGTTTAAAAATAAATATAAGCTTAGAAGTTAAAAGTATTCATTGCTTAAATATAGTCCCAATAGTAAAACATTAAAGTGCTTTTTACAATGAATGAGAGAAAGACTAACAGAGGATATGTGATAGAGAGCAAGCTCTTTATTCTGATTTATATATTTAGCAAGTGGCTTCCTTGGTTCACTAGCACTAACTTTAT
Organism: Miniopterus natalensis; assembly: GCF_054644295.1. Taxonomy (NCBI): domain Eukaryota; kingdom Metazoa; phylum Chordata; class Mammalia; order Chiroptera; family Miniopteridae; genus Miniopterus; species Miniopterus natalensis. The sequence goes on along the minus strand of NC_142082.1, from coordinate 62,528,670 downwards.
TATTATTTTTTGAGCTCTAAGTAAATAATCTTACAATATGCCATCCGTATGCTTGAACAGCTTTAGTTACAAGAGAATTGCTTCCTCTCAGCACAAGAATACTTTTCTAACCTTTTCATCAGCTCTGAGACAAAAAGTATCACCTTTAAAAAATATTTATCTTAAAGAGATGGAACCATGTGACCCCTATGTTTCTAAAGCCCATAGTGGCTTCTCTTTATTGGTTTTACACAGGTGATGGCTTTCTCATTCTTGAAACATTGTTTCCTCTGTGTTTGTTTCTGTTTTAATTGTCACTGTTGTTTTTTGCGACAGCGCATCCCTCTACCTCACTCTCTGCTTCATTCCAGTGCCTTGGCTCGTTTGTTCTCTTCTTGACCTTTGGAGTAATTCATAGCTCTTTTATCCATACCTTTCCTTCTCTATGGACATGTTTTTCTAACTAACGCGATCAGCTTTTCTGGTTTATATGTTATCTAACATCTCTACTAAGTTCCACGTGTGCCCATCTGTGCGAATGGCTGCTTTACGTTTTCACTTAGCTGTCTCCACTTCAAGGAGACTTGCTTCTTGCCTAATCCTGCACATCTTATTAGCTGGTGCCATCAGTCGCCCACCCTCACACCCAGGCAAAACCTGGGAGGCTTCCTGGATCCCTTTCTTCACCTCCTATCACATACCCTATTCATCAGCAAGTTCAGTCAGTGCTGCTCATGAAATATTTCTTGAATCAAACCACTTATATTTTGACTTCTGCCAGCCAGTTTTAAATCACCATCACCTCTAACCTGATCCGCTTTAATAGCCTCCCCATGCTCTCTTTTCTTCTACTCGTGCCTTTATAACATCTGTTATTCACAGGAAAACCAGTAAGTCCTATTAAACATGAACATCAGATCTTGTCATGCCTCCTGCTGAAAATCCTTTGTTGGTTTCCCATCTCATTTAGGATAACCTCTAAACTCTTTACCACGGTCCGCAATGTCCAACCTGATCCTCTCTCAGTCAACCTCCAAGAGCTTGCTTTCTGGCCTTCTGCCCTCTTTTTACTGAGTTCCAGACATTCTGGTCTTATGTCTGGTCCTGGCATATGTCAACTCCTTTCTATTTCAGTGATTTTTCACTAGTGGCCACATTTGCCTATAATGATTTTCCTCTAACCTTTCTGTGTGTACCTCCTGCAGGCTATTCAGGTCTCAGTTTAAATGTCATCCACCTAGGGGCATTGTCTTTGATACCCTACAGAAAGTATTGTCTAGTCACTGTCTCTTCAATATTATCTCTGTATTATCATCTCCCTTTTACTTGTTTGAATGTTTCCCTTCCCTAGAATTTTGATTCAAAAGAGAAGGAACTTTGTATTATTGACAAAACTATTTCTGGTGTAAAGCGAAGTGCTGGGTCTCTAGAAAACAATATTTGCTGAATAGAGGAGTGTGTGCGAGACATTTTTCATATGGGAAGCATCTGAGAGCGCTGATGTAATGAGCAGTATTCGCTAAGACTTCCTCACAAAAATTGCTTTTAAAAGGATCGTGCTGTTTTAGTTTTGTTTTGTTATGTTTCTTTTCTTTGAAGACAGTGATCCTCAGTGAAAGGGAAAGACTAAAGCTCAAAGTATTCCAGGAAGATTCACAATACTGGGGTTTATCTTATTAGTTACTGTTGGCCTGGCTTCATGTAAATATAAGATCTATGGGTATATAATTCACAGTTTGTAAAATTTTGGACTCAACAATCCTGAAGACTGGATGAAATCTATGAGCCTTCTTCTTACTAAAACCACATATTCAAGTGCCCTGCATGCTAAACTTTTCATACAGTTTCAGAGAGTTCACACACCGTACAATACACATCCATGATCTTCTTTCACTTGATAAATTCAAGATAGAATAGAAAGAATAAACTGCCCTTTGAAACAATCCTCCATAACTAAAATTTAATGGGAGTTTTTAAGCAGTCATCTTGGGGTTGCATTATCTGTCAGGGATCGTGGATGCAGGTAATCTGTGTGATTATTTATTAAGCACAGACCCATACAAGTAAATACAACATTTCTTTAGAAAATATCAAGTGATTTTACTGTGAATATTGCATTAGACCTGGGAACTGTAAAGAGGAATAAGAAATAGTTGATCTCTTAAGAATGTTTTGCCTGGCCGGGCGTGGCTCAGCCGTTGAGTGTTGACCTGGGATCCAGGCGATCGGGGTTCGATTCCCAGTCAGGGCACATGCCCCGGTTGTGGGCTCGATCAATGACTCTCTCATCATTGATGTTTCTATCTCTCTCTCTCCCTCTCCTTTCCCCTCTCTAAAGTCAATAAAGGTATATTAAAAAAAAAAAAAAAAAAGAATGTTCTAATTCTTTTTATTATTTTTTTTTATTTTTTAAAATTTATCTTAACTGTTGAAAGCATTACAGATATCCCCCGTTTCCCCCCCCATTGATCCCTTCCACCCCACACCTGCCCCCCCAGGCCTTCACCACACTATTGTCCGTGTCCATGGGTGACGCATATATGCATATAAATTCTTTGATTAATCTCTCCCTGCCTTCCCACTGCGATTCATCAGTCTGTTCTATGTTTCTATGTCTCTGGATCTATTTTGTTCCTGAGTTTATTTTATTAGATTCCATATATGAGTGAGATCATGTAAAACTGAATCAGAAAGAATCAGAAAACCTGAATAGGCTAATAATAACTGATGAGATTGAGGCAGCAATAAAAAACCTCCCAGCAAACAAAAGCCCTGGTCTGGAGAGCTTCACATGGGAGCTTTCTAATTCTTTAAGTTGTAGGGTTAGATAGCTTACTAAAATTTTTTCTTGCTTTTTAAGGTAGGCCTGTAGTGCTATGAACTTCCCTCTTGGGACTGCTTTTGCTGTGTCCCATAGATTTTGACTATGGTTCCCAACAACCTAGAATGTTCTAATTCTTAAGTCAAGATAGACATGTAAATATTTCATTAAAATATAATAAAATACATGTAGCAATTTTAGTACCATGGTGAATATATTGACTCAACTAGGATCATTATAGAGAATGATTGGAGGTATTCTATGAAGTTTTCCTGAGACAAATCTTAAATTAGTTTAAGTTAAAAAAAAAAAAAAAAAAAGAACACAGGGAACTAATTATACATAGAGGATTTAGGATGAATTGATAGGAGGAAAGAAAAAAAAAGATGCTAGGGATATAGAAATAGAAACAGTTTGGTACTAGAAAATAAATTTTAAATTCAAGATAACAATATATGAACTGGGAGACAGGTCACTTAAGAAGTCTAGACAGATCTATAGACTCAGTGCAATTCCTATAAAATACCAACAGCATATTTTACAGAACTAGAACAAATATTCCAAAAATTTATATGGAACTGAAAAAGACCCTGAATAGCCACTGCAAACTTGAGAAAAAAGAACAGAGTGGGAGGGATACTTTACTGAATATCAAATTATACTACAAAGCCATTGTAATCAAAACAGCCTGGTATTGGTACAACAGACATATAAATCAATGAACAGAACAGAGACCCCAGAAATAGACCCACGCCATTATGGTCAGTTAATATTTGACAAAGGAGGCAAGAATATACAATGGAGTAAAGACAGTCTCTTCAATAAATGATGTTGGGAAAATTAGACAGATACATGCAAAAAAATGAAACTAGACCACCAACTTACTCCATACACAAGAATAAATTCAAAATGGATAAAAGATTAAACATGAGTTGCAAAACCATAAAAATCCTGGAAGGAAACATAGGCAGTAAATTCACAGACATCTCACAGAGTGGAATTTTCACCAATACAACTCCTAGGAAAAAAGAAACAAAAGAAAAAATAAACAAATGGGACTACATCAAACTAAAAACTTCTGCAAAGCTAAAGAAATCAGCCTCAAAATACAAAGGAACCCCATGTTATGGGAGAACATATTTGCCAAGGATGTATCTGATAAGGGACTGATTTCCAAAGTGTACAAAGAACTCATACTACTCAGCAAGAGGAAGACAAACAATCCAATTAAAAAATGGTCAAAGGACCTGAACAGACACTTCTCCAAAGAAGAAATACAGATGGCCAAGAGACACATGAGAAAATGCTCAATGTCACTAATCATCAGAGAGATGCAAATTAAAATGACAGTGAGGTATCACTTCACACCTGTCAGAATGGCTGCCATCAACAAATCAACAAATGACACTTGCTGGCGAGAGGGTGGAGAAAGGGGAGCCCTAGTGCACTGCTGGTGGGAATGCAGACTGGTGCAGCCACTGTGGAAAACAGTATAGAGTTTCCTCAAAAAATTAAAAATGGAGCTGCCGTTTGACCTACTGATCCCACTCCTAGGAATGTATCCTAAGAATCCCAAAACACTAATCAGAAAAAATGTTCCCCTATGTTCATAGCACCCCTATGTTAATAGCTAAAAATCTGGACACAGCCCAAGTGCCGTCACTACATGAGTGGATCAAAAAGCTGTGGAATGTGCACACCATGGAATACTATGCAGCTGTAAAGAAGAAAAATCCTGTACAGTATGGGTGGACCTGGAGAATATTATGCTAAGGGAAATAAGCCAGGCAGAGAAAGACAAACATCTCATGATCTTATGAACAGAATAGATTCAATGACATGAAAACATGGAGCAGACTCATGAATCTCCGAGGCAACGTGGAGGTGGGTGGGGAGAGATTAACCAAAGAATTTATATGCATATATGCATAACCCAGGGACACAGACAATAGTGTGGTGAGGGACTGGGGAAGGGAGCGGGTGCGAGGTGGAAGGTGTCAATGGGGAGAAAAGGGGACATCTGTAATATTTTGAACAATAAAAAATAAATAAATAAAGCCTCGCTGGGAGTGGCTCAGTGGTTGAGCATCAACCTAAGATCCAGGCAATTGTGGTTCGATTCCTGTTCACAGCACATGCCTGGGTTACAGGCTCTATCCCCAGTCGAGGGCATGCAGGAGGCAGACAGTAAATGACTCTCTCATCATTGATGTTTCTGTCTTTCTCTATTTCCCTCTCCCTCCCTCTCCCTGAAATTAATAACGATAGATATATATGTGTATATATATTATATATACACATATATATCTATGCATAATCAGAGTTATATTTTAAATTAGTCACTCTGACCTCACTTTGGAGAACAGATTGGAAGCATGCGTGTTACCAGGGTGCCCCAACTGGTTTCCTGGGGCACATGCTTCTGGGATCACTCTGCAGCCTCACATCCGTGAAGCTTTCTGCTTCACTCATTCTGACCTACCTAAGTAAATTCTTTGCATGCTGACTTCAAGTCAAAACACCACCCTCTAGCTTTGTGAGACTGGAGGTGTTCCTTGATAACCCCTTATCTGTGGAGACAGTGGATACATCGCCTAAATGTTTTTGTCCTTTCATACCTCTTTTCCCATTTCTTTCAGTAAATCATACTCTTCAGAATTTAAGCAATCTTGAACTTAACAAAAATTTAAATATTATATTGTGTTTAACATGGGAATCTTGCACTATGCATTTTATTTTCACTTCATGCACTACAATCTCCATCTCTTATTTATTTTATTATATATTTACTTCTCAGATTCACTAAACAAATACTAGTTACATTTTTTTATCAATAGTGCATCCTAATAATTTAGCTCCCATTTGAACTATAATGGGCTCCTTTTCATCACTGGAAGCATTTATATACTCATACTAAAGGAATGGGAGTAGACAGATTTCATCTGGATTTCAGCAAGGTAGTTGCTGGAAGACAATAATCCAGGTCTTTAGGCCCTAAGAAAGTAGACTCAGAACAACTGGCAGAGGCTAAAATGAGGGGGATTTTAATTTAATATATGGAATAATATTCTACTAGTCACAAATGTAGAGACATGTCTCACAGTTTAAACTTTGAATTCCTGCCTGAATAGCTGCTGCCTGTTTTGCTTCTACTTACTTAGACTTTAAGATTTGTACTGGTGCTCATTTTCTCCAGAAATTTTTTACTTATCTCTTCCTCATCAGTTTAGGTAGTGCTTTCAGGTCTTCCTTGGCATTGCCATTTTACTTCTGCTAAATCAGTTTTCATATTATGTCTTATATATTATATATTATACATTATACATTATATATTACATTACATACATTATGTTATATTATTATATTTATTATACTATATTATATTTGTTAATAAATTATAATATATTAATCTGACTTTAAACTCAACAACTTGTGATTGATTATAACAAGTGTATCATAAGACTCCTAAAATTATAGGTCCATCTGGACAAAATATCTGTTTTTCAAAGGTAAGGATGCAAAGTGGTTTAATAATGGGGACAGTAGGTGAAAGTAAGCAAACAGTACAAGCTGGGGGGAGCCTAAACATGCTCCATTGTGAAAGGGATCTGAGCTTACACTGGCCATAGATAAACACTTTAAAAAGAAAAATTTTAAACAGTGATCAGTAGCAGTGTGGTTGCTTCAAAATTTTAACATTAGTGCTTAAAAATTATGCTAGCAGTATATGAGTAGAAACACTCCAATGATAATTAATTATGTAATGTATTTAAATTTTTATATGCCTTTAAATACTTATATAAGCATAATGTTTCATTTCACTTATTGCAGAGTCTGTACAAGAAAATTTAGTGAACACTACCAAGAAAATTAAATATTTTGAAACAGTAAAAAAATGAGTAAAGTTAACTTTAAATAAGTTTTCTTGTTCTTTGATCTCCCTCTACCCAGAGGCAGAAAAAGTTTACGCAGGACAAAAAAAAGAACAATGAAAAGATCATGCAACTCTAGAAAGAAAATGAACATTGAAAAGAAAATACCTACTTATTAGGTTCTAAAAGATTAACACATTTAGTCTAGTGCCGTGGCCACATTGCAACGTGAGTGTGTCCGCAGCATGACTGATCTGCTCATTTAAGCCGCCTTAGCGGTTGACACAGATGCCTCAAGATTGATTCAGTCCCAAGAGCAGTTATCAATAATGAAGGCAGTCAAAGGAATTGATGCCTTTGCTGCAATCTAGTTCACATGTAGATGTAACTTGTATTTTCAGTTCCTAAAATGATGGAATTTAGATAGTGTAACAGGCAGCATATGCCTTTTATAAGTTTATTTTGTAAGAGAATATGATTTTGTTGGTGGAAGTGTGGTAGAGTTAAATAAAACATAAGGGAGAAAATAAGAAATATGTTTTACTAATAATTCTAGGCCAAGTATAACATGAAAGAGAAAATAAGATTATTGGTCAGAGTAAATTCTCCACATGCAATTTAATTCTAGTTCTGGCATATTAACCAAGTATATTAGTGTCCTGATATAAAACAAAGACCTAGTGTTTTGGAGTAGACTTTATTCCTCACTCATACTATGATTGGTAATAATAATTTAACCATTCTAGGTCTTAGTTTTCTTGTTTGAAATATGTGTGTGTATAGTTTAACTCTGATATAGTAGTAACTTCTTTGCTACTTTGATTTCTCTATATTATGTTTACTGATTGTACTTTTACTAATTTTTACTGTCATCCACCCTATGTGTCCCTTTGAAATTACTTTATGCATATGAGTCATGAGTTCATTGTGATGTCTTAAATACTTAATATCTTGAATAACATATTCCAAAATAACTCAGATATAATATTAACAAACATGTAGCAGGTTTTCTCAAAAATTAATGGATAAATATATTATTTTTATTCCTGAACTTGAAAAACATAAAAAAGTTTATAGAAAAAAATCAGAGTTTAAATATATTCAGTGTTTACTGTTCCACATACTTCCTTTTTTTCTGTGCATATTTTCCCTGTACATATGATTGCTCTGTAGTTAAGTTTATATAGTATGCACACTTGTGTATTAGTTTCTTCTCAACTGAACTTAAGTGCTTTCTCATGACATTCAATAGTTTATAAACAATATTAACAGCAACATAATATTTTATCATATATGAGAGACTCATTTATTTTTCAATTTTAGACATGTTTTTCTAATTTTTATATTAGAACTAATGTTGTGACAAACATATTTGTAGATTAAATTTACAAATTATCATCCTAGAATGTGAAATATCTGTAGCATTGTCCAAAATGCCTTAAACAATGGAGCTTACCCCCAACTCTCCTAGGCTCGGGATCCTCCAACCAGCCAGAGTTTCTTATATCTTTTATTCCAAAGAGCTAAGCTCCATTTTCCCAAATGTTCTATTAACATGCTCAGATATCACTGTGCCGCACAAGACAAAACAACTTCCAAGACAAAAATCCTTTGCTTGGTAATTGCTATCTGTGGTCTGAATATTTCATTTATTGAAATCTAATGCCCAGTGTGATGGTGTGAGGAGGTGGGGCCTTTGGGAGGTGATGAGGCCATGAGACCAGAAACCTCATGTTGGGTTTAGTGTTCTAGTCTGCTCCCCTCCCCCTCCACTGCATGGTCACAATAAGAGGGCTGCCTACAAAGAAGGTGGTCCTCAACAGATGGCAAATCTGCCAGAACCTTGATCTTGTACTTCCTGGGCTCCAGAACTACAAGGAACCAATTTCTGATGTTTACAAGCCACCCATTTGTGGTATTTTGTTACAGCAGTCCAAATAGAACGATTTGTATTCAGTTTTCTGGCAATAATTTTAATACCTCTTCATCAGGAAAGCCTTTCTTTATCTTCTTTATAAATTTGCATGCCTTCTACTTTTCACTTATAGGATTTAGTGGCATCTCTCTAGTGCTTGTATAATTGCCTATTTCATGTGTCTGTTTCATTAGAGTGTGCTTCATGGGAACAATGATTGTGTATGTCTCACTATTGCATCGCCAGTGTTTAGCAACCGGTTTGTTGCATAGCAGCCTGCTCACCAGATTCCAGTGTTTTTCAACCTTTTTCATCTCCTAGCACACAAACTAATTACTAAAATTCTGCATCACACCCAAAAATACATACTTTTTGATTCATTCACAGCAGAAAGCTATTGTTGTGTTTGCTGTTGTCAATTTTTATTTGACAACCCATAGGAAGTCAGTGCCCCTGGCTAAATAGTCAGGTATCACTTGTTTTAAAAATTCACGCAGCACATCCATGTGACGCGGCACATTGGTTGAAAACTGCTGCCATATACAAATAAATCGCATTTTTATATTTATGAAATATTTCCCTAAACCTATTATCATTATCCTTTTTATAAGTACTTTACACATTTTCCAAGAGCCTCACTAAACAAAAAACAAATCATCAATAGAAAAACGCAGTCAACACAAAGTACATATAAATAGCTATAATGAAAGGCATAACATCCCCCAAAGTTTCATGAAAGATGTATAGTATGTGGTGGAGGTTTATGGTAGGGAAAGAAGGCTGTGAGAAAAGTAATTAAGCAAAATGAGGACATTTTCAACAGGAAGAATTTAAAAACGGTAAAGGACATGGAGCTTGGAGCAGTGAGATCCTTAGTTTGCAAGGGTGTGGAGAATGGAATATTGAAAGATAAGCTTAGATAAAGGTGTCAAGAATGTTAGTGTTCATTTGTTTATCCAGTATACACTTCTTGAGCATCTCTCATGTCAGGTATTGTGAAAAAATCTAGGGCTATTATAAGATTTAAGGTGATTACATCGTCATCAAATATTTTTTATAAATGAACACAGCTGATTCTCTCCTCAAGGGCTGAGGAAAGTTTACACATACTGTCAATCCCCCTGTCTTCTTACCCACCAATACCTTTAACACTTAATAGAGGGAGATCTTACCTTCCAAACCCCTTTCTCAATAACAGTAATAAAAACAGTTACAAACTGGGAACGAATGAAGGAGATGGATAGCAGTGCTCAGACAGTTTTAAGAATATTCTGAGAATCAAATAAACCTACCAGAGAAACACCATCCATCCCGTTTCCCCTTATGCACAGGAGAGGGAACCTGAACATTCAACACTGAGAATTGTATCATAAAAACCATGTCTGTAAAACGATACAAATATTTCACACAGGTCAAAGATATCCCCCTGTCAGCTCAATGTCTTCATGACCTTTGTGCCACATTCAAGGGCCTAAGAAAGCCCTCGTAGTGAAGAACTTAACAGCGCTCTCATCACATGTCTTCAATCCTGATCCTAGTTACACCTGTAGGAAATGGGACTATTAAGGCAGATTCACCTTAAAGTTGGCAGGTTCTCACCTGAGTTAAACACCAGACTGTGTTATTACACATTCCGGCCCACGTCCTCTCCAAGCCCAGAGAAGTTTGCCCTGCCCAATCCATTCTCAGTTTCCAGATCTCAGCCAAATTTTTTAAAAATATGTTTTTATTGATTTTTAGACAGAGAGGAAGGGAGAAAGATAGACAGAAACATGGATGAGAGAGTAACATCCATGGGCTGCCTCCCGCCCTCCCCCTACAGGGGATAGAGCCCCAAATGGGGCATGTGCCTTGATCAGAATCCAACCCATGACCTCTTGGTTCACAGATCCATGCTCAACCACTGAGCCACAGTGGTGGACTCAGCTATTTTTTAAACCCAGAGCTCATTGATTAAAAGGGACACTAAGATCTCTTGAGGTAAAACTACAAAATCACTGCAAGTATATGTTCCATTCTGGCTTCCAGAAGGCTATAGAATTGTAGCCCACACACGTGCATCTCCCCAGCTCTGGGCCTTAGGCAGCCCCTCCTTGCAGCCTTTGGTCCAGAGCCAGTTCCCTTGCATCTCGCTGGGTCTCTGTGCTCAGGCAGCTCCCCAAAGGAGCAGGGCAGAGGTGGGGGAAGGTGGCCCTGAGCACCGGGCTTGCCTGGTTGATGGTGAGCAGGGTAAGCCAGGCTCCTTAACGAGCCCGGGAGGAAGGACCTGCTGCAGCCAAAGCAACCAGGTGCTTCCCATCCTGGGCCACCTGAGCCGGCTCCTTAAATCTCCCAGGCTCCCTTGTTACCTTGCGGGCTTTCTCCGAAAGGAAAAAGAGAAGTTTTGAGGCCTGAGCAGACACTCGTCAGTTCCCTTTCTTCGATAACTGGTAAGTCCATGCCCGTCTGCTTTCCTTATCGGGCACTCAAACCCCAGGGTCACTTGGCATCCACCCTAATTGTCCCAGGGCTAAGTGGAAACTAGAGCGAGCCCGCAGCTAGGAAAACTGCCCTACTGTGTGCAAAGCTGCACCCTCCTCGCTCCAGTTTGCTGTTGCTCTGTCACGGTGCAGACTCCTGGCCTGGCCTGCTGGCCTTCTTTAGAGCTGTAAGTAGCAGAGTTCTGCTTTTCCTCTAAGTTCTGCTTTCCAGAAAGCCAGTGTTTTGAAGCCCATCATCAAAAGCATGTTTAATCTTATAAAACACTTGTCACTGTGAGCAGGATGTAGTAGCCATGATGGGTGACTCTTTGGTAATTTCGGGGGGGGGGATTCTTCTTGGCTTACTAATCAGTTTCAGGCCATTGAAATGACTTAAGATGGATCTGGGCCAGTTGGAGAGCTTATTATTAGAATTGCTGTGTCTTTTGGTGATTACCACATCTCTCCTTACCCAAATTTCCTCAGTGCAGGGTATTTAAAAAAAAGTACTATTGGATAAATACTAGCACATGTGTGGGCTCCTTTAGGAAAGTGAACCACACTTTCTAGGGTCAGGGTGCTGGTCTTCAGTTGTGTTTCTGGTCAGAGTATGTGACCTGGGTACAGTGAACAGGGTAGAGGCCTGTTCCAGGAACTGTCCCTTCTTTGGGTCATTGCTGCTTTATTATTATTTGGGACATATTTTCTTTTGTTTCTGACAAAACCTGAGCAGGAGGGTGTTACTTGGCTCTGCATGGAAGAGAAATGGCCCCTCTGGTCTCATTGTTCATGTTGCTCAGGTGGGGGTAGCTTCCTAACCACGTTGCACTAGAGCAGTGAGTTATTAGAAATATAAAAGGTATATTGTCAGATGCTGGGAGGGTTATTAACTCCTAGTGAGCCAAATCCAGAATGGGAGTGAGAGTGGAGAGCCACACGTGCTATGTAAAAGAGCAGGTCGTTCTGATAGTCACAGTTTCATCTCTGTTTTACCTATTATAAAAAGATCTTAATTGTGAATCCCACCTTACAATATCATTCTTTCAGGACCTATTTAAAAACTACTTTTTAAAAAAACTGTTGTGAGCTTCTCCAGAGCAATTGTACCATAATCATATTTGAGGGTAGATAAAACAACAGAAAGATTCATATATTGAGAAAAAGACAATATAGATCTGTGGCATTTGTGGAACTGCCTTAAAATATTTCATAGAATGGAAAAATAGGAAAATAGATGGAATTCCTATCTTATAAGGCACTTAAAGCTAACTCACAGACTCTACTTTCCAATATACTTGGGGAATAGGTCCACATTGAATTTGTCAGTATCATTTTGCTTGTATGGTGCTTGACTAATACATTCACAAAATTTGTTTGGAGTAGCTTTGCACCCAATTTCTCTGGGAACTTTTTATTCACATCACCATGGGAGTGAAATATAACCTGCCCAAATATTTTTGCGACCCCGTGAATTTGCACTGTTAAGTTACTTTCTTTGTCTTCTGAATTCATGTTTTTAGTGAATTAGGCCACTATAAAAACAACCAAAAGTAGCTTGAAGTTAAACTGAAGTATCACTATATAATTGTGTAAAAATAACTGTGATTATATTAAGACAATCACCTGTTAGTAGTCCCCAAGGTTGGCCAGATGATTGGGTCCCTTCTCCCTGATCTACCAGTTATTCCACACTCTGTTTCTCCAGGGAGATCAGTCCTACCATTTCCAGAGTAATCGCCACAACTGTTAAAAGCCCATATAAGCAGAAGGAGATAGTATTTTCGAAAACAGGCTGCTCATTTTCTTATGTGTTCTATTTTAAAGACATCTGCTAATGTGCTTTTGGTTTTGTTGGTTGTTATTTAGTTTTTGTTTTTTGCTTTTTCAGTATGTTTTCTGCTGACCAACCTCACTAGGGAAATTTAAAATAAGGAATATTTTTCAAAATTCCTTCCAATTTGCTGGGTATCAGAGCCACTTTAATCTTAGCTTAATATTGGAATAATATGAAGAAATTTAGGACATAATCTCCATCATAATGGCAGCAAGAGGAAATAAAACTTATTTGGCCAGTTGTATTCATTCTTAAAGTGTTTCTAGTAAAATATTACAAGATGCTACTTACACAAAACTATCTACCCCCATCAAATTATTTTACATTATTTACTTTAAAGAACATAAAATACTAGTCATGATGCAAATAATAAAATTGGATATTTATGTGGGATCTATGTATCCGAATGCTGCAAATATCTTAATATACCCAGTTCAGCTCCACTGATAGATACTGGATTCTAGCAGCTATTATGCTTTCTTTCATCTGATATTGTGGCTTCTCCATGTAAAATAAGTTTTTCAAAGCAGATTAAGATCTTAAGAATTTTTTCTTTAATATTCTGAGCGATTTAATTTGTTAGAAAATGAGCCATACTTGCCTTGTTTGCCAGTCTATTTTCAACTTTTAACAGAATGTTATGTTCAGATAAGAAACACTTTTTAAATAATTATTTAACAAAATGTTAGTAAATGAGTGAGACAGTTTTGGGTATTTTTTAAGGAGTCATTTGGTCAGGTTACTATCACAGTCTTAACCTAATTTCAATAAATCTTGAGATCATTTCCAAGAAACATTCAAGTGGGAGATATAAGTGTGTCATTTAAAAAACTACTTGAAAGAAAATTCTTTTCTAAAATGTTATCTCTGAAATGTCAGTAAACTCATTTTCAAATGTATTTAAATTATTATTCCTCAAAGCACAGGTCAAAAGGGTTTCAACTCTTTATTATAAAATGATCATAAAGTGAGAAACCATACATTTCACTTCAGAGGATTCAAACACTATAAATAATACACAGAGCAAATGTAGAATTGCAACTAGTTTTGACTCAAACCCAGACCTTTCATACAGCTGTATAGTTGAGTATTTCAACTGGTGATAAATCCAAATGGTAGACTCTTTGGGGCAAAAGCAGCAATCTGCTAATTGTTGTAAAAAGGACTATAATAAACTTTTGACATATGAATTATATACCTGTTGCAATGATAAGAATGCTGTGACATTATAGTATTTAATTAGAATTGTGAAATGCTATTAAAAAGGATTAACATGTAATTAAATAATTTATAGACACAGGAAAGAGAAATGTTGTTATAACAAGCAAAATTTTTTTTTTATCCTTTATAAATATCTGACTCAATATGTGTTTACATTTATTTATGTTTATTCCTATACCAGTACCCCCACTATTGTCCTATTTTTTTCAATAGGGGACTATTTGTACACAAGTCAAGGTATATTGTATTTATTGTATTTTTCTATGTATTATTTTTCATCAGGATTTTTTAATATAATATTTTAATGCATATGCTAAAACATAATTCTGAGCCTGTGTCCGTCAATCCCTTAAGTGGATTCTATTCTTTTCAGGTGCTTTTATTAACAAACTACTTTTACTGATTTTTTTTTTTTTTTTGGTTAATGTTTTGAGAGAGTTAGCATTTTGAATTTTTACTTTCTTCATGCTCTAGACATGTTAGTTTCCTTGTAAAGCTTTAGCAAATGAAACTCTAGATGGTTATAGTACTATTGCATCTTACATACATATATCAAACATTATGGGCAGCCTGTGTTAATAATAACTCATGAATATGTATTGGAAAACTTCGTAGTAAATGAGTTACAAGCTGATTTGAAAGCAACACTAAATTCAATATGAATTTTGACTTTGCATTTTAAGGAAATCAAAGTATGATTTTTATAAAGCACAGTTTGGGCCGCAAGTGCTTTAGGAACCCAGAGGATGGCTGACTTGATTAGGGGTAGAATTTTCAAAGGGGTAGGAGGTCTGGAGAGAAAGGAAAAATAGAATTTACGAGTTCTGATTGAGTAGGTAACAGGCTGTGCGGCCTTTACATCTCGTAAAATTGAGAGGTCCTTGAACGGCATGACCGCAAGTCCCCCCACTCTGCTCCCTTGGCTAAGGTCCCTGAGCCACCCGGCACCCCCTTATCACACGGGCCAAGCGCAGCTCCTACTGGTTCCTCAGTAGCAGGTTTCAGTTTCCTGCCAGCCTGCAGAATTATTCCAACACGTCAATCGCATTTTCCCATGGAAATCAAGGGGCACCTTCACCTCTTGACGCCCCAAAGCCACCCTCACACCCCCCTGGTGGTTTGCTCTGTTCTTGAGTGCAGCGTGTGTGTGGCTCTGCAGTTTGCTCAGTGTCCTTCCCAGGCCCCTGTGACTAATGAATCCTGTAGGCCTCATTGTCCAGTGTTAGACGTCACATCCACACAGCCCTCGGGTGGAATCCCTCTCTCACTAATGGGGTCAAGAGGCGATGAACACACATACCAGGAAAAACATATATGTTTTCATTACAGATAAGATAAAAACGGGACTGGAATAAAAAGGAATTTGAGATGAAGGGTGAGTCCCAACAGAGTATGGAGACAATTTTTGTTGGCAAGGGGCATGCTGTATGGGTAAATACACAATAGAGAGAACATGTCACACTCTAGAAACTAAAAGAAGTTCAATATCGAATGCAAAATATGCTAATGTAAAAAAAAAAAAAAAATGACCTGAAACAATCCAGAAATATTCTGGGTTCTCAAATAGCTTGTAAGACATATTAAGAAATTTATGTACCAAAGACCACTAAAGGAATGTGATACTGTAAAATAATAGTTTTAGTTATCATGCTCACTGAAGTTTGGACAATTGAAGGAAGGCCTGCAATATTCATGTAACCCTCATTAGTGAAGTTTATATTGACCAAGTGGTCTAGGTAGTGTCTCAGTGGACAGCATTTCCCCCTTATAACTAATACAGTCTCTGCGCAGACACTCTCAGGTCATGCAGATACCCTGCGGCTCATCCCAACGTCTGGTCTTAGCAACCACCACCGATTCTTTCCTGTACCAGGATAGACTATGACATTTACAAAAACAAAATTTTCCAATTGAAGTATTTTCACTACATTTATTTATTAGTCATCAACCAACCTCTGAAAGTTCACACTCTTCCTTAATTATTTACTCATCTAATTACCTGTAAGTGTTTCTAGCATTCATTTGGAGTCATGAATTCTTATTTTGAAGGATTTCTAGTTTATTACTGTCCAAAATCATTGCGGTATTTCAATGTTTCCTAGATTTGGCTAGTGGAAGACTCCTCTAGTGGGTTCCTGTGTCCTTTAGATATTTGCCAAGTTGGTTTTTATTTTTAGGAACTCCCTTAATTTCTGGCATGAAGTGATGCAGCAAAAAAATGCTAGAATCAGAAATGTCATTCTTCTCTGTGCCCCATCCACTGCGTTTCTCCATTCTTTGTTAGTTGATAATGTCATTGCATCCTGGTTTATCATTCCTGTGTTTCTTACTGTAAAGATGAGACATTACCTTTACATGTTATTTCTCCTTCCTAACAAAAGTTTGTGTAATAATTATACTAACTACATTTTGCTGTTTTCACTAAAGTGTATCACACAAATATCCTCCATTACAACAAAATATTTAATGAAAATATTTTTAAAAATTTGGGTTTTACTATACATATTGTCAGGTAAATTCACAGAATGATGTTGAAAAATACACTTTACCAAAATTATTTAGTATTCATCACATTTTAATTTTTTTTGTTTTCCTGACCTATTTACATCCTCAGATAAGAAACATTCAGGATTATGCAGGGTAAATTAAGGATGTAACAAACATTTCATTCTCAAAATAGAATCGAATGATCTATTATTTTGGTTGAAAATGCTAGTCACATTAATAGCCGCTATTACAAATATCATTTGCCTTGTATTTAATCACAGTTCATTCAAGATTTATTGAATATATATGTAATCCTTATTGCTCCATTTGCAGGTAATATAAATGATTATTTTGTTGTATGCTCAAGCTATGAAAAGCAAATTATACGTAAGAAAAATGCCTATTTTTGAATAGAAATATTAATTTGGTTTAAACCAATAACACAAAATACATTTTATTTATTCTTTGTTTTATTTGAGCAATTAGAATTTGCCTGAAGTATATTATATCCCATTTTATTCTGTAGGATCTTTTATATTTATTTTGTCGGACTGTTTTTTTGTTTTTTGTTTTTTTTGCCTATCTGAAGTAATCTAAGACACTTTAAAAAGTATTGCAACAATTATAGATTCACATACAGTTGCAAAGAATAATACAGAAATCCATTGTACATGTTTTCTAGTTTCTCCACTGGTAACATTTTGCAAAACTATAGTTATAATATTACAAGAAGGATACTGAGATTGATATAATCCACTAATCTTATTCATTTATTTCCAATTCTATTTCTTCTCATATGTTTTTGCATACATGCATGTATGTGTGTATTAAGTTCCATACATATTTATCACCCATGTAGGTTTCTGTATCCACCATAAGTCAAGTTACTGCAGATTCAGCACCACAAGGATTCTTCCTGTTATGCTTATATAACCTCACCTGTATCACTCCCGCTCCTTACCACCCTCTGTCCTCTGTCCCTGACCAATGATAATTATTAATATATTTGCCAGTTTTATAATTTTGTCAATTCAAGAATTAGAGATTGCTTTTTTCAGTCAACATAACTACCTGGAAGTTACCAAAATTCCCTGTTGTGTAAGTCAATGGTGCTTCCTTTTTATCTCTAAGCAATATTCTATTGTATGGATGTACTAGTTTAAGTATTCAACTGTTGAACCCCCCACCCCCAACTTAGGCTATTACAAATAAAGCTACTATAAATATTTATGGGCAGGTTTTTTGGTAAACATGTTTTAGTTTCTTTGGGGTGAACTTTGAAGAATTCAATTGCTCGGTTACATGTTAATTGCATTTTTAGTTTTATAATAATCTGACAAACTGTTTTCCAGACAGGCAATACCATTTAAGAACTCCATTAACAAAACAATCCAGTTTCTTCTCATACTCACAAGCATTTAGTGTTTTTACTTTATTTGTTTGTTTGTTTACTTTAGCCATCCTAATATGTGTGAAGTGATATCTCATTTTGGTTTTGGTTTTCATTTCCTGATGGCTAATAAATCTGAACATATTCCCATGTGATTATTGCCATGTGTATATCACCTTAAATAACTGTCCAGTCATTTGAACATTTTCTAGTGGATTTTTTCTATTTTTTGAGTCATGAGACATTCCAAATATATATTCTAGAACTAGACCTTAGGTATGTGGTTTGCAGATATTTTCTCTTGACTTTGGAGGTTAGCTTTTCATTCTCTTCACATTGGCTTTCACAAAACGGAAGTTTTTATTTTTGATGAGGTTCAGTTTATCAAATTTCCTCTTATGGATCATACTTTTGGTGTCAAGTATAAGAACACTTTTCCTAGCCCTAGATCCTTAAGGTGTCCCCCAATATATTTTTTCCAATATTCATGTAGATGTACATAGAAGTCTGTAATCCATTTTGAATTGTGTGTGTGTGTGTGTGTGTGTGTGTAAGATACGAAGTTTAGGTCAAGTTCAGTTTTTCACCTTATGAATATCCAGTTGCTCCAGCATTATTTATTGAAAAGACTGTCCTTGCAGAATTTATTCCGCAACCTTGTCAAAAAATCAGTTGAGCATATTTGTGTGGACCTATTTCTAGGGACTCTGTTCTGTGGATGTGTGTGTCTCCCTCTGCCAATACCACACTGTCTTGGTTAGTGTATTGGTTTTGCAAGCCCTGTGATCAGGTAGAGTGATTCTTCTCACTTTGTTCTTCTGTCAAAATCTTTTAGGCTAGTTTTGGGCTTATCTTTTTCCATATAGATTTTTGCATTAGCTCGTCACTGACTACAAAAATCCTTGCCTGGGGTTTTTGTAAAAATTTCATTAATGGCCCTGGCTGGCTTGGCTCAGTGGTTAGAGCATGGGCCTGCTAACCATAGGGTCGCGAGTTTGATTCCCAGTGTAGGGCATGGGCTTTGGTTGCAGGTTTCATCTCTGCCCCTGTCGGGGTGCATGCAGGGGGCACCAATAGATGTGTCTCTCTCACATCGATATCTCCCTCCCCCCCCATCCTCCCTTTCTCTCTCTCTAAAAAAATTAATGGAAAAATATCCATTGGTAAGGGTTAGCAAAAAAATTGCATTAATGTATAAATCAATTTGTAGAAAATTAACATCTTTTTTACTGAAGTCACTTATTCTGATTTTCTTTTTGTACATTTCTTGTGATTACTTATGTATACAATCATGTCACTTGCAAATAAATATAGCTTAATTTTTTCATTTTAAATCTGTAGCCTTTTCCCCCTTGGCCTTATTAAAGTGGTCAGAATGTACAGCAATAAGTTGAAAAAGAATGCTGGTGAGGTTGGTATCCTTGCCTTGTCTTAATCTTAGAGGGAAAACATTGCCTTTTTCCATTAAGTATGGTTTTACCTGCAGGTTTTTATAGATGCTCTTTGTCAGGTAGCTATTCCTAATTTTCTGAGAGCTTGATTATGAATGGGTATGGACCCTTGTCAAATAGTTTCCTAAATTAATATAATCAAATTATTTTTATTACTAGGATGATAATATGACAGATTACATTGATTAATTTTCATATGTTAAAGCAGCCCTGTATACTTAAGATAAATAGCAATTTGTCATGTTGTATACTACTTTTTATACATTGTGGGGTTAGTCTGCTGATATTTTGTTGAGGATTTTTGTGTCTAATATATGAGAAATATTCTCAATTTTATATTCTGTACTGTCTAATTTTGGGATGGAGGTTATATTGACCCCATGAAGAGTTATAGTTCCTCTTATTATATCTTCTCAAAGAGATGGTGTAAAATTTACATTAAATTATCTCTAAATACCTGATAGAATTCTCCAGTGAAACCATTTCAGCCTGGAATTAAGTTACTAATTCATTTTTAGAATGGTTATAAGACTAGTCATATTTATCTCTTGTATCTTGGTTAAATTTTATTACCATACGGTCTTAGAAGAACTGGTCCATTTCTTCAAAATTTCAAATTTATGTGTGCAAAGCCATTCCTAATATCCTCTTATCTTTTTTTAAATAGCTAATGACTTTATAGTGTTATGCCTATTTCATTCCTAATATTGGTGATTTGTGCCTTTCCCTTTGTATGTTTGTCATCCTTGCTGGATCACCCACCTTTTTGTTTACTTGATTTTTCTCTACTGCTTTTCTGTTTTAAATTTCCTTCAATTCTGCCCTTTATTGTTTCTTTTCTTTTGCTTACTTTGGGTTTATTATGTTCTCTAATTTTTTTTAGAGTAGAAACTTAAGTTACTGATTTGAGAACTCTTCTCAATTCTGTTGTAAGCCTTGAGTGATATAAACTTCTGTCAGTAGTACTTTTGATGAATTTCACGTGCTCATATTTGTTTTCTTTATTTTCTATTTTCTTTAAGACACCCTAGATTATTAAAAAGTGGGTTTTTCATTCCCATGTTTAAAAATTTCTTGTCTTTCTCCTAATTTCTGGTTTGATTTCATTATGGTCAGAAAACACACTCTGTATGATTTAAATTGTTTTAAGTTTGTTTTATGGCTCAGGATATGGTGTATCTTGTTGAATGCTCCTGGTGGATTATCTTCCTAAGGCTGCCATGACAAAGTCCCATGAACTGGATGGATTAAAACAGCAGAAATATATTGCATCTCACAGGCTAGAATTCCATAATCATTTTTGCAGTGCCATGTTCCATCTGAAACCCATAGAAGTATCCTTCCTTGCCTCTCCCTAGCTTCTGCTGGTTTGTTGTCAGTCTTTGGTCTTCTTGGCTGCAGATGCATTACTCTAATCCCCCATCTTCACATAGTGTTCTCTCTTGATTTTCCTGGCTGTTTTGTTTCCTGTTATAAGGACATATTGAATCAGTCATATTGAATTAGAGGCTCACCCTACTCCATGATGACCTCAACTAATTGAATCTTCAATTATATATTACCCAATGAGATCACATGCTAAGGTATATGGAGTTAAGATTTCAACATTATTTTTTGGAAGGACAATTTCGTTTATAACACATCAACACTTGAAAAAATGCGTATTATGTTATTGAGTGGGGTTTTCTAATTTGTCAATTAGATCCTGTTTGTTGATTATGTTATTCAACTCTTCTATATGCTTGCTGATTTTTTGTCTAGTAGTTCTATCAGTTGATAACTGGCTGTTGAAGTCCCCAGTGGTAATTGTGGGTTTGTCTATTTCTCCTTTCAATTATATTAACTTTTGCTTCATGTGTTTTTGGGATCTGTTTCTTGACATATTTAGTATTGCTTTGACTTTCTGATGGATCGATTCTTTTATCAGTATGTAATACAGTTCTTTGTAGTAATTTTTTCCATTCTGGTCTATTTTATTAGCTATCGATACAGTCACTCTTGTTATTATGAGGGATATTTGCATGCTATATCTTTTTACATCCTTTCATTTTTAAGCTTCTTATGCCATTCAATTCAAAGTGAGATTCTTATGAACAGCATATATAGTTGGTTGGTATTTTCTTAATCCACTCTGCTAATCTGTCTCTTGATTGGTGTATTTAGACCATTTACATTTAAAATAACTATTGATATGTTAAACTTAAGTCTGCCATTTTAAAATTTGTTTTCTATTAGTTTCCTCTGGCTCTCATAACTTTCTTTTGTTTTCATGAGGGTTACTTGAGCTTTTTCTTTAGGATTCTGTCTTCATTTATTTATTGTGATTTTGAGTATAGAGTATTTCTGTATAGTTTTATTAGTAGTTGTTTTGGGTATTGAAAATACATATATATTTCACCACTTTTATGATGTATGGAAACCTCAGTTCTATTTAGATTTTATACATTTCTCACTTTTAAATAATATTGTCTTGAATATCAGATGGTGCTATAATTTTGTTTCAATTATCTAATATGATTTATAATCTCTTGAGGAAAAGTATAGCACATTCTTATGTACTCACATTTTTGCTGTTTTTATTCTTTCTTTCTTCCTGATGTTTCAAGATTTAAAAAAAAAAAATTCCCACTTTGGTTCAAGTTATCTAATTATATTGATCCACTCTGCTCTTCATTACAATTTCAATAAGATAAATTTCATAGTACCTTTCTTAAAATATTATCATACAGAGTTCAAAAATAGATAATTTAAAATGACTTTTAAAAAATATTTGTATTGTTCAGAATTCATAAATAAATTTAATATATAAATATTTTCATCAAGGAAACTGTTTCATATTATTCCAGTTTTCAGCAGACATGATATTCTTATGTATATGTGGAATGCACACATTCTTCTATTCATGTATCAATATGAAAATAATCAGATTCTGCAGGTAGTTCATCATTCATCAGATAAATAAGAGACAGTTTCATAGAATAAAGTCAAACAGAACAGAGTTCGGAGAAAGAAGACAGAGTAAAAGACCTAAAAAATTAAGTGACCTTGTGTGTTGAAAAGATAAAAGAATGTCACTGAAATCAGGAAATCAATACTGTAATTTTAAAGCATATTGATTTAGGTCTTGAAGCTATGGCCACAATCTAAAGAATGAGGGTAAAAAATAAAACAAAAATCAAAACTGCCTTGTTCTCTTCAGACTGAAATTGTGTGTGTGTATGCATGTGTGTATCCTGAATTAATTAAAATAAAATATTTGGCCCCAAGTTTTACATTTAATTCAATATATTTTATCAGTGATCCTCTTATAATCAGCTGATCATACTGTGGTATTTTAAAACTATAGAAAAATAATTTTCAAACATTGAACTAAGGTAATTTTGTAGGAATGAATTTAAAAGTTGAAAGGTTTTCATCTTATTATCACATAGGCACACCTAACTTTTCTAGTCTCTCATTCATTTTATAACTAAACCAGAACAGCTATATTTTCAAAAGTTTATTTTATATGAAAAGTACAGCCAAAAGTTGAGTACCTATAAGAGAACATACAGTTTTAGATGCAATGTGACTTTAAAAACAAGTTTCAAGCCCTTTTATAACTACATGTTTATTCACTCCAGTAGTTGGCACAGTTACCAACATCATTTATAATGGAAATAAAGTAATATATTTTACCTTAGGAGGTTTTATTTAATTTTATAACTTCATAGACATTTATAATATTAATATATAAAACCATAATATAAACTTGGGAAATTATCTTTATTGTTAACATTTTATATTTAATTAATAGTCACACCAACATTACATATGTGTGTGTATATCTATATCTATATCTATATATGTCTTTAATTCTTGAAAGGAAAATTCAAAATATTCTAGATTTTTTTTTTATGGGGTAAATACCATAGGCACTGGGTTGTGAATCATGACTATTATATTTAACCAAATTTTATGAGCCATTATTTATTATATTTAACTAAGAAGTCTTCCAAACTGGGGATATCTATAAATGTATTCATTAGAGTAGATACAGCATCTTGTTTATCAAATTTAGATAAATGGATGCTAAAATATAAAATAATTGGCATAGTTCAGAGTAAAATGGGCATAGTTGAGAACTGTGCTTTATTTTTTTTTTCAGCTTTCCTGAGATGTGATTGACATAACATTATGTAAGTTTAAGGTATAAAGCATGATGATTTGATACATGTATATATTGTAAACGATTACACAACAAGTTAATATACCTATCACCTCTCATAATTACCTTTTTTTGTATGTGTGGTGAGAACATTTACATTCTACTCTCATTTCCAGACCTATCTTTTATTTGTCCCTAATTTGCACTATTAGAAACATATGTCGTATTCCTTACTTTCTAAGATTTTTCAAGTATCTATGACCTGGGCCACAATGTCCCATGCTCCATAATATCTTTTTCTTTCTCTCCCTTTCCTTTCCTTTCCTTTCCTTTCCTTTCCTTTCCTTTCCTTTCCTTTCCTTTCCTTTCCTTTCCTTTCCTTTCCTTTCCTTTCCTTTCCTTTCCTTTCCTTTCCTTTCCTTTCCTTTCCTTTCCTTTCCTTTCCTTTCCTTTCCTTTCCTTTCCTTTCCTTTCCTTTCCTTTCCTTTCCTTTCCTTTCCTTTCCTTTCCTTTCCTTTCCTTTCCTTTCCCCTTTCTTTCCTTTCCTTTCCCCTTTCTTTCCTTTCCTTTCCCCTTTCTTTCCTTTCCTTTCCCCTTTCTTTCCTTTCCTTTCCCCTTTCTTTCCTTTCCTTTCCTTTCCCCTTTCTTTCCTTTCCTTTCCTTTCCCCTTTCTTTCCTTTCCTTTCCTTTCCCCTTTCTTTCCTTTCCTTTCCTTTCCCCTTTCTTTCCTTTCCTTTCCTTTCCCCTTTCTTTCCTTTCCTTTCCTTTCCCCTTTCTTTCCTTTCCCCTTTCTTTCCTTTCCCCTTTCTTTCCTTTCCTTTCCTTTCCTTTCCTTTCCTTTCCTTTCCTTTCCTTTCCTTTCCTTTCCTTTCCTTTCCTTTCCTTTCCTTTCCTTTCCTTTCCTTTCCTTTCCTTTCCTTTCCTTTCCTTTCCTTTCCTTTCCTTTCCTTTCCTTTCCTTTCCTTTCCTTTCCTTTCCTTTCCTTTCCTCTTTCCTTTCCTTTCCTCTTTCCTTTCCTTTCCTTTCCTTTCCTTTCCTTTCCTTTCCTTTCCTTTCCTTTCCTTTCCTTTCCTTTCCTTTCCTTTCCTTTCCTTTCCTTTCCTTTCCTTTCCTTTCCTTTCCTTTCCTTTCCTTTCCCCTTTCTTTCCTCCTTTCCTTCCTTCCTTCTTTCTCTCTCTTCTCTCTTCTCTCTTCTCTCTTCTCTCTCTCTCTCTCTCTCCTCTCTTCTCTCTTCTCTCTTCTCTCTTCTCTCTCTCTCTCTCTCTCTCTCTCCTCTCTTCTCTCTTCTCTCTTCTCTCTTCTCTCTCTCTCTCTCTCCTCTCTTCTCTCTTCTCTTTCTCTCTCTCTCTCTCTCTCTCTCTCTCTCTCTTTCTTTCTTTCTTTTTTCTTTTTCTTTTTTTTTTCCTTTCAACCACAGCTCATACATTACAGTCCTCAAAGAAATGATTTTTGATGCCCAGTGTCTACAGTGTGTATCCTTTCACATGTGATTATAGGTGTGTTTTTTACCTTTATCATTCCAAGCACAGTGTTAAGAGATTAGGCTCAGAGCTCTTTGCCTGGAGTTCATTCTATCATGCTCTTTCTATGTGATCTTGGGCAAGTTATTTATCTACCTCTTAGTTTCTGTCTGTAAAATAATAATGAGTACCCATCTCCTAAGTTTGTTTTGAGGAATAATTATGTAAATATTTGTCAAGTATTTCCATTGTCTATCACTTCCTATGGACACAGTAAGATTTTAACCATTTTACTTAAATATATAGTAATTGTCAATTTCCTCTTTATAAATCTTTGACACAAGACCCAATTTTTCAAAGGAAAGCTTTGTCTTTTATAGCCATCTACAATGCCAAATAAAGCAATATACTGAAGCACTTAAGCAAAAATTTTAATGAATATATATCACATAAAGTGATCTAAATTGCAGCACTTTAAAAAGTATTTCATAAGACCTAGGTTTTGAAATTGAAAACTTCTATGTATCCATTTAGGATAATGGGATTTTGGAGGGAAGGGTTCAGGATTTGGCATTTCTTTAATATGTAATTATTTTAATGATCTGATCATTTTTATGTATAAAAATTAATATTCTCATATTTTTTATACCTAAAACTTTAAGTTCTCACAAACAATTAAATAAATTGATAAATGAGTGTATTTTTAAGTGGTTTTCACTTTCCACTTCACAATACATGTTTTTATGTTTAATCTGGACTTTTATCAACTTGGGGTGATAATCACTTTTTACTGGCAGCCAAAAAGAGCATATTTACAATGTTCTCATGAATATGGAATAATTTTGTCACTGGAATGCATCCTCAAATGAACTATGTACAATATGTGAATATGTGTTTGTCTTTTTGCATATATATACCTTATGTTTTATTCATATTTTGAGGTATTTTAGTTTTAAATTAGAATAAAATTGCCAACAAGTTATATACATTAATACATCAATTGCCTTCTGATTTGGGCATTAGTGTTCTTTTAAAATAAAGAGACTACAGAAGCAAGAATTTAAGTTATTTCAAGGTCACAAGTAATAAGGACAAAACTGATATATGAAACCAAAGTTATCTGAGTCGCAAGCCCAAGCTTTTATAAGCCATTATAAACTAACTCAGATACCGAAAATCTTATATTAAAAAAAATTTGGAGTCATGGATGTAATTAGTGTATCTTCTTTAGTATAGTCTCCACTTCTAAAATTGAACATTTTTTTTTCTTTCCCAACTTGCATGGATTAAGAGGAAAAATTTCCATATCTCTATAAGCTAGAATTTGAGGAGATTTAATTTAAAACTCAAGATGTGGATGGATCTGGAGAGTATTATGCCAAGTGAAATAAGCCAGACAGAGAAAGACAAATATCACATGGTCTCACTTATACGTGGAATCTAAAGAACATAATAAACTGAACAAAGTAGATTCAGTGACAGAGAAGCATGGAACAGACTCATGAATCTCAGAGGGAAGGTAGGGATGGGTGGGTGGATGGGGAGAGGTTAACCAAAGAATTTATATGCATAACCCATGGACACAGACAATAGTGTGATGAAGGCCTGAAGTGGGTAGTGTGTGCAGGGTGGAAGGGATCAATGGGGATAAAAGAGGACATCTGTAATATTTTCAACAATAAAAGATAAATTTAAAAAACCCTCAAGATATATTTTGGGAAAACTACAGAGAAAAATATTTGCTCTATATAAGGACTGTATTTCTAATTGTTAGGAATATCTCATAATTAAGAAAATCAGTTTGTGATAGTCCCCTTGACTAAAGCTGTTGAGATACTAGGTGAATATATTTAAGGAATTTTATGAATAGGCCATCTGCACTGAAATGGGATTACATTATTGTATTATATGAATTCTAAGTTTCCTCTAATGCTAGTATTATTGGTAGGGTGCTCTCTGGGTCTTCACCTGTTGCCAGTGGAAGTGGGCTTCTTGGGGTGCCACAGGGAAAATAATTTTCCTCAGGACCCCATGGGTGGATGAGGTATTGTGGAAAGTTTTATTTCTGTGGGATTAAACCCCTGAGTTTCCAAGATCCCATCTCCCTCTGTGTCGCCAAGGAAAAATTCACATTTTGTCTTCAGGTCTAGGATCAAAGCCAGTTCCCAGAGTTTCCGCTCCATATTTGCACAGTTCAGTCCAGTTTAGCATCTGACTAGGTTACCTTGTGTTCCCAGCAGCAGTCTGTTGCATGTGGGGTCTGCATGACTGTGGGCTGTACAGCTTCTAGGACTACGTGGCTATGGAGGGAGCTTGGGCGAGTGCAAGGAAGGAAGAGCGAAGCGAGAGCAGCAAGAGACAGTTCTTTTGTTTGGGGATTTTAACCCTCTAACATTTTGTACACTTACAGAATCTAGCCAATTACCTTTTTCCCAGGTTAGACTGATCAGCATCACCCTGACTTTACTGCACATGCCTCCATCTTTCCCTTTATTGGACCCCTTCCCCCAGTGATCTGCAGGGAAGGAACTGGTGGTTTCCTGAGGAGTGTGAAGTTGCAGCTTCCTGGTGAAGCTGCCCAGATGCCCATGCTGATGACGCCTGGACTCCCCTTTGCTTTCTTCCTATTATTAGTACTAATAACTGGCTAATTACAATGATAACACTAGCACTGTGCAAAACTGATTTGGCTGCAAGATACATAGATACTTCATCAAGTTACATAGTTCCAGATATACCGCATAACCTTGGAACCCAATAGGGAAAGTGTTTTTGGTACAATGGCCTAAAATATTGCCATGCTAGAATCTGCAGACTACATGTTTGTTTAACAACATCCCTAGCCAGATCTAATGGTGATGTATCTAATCTAGAACTCAAACTTAAATTTCAAGAAGTTTTTTTTCTAGAATAACTATTCAGTTTGAGAGGGTAGAGGCAGTTGGCCAGTGAAAAGATAATATGCTAAGATCTTTAATTATTTTAACTGCAAATGGTATCAAATACAAAGAAAGAGAAGAAAGACTTTATGCACCATGCCAGAGCAGTCTGCTAGATTTAGGATTATGGAACAGCAATTTTCAAGACAGCAATTCACCTTTTATTATTGTTTTTTTCCACTTGTTTCCCTTCTAACATTCTATAACACTAATAGGCAAGAGTCAAAATTGAAGGTACCCTCTGGGTAAGTCAGACTGTGAATTACTGTTAATGGTCCTAGTCATTAGCATAATTAACCTGGATTATCAAAGTGATACGAAGAAAGGCACCTATTGCCTTGGTTTTGTTTGTTTATTAACTTCCCAGTGCCTGAGCTTTGGTAATAAAATCTCCCAGCTCCCAGACACCAACACCGAGTATAAGAGTCAATTTCAACACATGTGAAATTGCTGCTGTGTCTGCCAACATTAGGAAAAAAGAGCTGGTGTCACTTGTATAGAAACCTTGACTACCACCTTCAGTGCAGGTTGAATTAAAGAATGAATGTTAAGTAACGTGTTGATCATTTTACAGAAGCAGAAAAGAACATAGCCTTGTAATTCCCCTTCTGGCTATTCTAAATCATAATTGATGATTTTGGTAACTTATTTAAAAATTAAAGGTATAGCACCCAAGAGATACCCGTATAGAGTTATAACAATGTTGTTTAACTGTAATTCATTTTACAATATTACAAACCATATACTGCTGTTGGACTTCCCACAGATTTTTGTTTTATTTATGTATTTTAGAGGTTCCCACACCGATTTCTCAGTTATTGAAAAATTTGTTGACATGTTATCCTATGAAAGATATTGATGAGCATGAAAATTAGTTCTTCCCAATCAAGTGTAAATGTAATTGATATCATTGGTATTTCTTTATTGTATCTTGTCATAGATCTTTCTGTGTATGTGTGTGTGTGTGTGTGTGTGTTCAAAAGGAAGAAGAAACTTGCATTTTAGTAACTAGGACATTTTTTAAGACACAAAGGATTTAGAAGCAGAAAATTGTCTATGAGTTTCTCCTCTGGCATTTGCTAAATATACAGATTTAGGCAAGACTTTGCTCTCCTTTAATGGAAAAATAACTCTCAAAGCATAGAGTTTTTAAGAAAATTAAATGAAAAAATGTACATTATAAGCTGAACACCTGACACTAGGTAGGTCTCCAAATTGACATGCTTAAAACAAAACAAAACAAAACAACCAATGCCATTTTAATACTAGTATTTAGGGGCAAAGGTACTGGGGAGTCTCATCTGTAAAATCACATTTTATGACAGCAAATAGAACACTCCAAACTACTCAATTATCTTTTATTCTCACATCCATTTTTCAGCCTGCCTACTCTATTATTTCCAGTCATCTTTAACTTACAATATGTATCACAGAGGAAAAAGTCTTCAGGTGTCTTGCTTTCTCTTTAGCTTACAAATCCATTCACACATCTTTATGTTGACATTTATTCAATTTAGGCAACCACTGCCTAACACTAGAATTGATGTAAGTCTGTGAATTGGTTTCCCTGTCCCTAGTCTGTTCTCTCCAACCCCCTCCCCTCATCTAAAATCCAAAGTTTGTATTATGACCCGAGTGATATTTAAAATATAAACCTGATCCTATTATTCTCCTCTTAAAACAGGAGAATAGTACGTTGCCATTGCCCTACAGAACAGAACAATCTCAGCATAATATACAAAGCCTTTAACAAATTGTTCATGGCCCTTTC
Source organism: Miniopterus natalensis (assembly GCF_054644295.1). Lineage (NCBI taxonomy): Eukaryota > Metazoa > Chordata > Mammalia > Chiroptera > Miniopteridae > Miniopterus > Miniopterus natalensis. The sequence continues at coordinate 62,498,924 of NC_142082.1, read as the reverse complement.
TTAATCTATCACCATCTTTCCTTAGCCTAGGTGATATACTCAGTTAAATAGTGTGCACTTGCTAGAATACATTAGACCTTTTTTGTCTATTCATTTCTTTCACTTTTTTTATAAATCCACCTAACTCCTACTTCTAGTCTCCATTTTCAAAACTGGATTCAATCTCACTCTTTATGTTCTCAAGGCATCATCTATCCTGCTAGGGAATACACAATGGCTTATTTTCTTTTCCCTATCTTCCAACAGACAATAGAGGTTTTGAAGGGAAACACAGCAGTTGATTCACAACTGGAACTCAGTAAATATTTGTGGAATTAGTAAAGAGTTCGGGTTAGAACTATATTTTCTTACACAGAATTTGTCTTTGGAAGCTGTTGTGATTTTAGTGCTGAAGAAAAATCTAGTACAGAATTATATTCTGAATAACCTTATTAATAAGGTTTCTATTTGCTTCTACACAAATAGGAAAGCATGACTTAATACTTACATTTTTCTAGATACATTTATTATAGAAATAGCAAATGCCTTACCATTCATATGACAACAACTCAATTTAGCACTATCTGAATTGCTGCTGAGCAGAGCTGGACTTTAAAGCCAACAAAAATATTGACATATCAATTTCTCATGAAATCATACATAGAATGAGGGAAATTGACTGCTCATAAAATAACAATTGCCTGAAATAGTCCAGAGGATTCAATTTTAATGAGTTAGTGTCTAAAAGGACACTATAGAAAAAACAGCTGATATAACTGCTTCATGTAATTGGGATACAGTTATGAAAACCCTAACTAGCAATTTCAAAGCAATTTCCATTAGATTCTTGACCTCTGTTAACGTACAAATGATTTGTTTTGTAATCTTACTTGTGATTAAAGTATCTAAATTTTATCTTTGACATTTTGATTTAAGTTTCAGAATAAAACTTATACTTATTTCATTATGTATATTTGTGTGTTTATATATTTTTAAGCTATGTATATGCAGTGTATATACATTCATCACAGTGGAGTGTCTTGCCTTTAATTTGTAAAAGATTCAATATCTGTGCAGTGTAATAAAGCAAGGCGTGCCTGTAAAAATAAAAAAGAGAAAGAAAAACTTAAATATTTTAGTGGACATCCTAATAATTCAACAGTAATATAAGTGTGCCAGAAAAGGATGTGTCAAGAACAAATATTAACCCTTTCATCAAGTTAAAAGATAATTTTTAAAAGTGCAAAATTTAACACATTGTGTCAGTTGGGGCACAATTTAGCAACAAGAGATGGAAAACACAACTAACAGTGACTTAAAAATGCAGGTGTAATATCTACCCTCCAACAATAAACTCAAAAAAAGATGAATGCTTGAATTAGTTCTCTAGTTCAACAGTCAGAATCAATGATTTCTTTTGCCTTATTTTCATAACATGATCATTTCAAGCTGCAGACCACACATTCCTTTGCTTCCTTAAGGATCAAAGTAAAGTGGTAAACATGGAACCATTGTATGTAGTCCTTTAACTGAGAAAGTGTAATTTTCCGGAGGGTCATCATATGTCTGAAGTATCTCATTGACCATAACTGGTTGTCAGGTCACAATTAGCTGCAAACATATTAAAAGAAAGAAAGAAAGAAACAAAAGAAAACATTTGCATTTCCACGCCTGTTTAGAAAAGGTAGGCAAGGAAGAGAGGAGAGCAAATGGCTTGTACTTTATCTATCATTGTGTGATTGAATGGTTTCAAATCACATTTTCTATTTTATACCTTACTTGTAGAAAAGGGGAATTATCTGGTTTGTGTAAGCAGGGTGGGGAAAGAACACCATTTAAGCATTTTTTGACTATCATGTCCTCTTTTCGTAGGAACATACGTTCTTGTCCTTCTGAAATCATATATATGAATCCTCGGTAAGAATTGTAGGTCTCTACTAAAGTCATGCTTCACCCTATCTATGTGAAGGTGGTTTTCCTCCATCTACCAACTTTTCTTACTTTTCAATAGGAAGTGCCTTTCACCTTTCAGGATTATTGGACTATGGTAGCCCTCTTTATATTCTCAGATTTTGCATGATAGGGCATATTAAATATCTTGATGAATTAAAAGGTGACTGATGGGAACTATTGATCATATGAGGCACATGGAGTAGAGCATATATAGAAGACCTGCAGGGCACCACTCAGTGGGGAAACAGCATGAGTAGCTGTTATATGATCCCACTACAGCTGCAGTTAGCTAGTCCACTCTGGGGTGGCTCAACAGAAATCTGGAAGGGCTGGATATCAGGCTCCAGGAGCTGAGGAGGCTCAATGTTACATTTCTAGGGAAGCCCTTGCCCCTACCTTGGTCTGATCACAAGTTGGTATGCCACACTGGAACATACTGCAGGCTTAGTTTTGTGGTTAGATGTAGCCCTCAGCCTTTCTTTGCATGATAGAAGGCCTGAAACACAAACTAGGACCTAGTAAGCAAGTAGAAGATTCACACCAACAATCATTTCAGGGGAAGCAGCAGCCCCTCTAGGATATGATCAAGGACTTGGGATCCAGGTCTTGCAATCTACTAGGGTCAATTGTCTAAGTATTGGGCAAGAACTTGTTTCAGTAGAGTTACAGGAGGGCAGTCTTCTGAGAGCCTGCCCGCAGGAGATCAGTTAATTTGGGAGGAAATAGTTAAACAAAATTTAATATTGTAGTATTTTAAAATATTAAATTAAATACAATATTTTAACTGGCCTTAATCATATATCCCAATTACAAATCCTGGTAAGAATTAGAGTCTTTCTGTTAAAATGACACAAAAAATTTGATTTCTCTGAGAAAGTTTTAAAAATGTATTATAGAAGTATATTAAAATTATATTTCTGGCATCTGTAAAAGCTGGTTGTGATACTTGTATAATAGAGAAATAACTCCTATGCTATACTGACAAAGTTAAAAAGAGAAAATAACATTTAATGATATAACATTAATTTAGAATTACAGCATTTTCACTTAGAAACAAATATATTTTGAATTTTACTATGAATTTTGTCATTAAATTAGAGGATAAGTTACAAAATTACCAACATTATAAATACCTAAAATTACTAAAAACTTTGAAAATGTTATTAAAGCAGTTCCTGTCCTGTAATTTAAGCAGTTCCTAATAATGTTTGTGTCATTCTTAATTCTAATCTCCAATTACATGTTGAACTTTTAACCAGGAATATATACAATTATATCTATTTTTACATATACATTTCAAGCAGTGCTATATTTCAGTGACATTCCCTGAAGGGGATGTACCTTAACATAAATCAAAATGCCACAGAAGCAGTACTGGTCATTACCTCAGATATTTAATAACTCCAGGTAGAAAGAAAAGATGTGACTAAAATTTCTAGTTCAAGGGAGAAGGGTCTTTTTTTTTTTTACACAAATAGATACTCTTTTTAAATACTGAGTGTCTTATTGTAGCATCTTACTAATACTTAACTCCTTGAAAATGTCAACTCATAAAATACCAGACATAATTAGGAATTGGTGAGAATTTTCATTTATGGGAATGAAAATATTTATCTCTATAGAAAATATCCAAACAAGTCATAAAACAGAAATCTTCTTGTTTACCAACCCCTAGTCCAACTGAGCAGAGGTTTCACAGGCTAGACTGATGTCACCCCAGGACAAGTTAGCCAGGACTTCAAGCCATTAGGCTTGGTGCCCACTGTCATGAAAAACTGTAGAAATAAATGCACCAGGCTCCCATTCCTGCTGCTGTGACAAAGGAATGTACCCTGTCCCTGTCTAAGTCATACCCTCATCTGCTCTGGATTCTATTCTTCTTGGAAATTTTGTTCTCAATCAAACTTGTCTTTCTTACACATTCCATTAATCTCTCTGCACTTTCAATCCCATTGACCTTCAGATAGGCTCATGTCTTTTTAATGTTATAAGAAAATTAGAACTACATTGTCAAACACAACATTGCAAATCCTGTTCCAGGGCCATCTCATTTCTCATTTCAGCTTAATAACCATATATTTTCAAAGGGTTGTGTAGAAGTTCTCCATTTCATCTTCCTGCAGGACACACAGACTTCTTTCAGTAGCTGAAGTGTACCATGGTCCCTCACACCATGGGGATTTTATCCTCAGTAATTTTTCATCTCCAGTGCTTCCCATTGCACATTTCCCATTGGCACGTCATCTAGTTAAATGCTCTCTGTCCTTTAGATATCAGCTCAAGGATCACTTCCTCAAAAAATTGAATTTTAATTTTGTAATATCTCACTGACTTGTATTTTTGCTTTCTTTCATATCTTTTTTCAGTCTGCAATCACCAGTTCATTGGGGTGCTATTTTGATCTGTCTTCTTTACTAACAGCAGTAAGATTCATAAGAACAAAGGACTATTCATTTCTCTTCATCTGGCATCTCCAGTGTTAGGCATGATTCGCACATAGTAGGCACTGAACAAATATGACTGAATGCAGAATTCCAAGTCAGATTCAGTGAGTTAGAAATGATTAATTTGGTTCATTTAAGCAGATCTGGCATTTTTCCAGGGATGTATCAACAAAATATGAAGATTTCACACTAGGAAATTTTAAAGCAGTCTTGAAAATGCAAGGGATATTACCAATCTCAAACCAAACATCTTCACTGCACTTGTGGGAATGATAAAACACCAAAAAAGAAAAACCTCTTAAAATTTCAGTGGAATAGCATGCATTTTTAATGCATAGGTTTTGTTCATCCTTGAAAGTAGAAATATACTATGTATTAGATTTCTGGAAACTTTAATTTGCACACAACTATAATATGCAGGATTTTATGTAAAGTAACCTGCAAGAGGTAATGGAATTTAAATCTTAAGTAGGTATGCTATGAGCCACTGAGGTTTCATATCACTTTTCAATAAAAAGATTATTTTTATAAAACCTTTGGCATTATCATAATATTGAGATTTTTATATTTTTTCCTAATTAATATTGCAGTTTGTAATCTGAAACACTCTAAAATGACGAAGTTGTATGCCTACATAAAGAATTTTACATAAAAAGCATATTTTTACAGTGAATATATTTTTACTTTAAAAAAAACTGACATTCAAATTCAAAGGGAAAACATTTAAAATTACTTACAATTTATTTTTATTTATTTTAATTTTTAATTTAAATCATTTTTTATTTTTTAATTAGTTTTCTTACAATATTATATTAGTTTCAGGTATACAGCCCAGTGATTAGACACTACATAACTCACTAGGTAATAATCTGAATAAATCTTGTACCCATCTGACACCATACATAGTTGTTAGAATATTATTGACTATATTCCCTATGCTGTACTTTACATCCCCACACTATTCTGTAACAACCAATTTGTACTTCTTAATCCTTTCACATTTTTCACCCATCCACCCAAGCCCCCTTCTGTCTGGCAACCATCAAAATGTTCTCTGTATCTATGAGTCTGTTTCTGTCCTGCTTGTTCATTTATTTGGTTTTTCAGATTCAATTATTGATAGATATGTACTTATTGTCATTTTATTGTGCCTATTTTTGATATATTTTCTTCTTACAGAAGACCCTTTAACATTTCATGTAATACTAGTTTGGTGGTGAACTCTTTTAGCTTTTTCTTGTCCGAGAAGCATTTTACCTGACTTTCAATTTTCAGTGAAAGCTTTGCCGGGTACTGTCATCTTGGTTATAGGTCCTTGCTTTTCATCACTTTGAATATTTATTTCCAGTCCATTCTGGCCTGCAAAGTTTTTGTTGAAAAATCAGCTAATAGTCTTATGGTCAGATCCCTTGTAGGTTACTAATTGCTTTTCTCTTGCTGCTTTTAAGATTCTCTGTCTTTAACCTTTGCCATTTTGATTATGATGTGTCTTAGTGTGGGTCTCTTTGGGTTCCTCTTGCTTGGGACTCTCTGTGTTTCCTGGACTTGTGTGTCTATTTTATTCACCAGGTTAGGGAAATTTTCTGTCATTATTTTTTCAAATAGTTTTTCAATTTATTGCTTTCTCTTCCCCTTCTGGTACTCCCATGATGCAAATGTCAGTTCACTTTAAGTTGTCCCAGAGGCTCCTTACACTATCCTCATTTTTTTGAATTTTTTTTCTTTTTACTGTTCTGATCGTTTTTTGCTTCCTTATATTCCAGATCACTGTTTTGATTCATGACTTTATCTACTGTACTATTGATTACATGTAAATTATTCCTCATTTCAATTAGTGTAACCTTCATTTCTGATTGGTTATTTTTTATAGTTTTTTTATGCTGTTGAAGTTATCACTACGTACATTGAGCATTCTTATAACCAGTGTTTTAAATTGCATCTAGTAGGTTGCTTGTCTCTGTATTGATTAGTGGGTTTTTTTTTTTAGTTTTGTTCTGTTCTTTCATTTGGGACATGTTTCTTTGTCTCCTCATTTTAGCTGCCTCCTTTGTTTGTTTCTATGTATAGGGAAGAGTTGCTACATTTCCCAGGCTTGATAGAGTGGCCTTATGTAGTGGGTGTTTTGTAGGGTCTGTTAGCACATCAATGGGGGGGATTTACCCCATGCCTATTGGCTGCAAGGACTGGAAATACCACTAACCACAGTAGAAGATCAGCTGTGCAGTACTTACTTCACTGGGGCTCTGGTGCCTGCTGAGTCTGCTCCTTGAATGTGTAGCTTGTAAAGGTGGGTAGTGCTTCAGTGTGGTATGAAGCTATCCGCCAGGTGTGTTGGCTCTGGCACCTCCTGGTAGTTGTAGGCCAAGGTTAACTGCACCTGTGTTCTGCCTTGGGGCACCCGGCATGGAGCTACAGATTAATCTGCAGATGGCTGCTACTTGTGCTGGGCTTAGAGGTGCCCAGGTGAGGCCAAGCTGCTAACCAAGACTGGTTGCCACTAGTGCCAGGCCTGGGGCCACTTAGTGAGAGGTATAAGGCACACTGAGCCAGATGCTGCTTGTTTGAGAGAGTTCAGGAAAGTCTGAGGCATGATTCAAGACAGGCTATTTGTATGGAAAAGCCACTGGAAACAGCTTGGGTGGTTCCAGAAGTTGGGTGGGTTGGGGTCTCAGGGAATCACCAGGGTAGGGGGAATAGTGTTAGCCAGGTTGATGGAGACTCGGTTATGGTGTCCTGCCTTCTCTCTCTCTCTCTCTCTCTCTCTGTGTGTGTGTGTGGCCCAGAAAAGGAACAATGGGCTCTGCCAGCACTTCTGTCTTGGGGAAAGCTGCATCTCTAGCTCTTGCCCTGATTCCAGACAGCTCAGTTCCTCCCATATGCCCAGGGTGCCTTTTAAGCTGCTGCCTCAGTGCTGGAGCTCAGACAGAGTAAGTCTGAGTTAGCTGTGTGGGGGCCCTTTTAAGATGAAGTGCCTTGGACTCCAGCATCCCTGAGTCTCACTCAGCTATAATTCCTGCTGAGTTTTACAGCTGGAAGATATGGGGACTTCTCTCCCTGAAACTGGAACCTTGAGGTGGGGGGGGCTGAAGTGAGCTAGGACCCCTCCATTTTCAGGGGGACCTCTGCAAGTCGATATATTGTTCCCAATTTTTATCCACTGTATGTGGGTATGGGACCAGTCCATTCTGCATCTCCACCCCTCCTTCCAGTCTCAATATGGTTTCTTCTTTGAATCAATAATCATAGGACATGCATTCAGCCAGATTTCAGGTGGTTCTGAATGAGGGTGGTTCTGTAATTTAGTTGTAATTTTGATGTGGTTGTGAGAGGATGCAAGCACCGCATTTACCTATACCACCATCTTGACCAGAAGACTAAATTAATAGGTTTTATATTTCCCTCCTGTATTTAAGCAATTTCTCCTCAGTTCATTTGCCACCCTTCTTCCTTTTGTTGATAATCATGATATCTTTCAGTAAAACATACTTTCTTCAGGCACTAATCAAAACCCTAAGTCAGGGTGCCAAAGACTGATAAGGGCATGATGCTGAGCTTCATTGCTACCCTTGCAGAAATAGACGGTATAGAGGAGGCAAATGAGAGCAATCATACTGAACCTTAAATGAGCTATATCAAGCTATTGTTTTCCAACAGGCTCTTCAAAGCACATCTTGTTATAATATTCCTGATGAGATATTCCAGCTTATTAGACAGCAAACTGTTACAGCAGTAATGTGGCCTCATTTAACAATATTAAACCCAAATGGCTATCAATGTTCAGAGCTCCTCTTTGTCACAGTAATAACCTTTATTTCACATTTTAATATTTTTTTCAATGCCAATGGTCTAAAAATTAATTTGAGTTTTCTCTCCTAGCATACAAAGTTGAATATCTCTCACTTTTACCCAGAGAAATACAGAAGAGGAATAATAAAGTTTTTTAGGCTAGAGAATGCATTAAACTTGGTTCCAAGCTAATGTATAATTCCCTAATGAATAATTACTTATTTCTAATTGTGTAATATTGTGATCAAATAAGTTCTAATATTAATCATGAGTTTAAAAATATTTCTTAGAAATAATATAATTTAATTTCAGTTAGATTTATTTAACAAATATTTGGACTACATTAAGTTAAAATCTAAAATAAACCTGTCAGAATCAAATGTCAAAATAAACAGCAATCTGGTATTTTCTATGAAGGCAAAATCATAAACTATAGATATATCTATATTGAATACAGTATAATTTAAGAGATCTTTATTTAAAGCCATCTTTGTACATGATGAAAAGTAAAATGTCACATATTACCACCAGTATTAGATGTTACATATTCACTAAGCAAACATTTCTGCTTGGTAATATTTAATAAAGATATGGAAACAGCCTGACCGGGCATGGCTCAGAGGTTGAGCGTCGACCTAGGATCCAGGTGATCGGGATTCGATTCCCGGTCAGGGCACATGCCCGGGTTGTGGGCTCGATCAATGACTCTCTCATCATTGATGTCTCTATCTCTCTCTCTTCCTCTCCTTTCCTCTCTCTGAAATCAATAAAGATAAATTAAAAAAAAAAAAAAAAGATATGGAAACATAATTCTAAATTTTCCCTGATGACATAACAGTAGTCACAAAATGTTAAAGCATATTCTAACCAAAAGATTTACATAGTACAAGAAATAGTCATATTGAGCCCTTGTTGGTATAGGTTTGCAGTTTTTGTCTTATATACAGATAACACAGAAGCTTGCCTATATGATGTGATGATGGTGAAATGCCGGGACACATTGGGGATATATATATATATATTTTCTCATATGAACATCACTTAATTTCCCTTTAGGGAGTTATTAAGATCCATATTCCACATTATATACAGTTGTAGAAAACGAGCCTACAAAAGATTAAATAGCCTTTCCAAGTTCACAAAAGCACTTGGTTCTAGCCCCCACCACAGTTTTCCCTATTACACTCTGCAGCCAAAATAACTATAACAGTGACACCTATTTCCCTCTAACCCCATTTATCCCTATACATACACTTATCCAATTGTTTTATTAATCAATTATTTAATTTATGAATTACTTTTCTTTAAAAGATAAGATGATGCCTTCAAGACAGAATACATTTGAGTTTAGCAGACCCTCCTACTCTTCAGCAGTTTTTCCCCCCCAGATAGAAAACACATCTAGAAAGAGCCCAACTTGACCCAGTTGTGTATATGTAAAAATAAGTGTATGTGGAAGTAATATCTTTATTTTTTTTACAGTTTACTAAAAAGAGTGATTTTTGATTTTTGGCATTGGAATAGTTTTACAGGTGGTGAGTAGAATCTCATGTGAGTCATCCAGTGTACTATTCCAGAAGAGAGGCATTGCTATTCCCACATACCTGAGAGTGAGATATAAAAAAATCTGTTATAACAACAGACATGTCTTTGTTCAAAATAAGATTAACAATAATAACAATAAAATTAGCACAAAAACAAATTTGAAGAAATTTAACAAAACATTTGTAAGTTATATTGCATTTTAATTTGAAGGAAATTATGAAAATAAATAGTACAATAATTAGTAAAACAGATTGGGAGTGAGAACAATTAAGTATAATTAAAAATTTAAGAAATTCTGATCCACCTCAGTATACTAAATCAGAACTGCAATCTCAGAATTACATTTAAAAAAATTTCCCAGATTATTCTGATCCCAGCCTTTGGAAAGCAACTGAAGTTTCAACTTTTCATTTTATATGTAGAAAAGTCATTTTGTTTTCTTATACAAAGTGCCAAATGTTTTTTTACTATATTCAAAAAATTTTAAACTACATAAAAATTTTCTAGACTTTTACAATGATTATATAGAATTACTTTAATCTGGTACCATGAATAGAATTTGTCCTACTGTCTATGGCAATCTATATCACAGTCCCCCTAAGTAAATCTTGGAGATAAAAGATGAGAGGGAAATCCATGAATTCAATTGGTGGGAAATAAATCTAATACAATAATTACAAACTTCTGGAAGGATTGAGAGGAAGCAAATAATTTTGTTATGAAAGGGTATGGCCAAATTTAACTTAGAAAAAATGGTTCATCTCTGTTTATGTTAGATACCTAAAACAATAATTGTCAGTAGGGATCAAAACAAATAATTGAAAATGCTGCCATATTTATGTATCTAAAAGTTTTCATTCATATGAATTTCATCAACACATAAGTAAAAAAATAAAAAAATGAGTGAAGTTCCAAAAAATCATGGATTAGTGTGATTACCTGAAGTCAAGGAAAATGCTAGAATGATGTATTATTTACTTTTTAAAGGCATTCTAGGAATGGTAATTAGAGGATTTGTTAATGACTTGTTTTTGCCAATTGCACATTTTTGCCAATTTGTGTTATTCTGATTTTGGAATTGAGCAGAGTTAGGAATGATTGAGAATAATACTTATTGAAAGGATAGATTATCCTGTGTACAGTAAGTGGTTGTGTATCTTTTTAGCATTTTATTTTATCTTCCCATGGTAGCTTCTGGTGAATAATTTTTTAAAAAGCAATTAAATATTTAATTTTCTTCCATATCTTATATATAGCCTGTTGTATCAAGCATTAATATTGTGAACTATACAAATAATTTTTTTAAAAATAGCACATCTTTGAAATGTATGTTTAACTTCCTGTTGTCCTATTGTCTAATAGTCTAATTAAACAAAGAGACATTAAGCATATGTTGTGTGCTTTTCACTGTAATAGATGGAGGAGAAACTATGGTGAATAGTGCAATTCCTGTGAGACTCGCAGCCCAGCACGTTGGCCCTTGATACATACATTACACTGAACCCAAAGTTAAGAAATATTTCCTTTAGTATGTTACTGATTCTTACTAGTCAGCGTTGATTTTACGGCCAAGAATTACACCAACCTCTCTTTTAAGCTAAGACGGTGTTATTAATCCCTCAAATAGTGACACTGCCTTAATATGATTATTGTATAATTATTAGTTTAGAGAGAAGCCACCTTCACCTTTGCAATGTATTTTTTTTTTTAAGACACTCAATTTTCCACTGCTATGGGCATCACAGAATGCATTGCCTGTCTTGAATAAAGTGACTGTGAAATAAACATTTGAACCAGAAAACTTTCTATTGACCCAGAGATATAAAATTAATCCCTCCACCGAATAATGTTCTTAGAGCTGACCAGAATGCAGTAGTGTCAGAAAGAAGAGACATCAATACAAAACCTTATTTTCCTTTAGCTTACGGATTTACAGATAGGAAAAACAGAATTTTTTTTTTTGTCGTGGAATATGTTCAACTCTTCATTTTATTATATATAAAATGTTAAAAACAAACAGTGCTGTTTTACAGTGTCTCTGGCTAATTATGCATTTCATAGAAAGACTATTATTTGCAATAGACCCAGAGACATTGAAGCATGCAGCAGACATATATCAGAGGGAAGGTGGGGGAGGAGGTTAATCAAAGAATTTACATGCATATATGCATAACCCATGGGCACAGACAATAGTGCTGTGAAAGCCAGGGGAAGGGGTGGGAGGGGGTGGAGGGGGCCAATGGGAGGAAAAAAGGGGGCACCTGTAATATTTTCAACAATAAAGATAAGTTTTTTAAAAGACTATTATTTGATTACATGGTTTTAAATGAATACCAATAATTTGACCTTCACAAATACTTGCACAAGATAAAAATATTTTTAAAAATATTTAGTAAGTTTCCCTTTTTTTTTTTTAAAAAAAAGGTATTTGTTTCCTCTACTATGTAATTCCTTCAGTACTTAATTGGTTACACATAATATTCTCTCCTATTTTCATTAAGTAAAAAGATATGCATTATTGCCCCAATAATTCAGAATTGAGACCTGAGTAACAATTTTAACTATGAAGGAATTTGGAAGCACATAATTTTCTTTAATTCCCATGTAAAGCAGTTCATAACATCACACTGATAGGTCTCATTGTTCATGCTCATTACTGTTTTTGATTCAGTGTTTTTTCAGTGTTTGAATCTGAAGGTTAGTATCCTAAAACAAAGTTGAAGAGTGAAAATATACAACAAAAGTTTCATTCTCTACAGGAATTAAGTGAACCTTTTTCTTTCTGAAACAAATATAACTACATGTATTTCTCCATGCAGCTGCCAAAATGAACCATGACATGAAGTGGCCAGTTCTTTCTTTTTAACTGTCTTCATGATGGATCCACAAGCTCTGTCCTGTCTAAGCTGGATTTTTTTTTTTTTTTTTTACCTACTAAAATTAGATGATTCAGGTAACTCACATAAAAGCTGCCTGTTTACTGACCTAGTTATATGACATGTTTACCTTTGTAGAAGTAAATGATAATCTCTCTTCCACACACTGAAACACACACCTTAACAAATCCATCCATCAGGAGAGCTGAAGGATTCTATATTGTCTTTTATACTTAACTAGACAAAAGCAATAACACAAATAAGGAAATGTCTTTTTTCAGACATTGGGCATCTCATCTATCCAAGTACTGTCTGGAGTTAAAAAGATAAATTACCTTTTGTACTTTTTAAAAGGACAGAAAAGTTAAAAATATAAGAGCCCCCTCCCACCCAAAAGATGTAACTGGTAGACTTTTAAATATACGTAGACAGTCTGGGTAGTAGTTTTGTGTGCATTCTGAACAAATGTTTTGTTCTTTATTTTTGAAACGGAACTGTATTATTAGCAACTAAATTCCACAACTTAATTGTGCTTTTCAAAGCTAAGAGCAGTGTTCCCACGCTGGTGTGAATGCTCTGAAAGGCCAGGCCTCATCATTTCTAAGGAGTGCTCTGCTTTCACCCTGCACGGAACATCATTGCACTTAATGTTCCCTTACATTTCATCAAAATGATCTGCTGCTTTCCATTTATCTATGAAGTAAAAAGTGCATTCTACAGTCATTTCACTGTCACAAAATAGTTCAGATTTCACATTTATTTCATTTTTCTATAATTGTCTCCTATACTTTAGCTGTTTTTCAAGAATTTAAAATACTCAAAACTATAATGATAAAATTCTATAGAATATTCTTTGTTATAAAAAACAAGTACCATGGACAATACTGTAGATGTCTAAGTTTTACAGTGTACTATTCACTGTTATGTGAGTAAATATTATAGTGATGAAAGGTATTAAATTTTTATTCAATAAATGGATATTCTTTATTTCATCTGACTTTAAAATATAAATTGTTATTGAATAATGAATGTCTGATCATTAAAACAGTAACTCCCACTAGCCTCATTTTAGATTATGTGGTAACATGGGATTTCTAATGAGTTCCTGCAATCCAAGTGCATGTGGACAGTAGTGATGACTGGTGTTTAGGGTTATATAACACAATAGAATGTAAGTGAACTGGAAACAGCAGAGAAAACTAGCTTGGGATTATTTCAGTTATTACAAAACTTTCAGAAGTATAGAGCATGGCTGGTGAATCCTCTAGGGATATTTTACCTGCCTCATGAATGTTTCATTTTATTTCATTTGTACTCTTTTAATGTTCTAGTCATCATAAGAGATTACCAGTTCCTTAATGGCAGGATTGTATTCTAATTGTGTATTTTCTATGCTGTTAGTATTTTAAGTTAGTGTGTATCTTGGGTCCATTAGTAGGAAGATTAAATTTTCATGCACTCAACATGAAAATTGCAGAACCTTGATGGACGCATGTTAGACTTAAGTATGGGCACACTTGTCTTGTTTCTGACCTTAGAGGAAAAGCTCTCAGCTTTTCACCCTTGAGTATGTTAGCTTTGGGCTTGTGATATATGGCCTTTATTATATTGCTGTACATTCCCTCTATATCCACTTTGTTGAGAGTTATTGTCATAAATGGATATTGAATTTTGTCAAATGCTTTCTTGCAAATATTGAGATAATTATGTGATTTTTATCCTTTATTTTGTAAATGTGGTATATCACATCTATGGATTGTTCTTGCATCCCTGGAAAAAAATCTCATGTGATTATGGTATATGATGCTTTGAATGTATTATTGAATCCAGTTTGCTAATATGTTGTTTGGGCTTTTTATTATAAGGGATATTTGCCTGTGCTTCCTTTTCTTGGGCTTCCCTGTCTGGTTTTGGTATGAGGATAATGCCAGTCTTGTAAAAGAGTTTGGGAGGATTTGAGAAGGGTTGTTATTAATTTTGCTTTAAAAGTTTGGTGGAATTCGTCAGTAAAGCTCTCTGTTCCTGGTCTTTTTTGGGGGTTTGGGGGGAGAGGTTTTTAATTACTGATTCAGTCTCCTTACTAGTGATTAGTATGTTCATGTTTTTTATTTCTTTATGATACAAGCTGGGTAGGTTGTATGTTTCTAGGAATTTATTCATTTCTATTAGGGTGTCCAATTTATTGGCATATAATTTGTTTATTGTAGTCTCCTTTGATCTTTTCTATTTCTGTGGTATCAATTGTAGCATCTCTCTCAGTTTTGATTTCTTTTATGAGTTCTCTCTTTTTCTTGGTGTGTCTTGCTAAAGGACTGCCAATTTTGTTTGTTTTCAAAGAACATGCATTTAGTTTCATTGATTTCTCCTATTTCTCTCTGGTTTCTATTTCATTTGTTTCCACTCTGACCTTCATGATTTTCTTCTAGTAATTTTGGATTTTGTTTGATTTTCTTTTTTCTAGTTCCTTAAGGTGTAAAGTTAGGATGTTTGAATTTTTATTGTCTCTTGATATGAGCAATTATTGCTATGAACTTACCAATTAGAACTGTTTTTGCTGCATCCCATAAGTTTTGGTATGTCATATTTACATTCTAATTTGTCTCAAGGTATTTTTAAAATTTTTTTAAATAATAGTTTTATTTTTAGGGAGAGAGGAAGGGAAAGGGAGAGAGAAACATTGATATGAGAGAGAAATATCAATTGGCTGCCTCCTGCATGCCCCCTACTGGGGATTGAGCCTGTAACCCAGGCATGTGCTCTGACCAGGAATCAAACCAGCAACCTTTTGGTGCACCAAATGAGCACCTAACCAAATGAGACACACTGGCTAGGGCTCATTGTGTTTTTGATATTTTTTTTATTTCTTCTTTGACCCATTGATTATTCAGTAGCATGTTATTTAATCTTCACATATTTGTGAATTTTTGTTTTCTACTTGTATTTGATTTCTGGTTTTATACCATTGAGGTCAGAATAGATGCTTGATATAATTCAATATTCTTAAATTTAAGACTTACTTTGTGCTCTAACATATAATCTATCCTAGAGAATGTTCTATGTGCTCTTGAGTAGAATGTGTTTTCTGTTGCTTTTGGATGGAATGTTCTATATATATCTGTTAAGTCCTTATTTAATGGTTATTTTAAGTCCAATTTTGTTGTTGATTTTCTATCTGGATGATATATCCACTGATATACGTGGGATATTAAGGTCCCCTCTATTATGTATGCTGTCTATTTCTTCTTTTAGGTCTGTTAATACATACTTTTGTTTTAGGTGATCCTAAATGGGTACATAAATATTCACAAATGTTATATGTCTTGTTGAATCGACGACATGTTACTTGTTAAGTAATTCTTAATTGTTATGCACTTCTATGTCTCTTATTACAGTCTTTGTTTTAAATTCCATTTTGCATTTATATATATGAGAGACAGCAATTTTCTTTTGGTTTTTATTTGCATGGAATAACTTTTTTAAGCCCATGACTGTGTGTGTATACTTATATGTGAAGTGAGTCTCTTTTATGCAGCACATAGGTAGATCTTGTTTTTTTTTTCCCTCCATTCAGCCACTCTGTGTCTTTTGAGTGGAGAATTTAGTTCATTTATACTTAATTATTGATAGGTATATACTTATTAGCATTTTGTTATTTGGTTTCTGGCTGTTGCTCTCTGTTCCTTTCATCTTGTCTTGCTCTCTTGCTTTGTGGTTTGATGACTCTTTAGTGGTATGTTTGGATTCCTTTCTCTTTATTTTTTGTGATCTACTAGTTGTTCTTTGTGTTTACCATGAGGCTTACATATAACAACTTATAACAGTCTGTTTTAAGTTGGTAATAATTAAGTTTAAATGAATTCTAAAGCTTTACATTTTTACTCCCCAACCTCATTTTATGTTTCTCATATCACATAATACATTTTATCTTCTGTGGCCCTTAACTAATTATTATAGGTATGATAATTTTTACTACCTTTGCCTTTACCTTTCATACTAACTTTATGAGTGATTAAGTTATCACCTTTATAACATTGGGTTATTGTGAATTTTACTGTTTTACCTTTACCAGTGACACCTACATTTTCTTGCCACCTTTTTTTTTTTTTTTAAAAGCCTAAATATGTCTTGTAAGACCATTAAATTGGTGATGAATCTCTTTAGCATTTGCTTGTAGGGAAAACTTCTTAAATTTGCATGGTATATTTTGGGTTGCAATTTTATTTCTTTAGCACTCTGAATGTTGCGCCACTCCCCCTGTACTGCAAAGTTCTGCTGACAATCTTCTGATAGCCTTATGGGGCTTTTCTTGTACATACATGACATATTTCTCTTGCTGTTTTTAAGATTTAATCTGTGTCTTTATCTTTTGACATTTTAATTATATGTTTCTTTGTCTGGGTTCATCTGCTTTGGAACTTTATGGAGTTCTTGGATCTGGATGTCTGTTTCCTTTTCCAGGTTAGGGAAGTTTTCAACTTCAATTCTTCAATTAAATTTTCTGCCCCTTTCTCATCCTTCAGGGACTCCTATAATGAGAATGTTACTTCACCCTATGTTTTTCCATAAGTCCCTTAATTTATTTCCTCCTTTTATATTCTGCTCCATTAGTGTGAGATCCATTGACTTCTCTTAAAGTCACTGATCCTTTCTAGTGCTTCCTCTAGACTGCTGTTGAAGCCTTCTATTGTAGTTTTCAGTTCAATTATTATTTTCTTCTGCTCTGTGACTTCTATTTGGTACTTTCTTATATTTCCTCTTGGTTGAAGCTCTCACATGTTCATCCATCCTACTCCCAAGATTGGTGGGCATTTTTATTACCATTAGTTTCAACTCTTTATCAGGTAAATTACCTTCATTTCATAAAGGACTTTTTCTGAGGTTTTATTTTCTTACTTAGTTTGGAACATATTCCTCTATCATTTTCCTTGACTCTCTGCATTGGTTCTATGCGTTAGATAAAACAATCACCTCTCCAAGTCTTGAGGGAGTGGCCTTATAGAAAAGATAAACCTTATGATTTAAATGGCCCTAGCTCTTGGCTGTCTCTCAAACCTTTGTGATTGTTCATACAACCTATTTTATTTTTAGTGGCTCCCAGTAGTTGAGAGTATGTCAAGATGTATCAGTATCTCAAATGGGAGGATTTAAGTCAGCACTTAGATTCAGGCTGGTTGGACGCCAGATTCTCAGGCAGCAGCTTTTAATGTAAGTAAGTATATATGGTTCTGTGGGACTGCAAACATAATCCCCATTGGCCACAGGCACCAGGAAATCTAGAGGTGTCTTCTGGGTGGAAGTCACAAAAATTGGGGCACCAGAAAAGTATATTTGTTCCTTTTCAGGAGACCTTGTCAACCTGTTGGATGCAGCAAAAGAACATAAATATGGTGCCCACCAGCCTCTGTCCCCAGAATGCACAGTAGTAGGCCCCTAGATATATGACAAAGCAGAAGTTTGAACTTTAGTCTGAAGCTCCAACATAAGCAAATAGGCCTCTTTCACAGAAAGTGTTTTAATCTGTTATTTGCTCAGTGCCCTGGGAATGGCCAAGAAATCTCACTCCATTTGCTACAGTTCCATGGGGCCCAGGAACACAAGTTATGCTGACCACCAGAGCTAGGTGGTCAAGGGGCATCTCAAAACATGGGGCACCATATGTAAAAAAGCAGGGTACCACACGCAAGCTCCTTTCTGGGAGATACTGGAATTCTGGATCATAGCAGAGGGGGAAGGCAAAAAATGTATGTGCTGTTTGAGGTCTCTGGAAAGCTGACTTTTAATTAAAAGCCTAATCCTCAGACCATAACTATGCAGATAAGTTAATAGACCTCTTTCATATGTAGACTAGGATCCTAGGTCATTGTCTCTTGCTGTGCCCTGGGGGTGGTAGCCATTTAAGAACATTTTTACCATTGGTTACAGTTCTATGGACCCTCAAGCATATAAGCCCTGCTGGCCACCACAGCCTGGCAATCTAGAAGTGTCCCTGGGTAGCAATCAGAGCAGGGTATAAGCTCCTTTTGGGAAATATTGGTTAGCTGGAGTGAGGCACAGGGAGAGCAGAAAGGAGCCCCCTGAGACTGGTATGTGGCAGAGAGCACAAGGATCGTGACCACCAGCCTCTATGCCTAGAGAGGACCCCAGCAGGCCTCTAGATGTGTTAAATTAGATGCTTGTCTCTTTGGCCTGCTGTAAGATGCCTAATGAGCTTCTTTCACAGAACGTCTGGGTACTTTGGAATTAGCTGCTTCTATGCTGGGCCCTGGGGTGTGTGAGTTCATGAGCCCAAGGCCTTTAAGAGTTTTTTCTCATTTTACTATAGCTTTGTGGATCCTGTGGATTGAGCCTAGTTGATTTACAAAACTAGATGTTTTGGGGACTTCTCTGTCAAATGTAGTCGTGTTAAAAGTTGGGGTGCCCTATATGGGGTCAAAACCTCTGCCCCTCCGGGAAATGCTCTAGGTTTAGAGTTCCCTCCCATTTATGGGGCCCTGTGCTGGGGTGCAGTTCATGGTGAAGATGTGTCTCAGGCTTGCCTTCCCATTTCAATGTGGATTTTTCTCATTTACCTAATGGTTAAGAGTTACTCAGCTAGTTTTTAGGGGTTTTTTTCAGAGGAAATTGTACTATCTGTAGATTCAGTGCGTCCATGGGAGGTGGTGAGTTCAGGGTCCCCTATGTTGCCATCTTGAACAGGAACCTCTTCTTGTTTTCCTTTGAAGAATAATATCCTCACTAGAGAAGTTTTAAAGGAGTAATTGTGAATACTCTCCTTTGCTACCATTGATTTCCACAACTTTTTATGAAATTGTTTTGTTATAGGTCAAGTTACTTCTTTGTGATAAAATTCAGCAGACATTTCTCAGTGGCCATACTCATGAGCTCCATTGTAGCAAATGTTAATGCCATTTATTTCCTCTTGAAATGTTTTCTACTCTTTTATAAGCCATGGTGCTTTGGTTTCATTTATAACTCTCTAAACATTCCTCCTTTTGTTTTCCTTTCATTCTGTTTTATTGGGGCTGAACAGTATATTGGTTAAAAACAAATATTTTAGAATTTAAAAAATATTTTAGAAATTATTTTTAAAATTATTTCGGTATATGGCCCATGACTTTCATTTACTTATCTCTTTATTTGTTAAAATGTTGATTTTAGTAATGTTCTTATAAGTCTGTTGTGGATAATTATTGGATAGAATAATATTTGGCACTTTGTTACTACTCAGAGTTGTTACCTCAAGATATTCTGTCATAAGAATTATTATAAAATCTATTCTTTATCTACATCCTTTGAACTCTGGGAGTGCATCTGAATCTGGCATTCCGAGTTACCTATTGGAAATTCCATATTCTTTGACTCAAACTACCACTTTTCCTTAGTCTACCCTCTCCTTATGCCAGTTTTATACTTGTTTATGCAATCACGTGCTAACCAAATTAGAAATGTTATCCTTTAACCCCAGGTCTTAACTCCCACCTATTCAATTAATCTAATTCTTTTCTTTCTCACTGCCAATAACTGATTCATGCCATTATTTTTTTCATGACCATAAGAAGCTCTACCAGATTAATTTCACAATACAACTCTGATTTACTACTTTAAAGTCTCAATTTTTTTACTAAATTTCCTTGTTTTTTTTTTTCCAGGACTTTCTGTAGCCCCGGTTACCACTTCCATTCTTATAATCTACAACTCCTGTAATTGTTACTGGCCAAACTTCCACTGCTTCCTTACATACATCTTCACTTTTCCAACCTTTGCCACTTTCTTCCTATTATAAAATTTCCCCTGGAATAACTTTCCATGTGTTAATTATTCTCTTCCAATAAAAATGCCACATCCTACATGTTTATACTCAAATTTCTAAATTATTGCATGAAAATCTAATTATTCACTCTAAAATGATTTAAATTCCTAAACATTTATTATATTCTGTCTGCATCAAAGTTACTTTTGTATCTATTTTCTCTACTGGAGAAACTATGTATTATCCTCAAGAAGAAAGAACTGGAACTGTACTACATTGCAACTGGTAGTATAGAAAGTGGAGTGAGAAGAACACCTGAATTTGAATCCACTAGCCCCTCCATCCTGTCCTCCATGTGAATCATCCCTTTGTCCAGTATATTCACACTACCTGCCCATTAGTCAATTAGTAACCATCTCAGTTCTCAGATGACTGTCACAATATTCCAGTGTTTGTTTAAATAAATCTTATTTTGCATCATAATGGCCCCAAAGCATAAGGGTAATGATGCTAGCAATTCAGATATGAAAGAGAAGCCATAAAGTGCTTACTTTAAGTGAAAAGTTGAGTATTATACAATATTTTGAGACCACATTCATATAACTTTTATTACAGTATATTGTTATAAACCTTTTACTGTGCTTAATTCATAAATTAAACTTTATTATTGGTGTGTATGTAGAGGGAAAGACACAGTATATATAGGGTTCAGTACTATTTACGATTTCAGGTATTCGCTGGGGGTCTTGGAACATCTCTCTGTGGATAAAGGACTAATGTATTTAAGGATAACTACCTTCTCTGTTGTTTTCATGAAAATCCACATTATAATGGAGTCAACCTGGCACATTTGGCATTTCCTAAAATGTTGCCTACCTAGCAATTTGATTGTCCTACATTATACCTGGTGGCAACAAATTCTAGATCTGCCAGCTAGTGTGGTAGCAGCTTATATAACATGACCTTGCAAGGCACAAAGAACATGCCTATTTCTTTATGTATTTTAGCATTAAAAAATATATAAAAATAATTTAGAAATCTCTTTAACTAGACAGTTAAGCTCTAGTGTACAGTCCTTTCCAATGTGATATTTAGTCATTCTTTTCGAGGAGAAGGAAGATCAGCTAAAAGACAATGGAGATATATTTGCACAACCAAATATGTTGACAATCCCCAACACCGCTCCACTGACTGAAGTTTTGGCTTTATCATTACAGGCCAATAAATGCCTTGTACCCCACTTCCACCCCTACCCCCAGGTCTTTCACTACAAAGTCTGCTTCTTGCATCCTGAGATCAGAAAATATCTAATAGTGATTTTTGTCTTATATCATTCCTTATAACATCTTTGTCTTAACTCAATGTGTCTTAAACTCCTGATGATAAAATTCATCAGTGGTAACTGGCAACAAAAAAGACTTTGAAGCTCTGCCTAAGTCTATAGATTCAGTACCTCCAGGAATGATGTCCAGAAATGGAATATTTTAACAAGTACCCCTGATGATTATTTTTATTATATAGTGAATTTCTGGCAGTTTTCCTTATTCATTGCTGGCCTTATTGTCTGCTTCACAATATTCCTCTTCATTCCACACTTTGAGTTGATTACAGTATACATGTGGATGGCCTGAGTTTCTTTGTTCTGTGGTCACCAATGAACTTTTCCTCTCCTCCACTTCGGCCACAAACTCCTTGGAATCTGTCATTCCCTGAAACTGTGGAATATACAAAATCACAGATTCATACATTCTATCAAACCACTATGATCCATTCATCCATCTCTCCTGCTAAAGTCACCTCAGAGTAACAACTTTTCTCTTTCATGGAAAGACACAATCCATTTATTCCAACTTCACATTGTTTCCCTGGGCAGCCTATCTTACTTAGCCTTCTGCTCTATCCAGCATAGGTTCTGCAGTTCATCACCATAATCACTCCCTTGAAAATGACCTTACCTGTTTTTTCCTTTCTCTTCCAGATATATTTATCTGGTACTCCAATCTTGGATAAACTCAAACAACTATATTCTCTGTTTTAGTAATACAATGGGTTATTCAAGGAGAAAATCCCACATCCTGGAATGTGAGTGTTGCTGTAGATTCATGAATGCTGACCCCATTCAGGCACTTGAACAAAACTCATTCACTCACTGTCTACAATTATTGCATTCTACCTTTTCCTCTTTTCTCAATCCTATTATTTATTTGTTCTCAACTGATGGTTTTAACTCACATCATTAAGAAAATAGAAACCATGAGACACAACTCCACTCATCTTCCTTTAAATAAAATGTTTAATAGATTTTTCAGTCTATCTTCTGTTTTTGATTGTGTGTGAAGGTAGAAGAGTTCCACATTTAATCAAAGGATCATCACATTCACAGGACTTGTGCTCCGCTTATTTTCCCTGTGCTATCTTTCTCTTCAATAGACTCATTCCCACTCAGAGTGAATCACCATTTAAAAATAACCCATTTTAAAGGAAAACCTTTTCTTGAACGAAGTTCTGCTTTCTCTTTCTCTTTTCCTTATAGAAAACATTTTGAAAAATGTTATGTGCTTGTTGTGTGTCTCCTTCCTCACCATTAATTTCTTTTTCAGCCCATACCAGTCTTCTGTTCTTTCCCCTGATCTCCATGTTTGAAAATTCAATGGACACATCTCTGTCGTCATCTAATTTTTTCAAAATGCCATATGATTGACATCTTCCCCTTAGAAATATTTTTTAGTCTCTGTTTCACCTCATCTATGCTCTGCTTTTTCCTTCTGACTCTAATTTTTTTAAATCTAAAAATTGTGGGGTTTTTCTTCCAGAAATCAAACCTTAGGTTCTTTTTTTTCCTATTCTCTCCAAATGTGATTCCATTTACATTAATCATTTAATGCCATATATATGCCAACTACTCCAAACATTATGTGTATGCTAGAAAACATGTTCTGTAAGTATTCAGATAATATATTTAATTATCTACTTTGCTTTTGACCGTGAATGTTTAATAGGCTTCCAAATGATTGTATATCTAAAACTTAACTCTTGTTCCCTTATATTACTTCACTAATTTTTCCTTTCAATTAAATATAAGGTCAAATATTGCCTTGGGTTTTCAAACCCAAAATGATGAGACTCTTAATTTATCTCCATTTTCCTCTTCATTCATCAATCACGTCTATAGATCCAACCTCTAGATGTTATCAAAAATCAATCTACTTTTCTCCATCTGCACTTACACCACTCTAGCCAGGCCATCATATCGTGTCTAGACATCTTGAGATGTCTTTCCTTAATGGTCCACCTCTGGCCTATCTCTAGAAACATTATTAGAAATGACTCTCCCCTTTACTCATTATGATTTAGTGAAGAGGTTGCAAATTAGAGGCCTGTGGATGTTGAAAGACAATTTTCTGTTTCTTGTGATTCCACACATCTTTCAAGCAGAGGTACTGACTATTTGTTGTTCTAGACAATATTTCAAGCATGTTCATATCATGAACAGCCTTGGAATATAGAGATAGCCTCCCTCCAGAGCAATGAGTTTGCTTTAAATCCTTGACAGAAAAAGATGACATCTACCTCTGGAGCAAAATGACAGATATATTTAGGTATCAGCTGGCCCCCTTGCAATGGTCAGTGGGAAATGAGGCTGGGAAAACCAACACAGATAATAGCAATCTGACTACTGTTAAGTGAGCAAGCAACTGCCCTGTGTCCTGACACAGGAGTCTCACATCTTGCAGCATTGATGAAACTGTCAAAGGCTAACTTACATTGCAAGTAGGGTAAAATCGAAGGCTCTCAGGTCTTTTTCAGTTGTTTAGTCTTGATAGCAATTATTGTGCTGTTTGTTTTTTACTAATTTGACTTATTTGCCAATATTGCAAAATGTGGAGATTTCATGTAAAACTCTAGATCCAAGCTCCTCTTTGAAAATCATAACCTCTAGCTAGTCTGGACCCTCCATTAGTCAGGCAAAACCACTCTGGTTGTATTTAACTCTGATCTTTGAGTGGTGCGTAGTCTCAGTTAACCAGAGGTCCCCCACCTTATTGCTACATTGGTACTAAGATCCACTGTCATTTGTTATTTATCATTGAGCTTGCCCTGTTGTTCTCAGTATTACAAAGTTGAGGGAGAAAACAAAAGATGGACCCAGAAGACTAGTGTATCACAAAATTAGGACACAACATATTTTATGGCATTAGGAAAAATATTTTTATGTGTTTAATATGCAATCAGAAAGTGTCCCTTTGGGAAGACTACAATTAAGTTTACATTAATACGCAAACAAATGTATCTGGGTAAAAATAATGCAACTAAAGACATGCTTCTATTCCACTCATTTACCTGATTGGCCCCAAAGGCATTTGAGTCACAAGGTTTGCTCTTGCCAGTGTCCTCCTTTCAGTTCATAAAACAAGCCAAGAACTGTCCTACTTAGTGTCCTTTTATGCTGTTCTATTTGCCAGTGGTGCATTTTCTGTAGATCTTCACAAAGCCTGCTTCTTTCATCTTTCAAATCTCAGTTTAAATAGCATCATCTCAGGTAGATCTTCAAAAATTCATTCTAGTTAGGTCCGCTGTGGTCATTTTGTACTATGGCACATTTTCATGATCTTAACAGCACTTTTCTACATTTGTAGATTCATATTGATTTGCTTATATAATATCTGTTTTACCACTAGACTCTTAAGCACCTTAAGGAAAGAGACCCGTCCAGGTTTATATGTAGAATAAATAGCAAAGCATATGACTTTACCTGATTCAATATTGGATAAATAAACATATTATCTTAAAATAAATTCTGATTGTAGTTTGATGTGTTGACTCTATGGGTTGCACTTGGCATTGAACAATTTTATTTCTAAGTTGCAATTTGTTGGGGTGTTGACTTCTTAAAAATTTTCCTTTATTGTGAAGTTTGTCCTAACATAAGGAAAGAACACCTTCAGTAAAAAACATAACTCTCTAGCTACTTCCGTTGATCAACAGACTGCCATTCTCTTTTTTATGGAATAAACATTGTCTGCCATTTGGGTAGTACATTTTCTCTTTACGAACGCCTGTTCTTAAATTTTTCAATTCTATATTCCCCAATAAGGGGTGTGCTGGGGAGCCTTGATTTGTAGTTTTTTCCAAATTTCTGAGTTATTTAAACTATTTGGCTGATTTAAGGCTTTCAGCCTGAAGGCATTGAAACAGACTTGGAAAAAGATGCATAATCTACTCTCATGAGATGGGCAAATTGGCTGGAGCATACTTCCCTTTATAATGTCCCCGATTATATGCTCATGAATATCAAGATAACAAATAAATAGGCTGTTTAATTCTATTTGGATTTAGAGGTTGTGTCTCCATTTTTATTTTTATTTATTTTGATGCTTCATACCTCAATGTCTAAAACTGCCTTTCTGTATTATATTCTTTTCTTTCTTTACATTTTAAATGATATGCATTTTATTCAGAATAGTTCTACAGATAAATCAAATCCAAGTAAAATACAGGAAAACTAGTATACCACCCATGTTTATTCCATTCTAGTATTAGAGATACAATTTATTTTAATTTGTTTTTATTTTATTTTATCATAAGAGCATTTAATGAGATCTACCCTCTTAATACATTTTTTTTTTTAAATTTATCTTTATTGTTAAAAGTATCACAGGTGTAATGCTTTACTTTCAACAATATATTATACTCTTTTCAAGCTTCTTTAAGACTTCAAGTGGTTTCTGTTAATTATGGAATTATTTTTGTATTCCCCAAATTCATATGTTGAAGCCGTACCTTCCACTGTGACTGTCTTTGGAAACAGAGCCAAAACACATTTCTGTTGCTTAAACCACTCAGTCTGTGTATTTTTTGTTATGATAGTCTTACCTGACTAGTGCGCTGTTAAATATTAGATGCACATATCCTTAGATTTCTTCCATCTTCTTAAAGGTTGCTAATGCCATAAAAAGATGGAGTAGATGTATCAGCAAACTATATGATACATCATTTAATGAATGTTATGACATATAATACATATTATGATATATAATACACTTTTTCTCACTGCATTATTTAGTTTCACATATTAGAAATGTGATTAAGCTACTTCAGGAAAAAATAAGAATTTGAATATAATTATGTATATATAGTCATACAATATTCATTTAACATTAATTTTATATAACTTATATAATACAGAAAACATTTCAGTGACTATTACAGACATTAACGGATTTTTAAAAATTCCCCACCACACACACACCTAGTTTCATAGGTAAGTTTCCCCAAAGCAATGTTCTTAGTTAAAAAATCTTTCCTTTCTTAGCTTCTTACACTTAACAGTTAATCTAAGTATTTTTGTAATCATCTAACTTTTAATAAGTACTCATTTTTATCTTATGAAAACAAAAGGGAAATAAAATAACTTGACCTTATACACAGATGTCTTAAAACAGATTGGGTTTTGAAAAAACAAAGTTTGATTTTAGATACTTTGGCTGTTTTAGATCTTGCAAATATTTTTTTAATTTTTATTCTAACCTAGTTATATGTCAGCTATCTGTGACAAATATAACATATTAGCTTCATATGTTATGATTTGATATATACATATATATTAAAATGATCGCAATAAGTCTAACATCACCGTACATAGTTAAAATTTGTTTTCCTTGTGATGAGAACTTTTAAGATTTACTCTTAGGAACTTTAAAATATGCTGAACAGTATTTACTATAGTCACCATGCTACGTATTACATCCTGTGACTT
This sequence comes from Miniopterus natalensis, assembly GCF_054644295.1. Taxonomy (NCBI): domain Eukaryota; kingdom Metazoa; phylum Chordata; class Mammalia; order Chiroptera; family Miniopteridae; genus Miniopterus; species Miniopterus natalensis. Next base: position 62,471,834 of record NC_142082.1, on the reverse strand, counting down.
ATTTTATAGCTTGAAGTTTGTGCCTTTTGACCACCTTCACTCATTTCAACCCCACCCCACCACTGACAATGACCAATCTGTTTTCTGCACCTATGAACTCCTATGTTTGTTTTTTTAAGATCACACATGTGAGCTCATATGCTTTTTATCTTTGTATGTCTTATTTTACTTAGCATAATGCCTTGGAGGTCCATTCATGGTGTTACAAATGGTAAGATTTTCTCTTGGGCCTTTCTGCTGTGGACACAGATGGTTTTCACGTCTTGGCTACTGTAAGTAGTGCTGCAATCAACACAGGGGTGCTATATTTGAATTAGTGTAGTGTTTTTAAATTCTTTGGGTAAATACTCTGAAGTGGAATTGCTGGATAATACAGTAGTTCTTTTAATCTTTTGAGGAATCTCCACTGTTTTTCATAGTAGCTGCACCAATTTACCTTTCCACCAACAGGGGCTCCATGTCCTCATCACGTCTTGTTATTTCTTGTCTTTTTGATAATAGCCATTCTAACAGGTCTGAAGTAATAATCTCATTGCAGTTTTGGGTTTCCCTGATTAGTAATGTTGAACACTTTTGATATACCTGTTGGCTATCTGTATGTCATTTTTAGAAAAACGTCTGTTCAAATCCTTAGTTTTTAAAATTGTATTGTTTTGGGTTTTGTTTTATTTTATTGTTGTTTGTGTTCTTTATATATTCTGAATATTTAACACCTTGACAGATATGATTTGAAAATATTTTTCTCAATCAGTTCTTTTAATTTCATTTTGTTCATGGTTTCCATTACTGTGCAGGAGTTTTTTGTTTGATGTAGTCCCACTTGTTGATTTTTGCTTCCCTTGCCTTTGCTGTTGGTGACAAATAAAAAAAAATTATCACCAAGACCAACATCAAGGAGCTTCCCCCCTTTGTTGTCTTCTATCATTTTTATGATTTTGGGTCTGGCATTCAAGTTTTTAACCAATCTAATTTTTGTGTATGGTATAAGACTGGTCCAGTTTAATTATTCTGTATTAACAATTTCTGAAGAGACTGTCCTCTCCCCTCCCCACATTGTATATTCTTGGTTGCTTTGTCCTAAATTAATTGACCATATGTGTGGGTTTATTTCTGTTCCACTGATCTATGCATCTGTTTTTATGCCAATATCGTACTGTTTTGATTACTATAGCTTTTTAATATGATTTGAAATCTGACTTTTCCTGAGTTTTTATCTTGTTCTTTTGTTTGGAACATATTCCTTCCTCTCCTTGTCTCTGTATTGATTTTATGTATTAGATAAAATAGCCACCTCTCCCATTCTTGAGGATGGCCTAGTATAGAGATGAACCTTACTTACTAGCTCTTGGTTATCTCAAACTTTGAGATTATCTAAGCATTCTATTTTATTTTTAATGGCTCCCAATAGTTTAGGGTGTGCCAAGACCTACCAGTGTCCCCAAGGGGAGGATTCCAGCCTACATCTAGATCCAAGCCAATACTGGAAGCCAGACCCTCTCACAGTAGCTTTTATTTTTATTTTAAATATATCTTTATTGATTTCAGAGAAAGAGATAGAAACATCAGTGATGAGTCATTAATCAGCTGCCTCCTTCATGACCCTCACTGGGGATCAAACCCTCAACTGAGCATGTGCCCTGACTGGGAATCAAACCATGATTTTCTGGATCATAGGTCAATGCTCAACCTCTGAGCCACGCTGGTGGCTTTTAAAGTATGTAAATACATGTAAAATTTAAAGAATATACATTTTGGCAGGACTAAAAGCCTAAGTTCCACTTTCGCAGAAAGACTGGGTGTATTTTAGTCTTTCTGCACTGTGCCCGGGGCATCGTAACCAACAAAGAACTGTCTTTTCATTTGGTACAGTCCCATGGGTTACAGAAACTCAGTCCCTCCTGGTCACTAGAGCCAGGTGAATAAGGGCCATTCCCTAGTAGTAGATACATAAATTAGAGCACCAGATGTAAAAACCAGGGCCCTAGATACATGTACAGGAGATAGAGGTGCTCTGGGTAGCAGATGAGGGTGATGGAAATACTATGCTGGACTTCTGGGGTCTCCGGAGAGGATTAAAGTGAGCCCTTATATGTGTGTTTAAATAGAAGCCTGCCCCTAGACCTCTTGCAGAGATTACTGGGCACCTCAGTCTGGCCCCTTTTTGTGCCCTAAGGGTAGTAGCCAGTTAAGAACTGTCTCCTGAGTTACAGCCTTGGGACCAAGGAATGCTGGCTACCAGAGCCAGGCAGTCTAGCAGTGTCCCCTAGTGGCAGCTGTAAAAATTGGGCGATACCAGTGAACTTGAGCAAGGTCCAGGGAGAGAGCCAAAATGATGTCCACCAGCGTCTGCTCCCTGAAAGCAGCTTAGTAGGCTCCTGGTTGTGCACCGAACCAGAAGTCTGCCCCTCAGGACAAGCTCCAGGAAAAATAAGCCTTTTCAGAGAAAGACCCGGGGGGGGGGGGGCAGTCTGTTACCTGCACAGTGCCTTGGGGGTGGGAGCCTGATATGCAGTGTCCCTCAGATCATTACAATTCTGTGGGACCCAGGAAGGAAAGGCCCCACAGGCCAACAGAACTAGGGGAACAAGGAGTGCTCCCTGGGCGGCGGCTGCAGAACAGGGGCACCAGATGCAGGCAAAAGCTCCCCTCTGAGCTATGCTGTTGCTCCAGAGCACTGCAGACTGGAGCAAAGAGATGGCAGCTGCCCCCGAGCCGGGCAGAGGGAGAGCACAAGGATGGTGTCTGCCAGCCTCCAGCTCTGGACAGTAATTCAGTTGGTCCCTAAATGTGTGTTAATTAGACATCTGCTCCAAAGCCTTAGGGTGAGCCTGTTTCCCAGTCGCTGCCTTTGGTGAGTAAACCTGCACCTGTGAGCCATTGGAGAAGTGTTCCTCAGCTCACTGTAGCCTTTTTTGGGTATTGTAGATGGGAGCCCTATTGGCTTCCAAAGCTATGTTTTCAGGGTTTGCCTCTGAGGTGCAGGTCTTAAAATTTAGAGTGACTGATAGAGAGGTTAAACCTGTTACTGAGTTTTTAGGCCTCTCTTAATTTTGAGGTTCACTGTGCCAGTGGCGAGGTTTATGGTGAGAGTGAGGGTCAGCCTCTCCTACCTGCTTTGTTGTGTTTGTCTTCATTTGCCTGATGCCTGGGAGCTGCTCAACTATTTTGGGTTTTTCTTCAGGGGAAATCATTCCATATGTATCTGTAGATTTGATGTGTCTGTGGGAAGAGGTGAGTTCAGGATCTTTCTACATCATCATCATGAGCTGGAACCTCTAGAGACTTTAGATATTATGCTCTACTGCTTCATTCTCACAGTATTATTCAAATGGGTATGGATTTGGAAAACAGTGAGAAACATTTGTATACATAGGTTAACATACAATGTATTCAGAAACAACCTATTATGAGGGAGGGAGAAGTGGAGCTCCAAAATTATTTTATATAGTTTTCAGTTGCTCTCCCAGACAGCTCTTCAGATATAAGTGAAAGGAAGGGGCCACCCTTTGTATCTCTCTGCATAGACCCACCATTGGTCCCTGCTGCCTACTGAAGGGGCTATGACCTTGACCAAAGCAGCTCCTTAGTCTGAGAGCAGTTCTTGGGGAGGGACTCCGCTGTGAGCCATCAGCAAGCCAAGCTCCTGGCATTGGAGTCAGTGCCCTGGTCTTGAAAGAGGACCTGGATGGTGCACTCACAGCTTGCTCTATAGTCCATTCCTAACACCATTTTCTTAAAAACTTAGTTTCTTCCCATCTGGAAATGACTCCTCTAGGATTCTTTTTTCAATGCCTCATTCTTTTAAGTGTTGTTATTTTGCTGGTTAAGCTTAGAACTGCTTGTGCTTATTTTTACCTCCTTTTATTAGCTTTTCACTTAGGGTTAATGATATGTATAATTTATTTTTAGAAAAGATTCTCCTAATAAACAATTACTGGGGAAAAATAACTTAGTTGAGTATAAACAAACACCAGATAACTTATATAAAGAAACAGTGTCCTTGGTTATCATTTGCTGGTTACCAAGTCAATTGGTCTATGTCTGTGTGCACATACAAGATGACATCATGGAGTTCATGTGACCACTTTTCCTCTGTTTTTTCTGTCTTAGGACTTCGGTGCCTTTTCTTCTATTCTTTTACAAGGGGAAGGCTGATGGGAAAAACTATAATTGCTGCTGCTACAGCTGGTGTCGATCTTTACTGTCTCTTTTCTCTATGACCCATGTTTTATTTCCCTCACCAATAGCACTTGAACTGGCTTAGGCGGCTTACCTGGTAACCCATCCCTGTAACCTCCAGACCTCTGGCCACCATGGCCTTCTCAGGTTGTGACGGCTGCATTTGTTTTCAAAATTGAGCAGGGAGGTACCAAGATATGTCCGAGTAGATTACTTGAGTGCCAGATGCATTCTTTGTCCACATTACAAAACAGTCTCATCTTGATTCCTCCTACCAGGATTGTGACTTATTTTCTCGCTTGTTGGCCTCTTGATACAAGGAGACTGAAGGGACGGAGTGGCAGTCATCCCTTGCAGGTGTAGGGGAGGCAGGTTTTTACCTCTATCCTCTTAAGGTTTTCAGCTGGGCCTGAGAATTAAATTGATATGACAACTTAACTGGAGAAAAAGAATACAAATTTATATAAATTTTATGTAATATGGAAACCCTCATAAGGAAATAAAGACCCAAAGAAGTGGTAAAACCCGAATGCTTTTTTACTGGGTTGAACAGAGGGGCGGCTGTGGAAATGTAACTAAACCTTGAGGGGATGCTAAAAGAAGATAGGTGTTATTTTAACAAGAACCATCTGTTACAAATATTGTACAATTATTCTGTACAGAATTCTCTCAGCTATGACTCCCAGTTGAATTTTTTTTTCCTGGTACAGGTAGGGCATCTTTCACACTGGAGCTTTTAATCTCCTGTTTTCAAGAAGGGGTTGGTTAGAATATTCTGCTTCCGTCTGTTTTTCCAATGCCTTTAACTCAAAAAAGTCTTTAATGGACATTTCACTTCTGAGGTCCAGGATCTGTAAATCCACAGAACCTAAAGTTGGGGCTTCAGAGGAGAGATCTCAGAGACACAGGCTAAAGCACTCACTACTCCTCTCTGGCTGGCCCGGATTGTACCAGGAGTGGGTCCCAGTCCCCCCCACCAAGAATTTAGAATTGGCCAAGTTCCTTTGGGGGATTACCTATGAACTTTAACACTATCAGAGTCTATCTTTCACCACATGCAAACAGGAAAAAACAGATGCACAAAGGGAACAGAACATAGGCAGTGAGAAAAGAATCTCCGAGTTGCCCACAACCTCCGATCCCTTGTCCAGATGTTTCCTGAGGCCAACCCTGAGTGACCATGGGTTTCATTGCTCCCTCCCCTTATATTAAACTCACTCAACTGGTCTTTTCTGAGAACATTTAATGACTTTCCCATAGCAACCTGCCCTTTCACCTTTAAGTAATTGTGAAATGAGACTTAACATCCAGGATACTTTGAAAAATTCAAAATAATATTAGAGTTGGCAGTTGATATGACTGGTGAGCTATTTTTAAAGTGCACATTAATAATAAGTCACCTGTTACTAATGTGGTGCCCTGGTGGGAGAGAAAAAACAGTTCCACTAGAACCTTACTATAAATACAAATATTAACTCAGAAAAAGGAAACATGATTTTGCTGACTTTATTTCCCTTTTTTACTCATGATTCTATATGGCTGTTTAAAAAGAGTAGAAAAATGTTTTCATTTTTCAAATAAAGTAAAATAAAATGATTTCATTAAAATGCTTAAAATGTAGGCTTTGGGAACAAGAGTGCTGAGCAAAAACAGTCTATTCTATGGTCTGCATTTTTCATTTTCTCTTTTGGAAAACGTTGTATATGCTAAGAAACTATAATTTGGATAAAGCCTTATCACTACCTAGTATTTTGCAAAGAGTTCTACTATATTTATATCAACTTGATACCCTCAGAATACCAGGTCAGAGTGTAGGTGGCAAGATTGCCATAAACCATAAAATCATTATTACACTCTTAGTTTTGTGCTTGCCTTTAAATATATGATTTCATTACTATTTCTTTGAATAATGTTTTACATAGAAAAGACTCAGTAATAATATCATAGTTTTACCCAGGAGCCAGCACTGAAACAAACTGGCACATATTTGTTCCTGCATTATCCGGCAGTATGATGGATGATGGCAATTACTGGAAAGAACAATATTAGTTTTACAGTTATTGTTATTAACTTAAAGTGCTAAGAATAAAATCCCATATTTCACTAGATACTCCAATCACCGCCAAAATATATGACAGAAGAACATTTTATAATCCCTGTATTTTACACTGGCTGCACAACTAGAAATTGGCAGAGCCAAATCATTTATATCTCCTCATTACCAGCTTGCAGAAGCCATTGAGAGGATGGAGCTAGTGATGGATATTTTTGTGGCAGACGCTGTTTCACTCTCTCTCACTGTATTAAATTTACCATACGTTGGTTCTACTGCAGTTTATTAAACTTTCACGGAGAGATTAGAATAGAATAGCAAGACATACAGTGTGCTTACCCTTGTTTCCTGTTGACAAAAAACATATTTACTTATTTATAAATTATGAATGTCATAAATATGGGATTTATTTGTAACCAGTAAATATTTAAGGGGATAGTCTGAGTAAGCATTCTCCTAAATTCCAGACAGACTGGTACAGTATACAGTATTTTCCTCTACAAATGAGGTAAATATCTAAAAGTATTATCCATACAGTCCAGATAAAAGCAATTAGTAAGGCACTAATAAAAACATTGTTTTCTAAAAAAATATTGTATTTCATGCTATAGATAGGCAGGCTTATAGAGTAGCTATGAGCATTAATTGCAGAGCAGACTTCCTCAGTTTATTTTTTAAATATATTTTTATTGATTTCAGAGAGAGGAAGGGAGAGGGAGAAAGAGAGATAGAAACATCAATGATGAGAGAGTCATTGATCGGCTGCCTGCTGCAAACTGTGATCTCCTGGATCATAGGCTGATACTCAACCACTAAGCCACACTGGCCAGCCAGACTTCCTCAGTTTAAATCCTGGCCTGCCACTGACTATGTGGCTCTGGGAAATCTACTTGCCTTCGCTGTGCCTTATTTTCCTAAATTCTAAAATGGGGAAAATAATGGTTACTACTTCACAGAATTGTTATGAGGATTAAATGAGTTTATATAAGTAATGTACATGGAACACACCTGGCGTACACTTGTACAGTTTAAATGTTAGCTATACATTTAGTAATCAAGGAGAATAGAAACAAAGATGCCGGGGCCTGTAAAATAACAAGAACATTCATGAACGAACTCTTAAATATATTAAGGACTCTTTTCAATTTAAGGTATTTTAAATAAACTAACCCAGGATAAAATAATTTCCCCTAAGCTAGATACACACCACTTAAATGGTCACGAAGCCATTACTGAAGAACATTTTAAACTATCTGATCTTTCAGTATGTTTATTGGGAGTCTTCATTCTTGGCTGGACCAGTTAGCTTCTAAGTGCTCAGAATATTTTGGTTTACGCTGGAGCCCTCTCTATATTAAAACCATTTTGCACATCCATTTCCACTAACCACCATGTAGCCATCAGTCCATTATACAAGAATATAACAGAAAATATCTCAAACAATTTGAAAGCTATTATGACTTGAATTGAGATTTCTCTCTGAAAATATGCAGGGTAAAGCAATCAAAGGGTACATACAAAAGTAGTGGTGATTATAAAACAGAGCACGGGAGAAGAGGCTATGATACTAGCACAGCACCTTTATATAAAATAGCTTTTCAGATGAGGTATTGAAGAGCTTTATAAAGGCTTTTGGGAAAGGAGACCCATAAGTTCCTCTTCAATACACTTTGAGTACAGTCATTGTGAAATACACTCTCATTTGGCTCATTTATCACGGGAAACCAAACTATCCTCCAGGTTGCTTTTCTCTACTGCAGTCTGGAAAGGTAAATACTTTTCTTCTAGCCATTTTTCAGCTAGATGTATCTTGTAAAATAGTTTTGGCCATTTGAATTGTAAGCATTCACCTGCTGACAGTATCTTCTTTCTTCCTAGGTAAAAAGGCAAGTGCTTGCAATGAGAAAGCATGTAGCCCTCAGCGCCCCACCCAGCAGCCCTGCGGCTATCAGCATGCAGGCGGTTTGAGAGATGGAGTCATGGACTGTGAGTTTATTTTTGAACCGGTGCACCAGACCTAGAAATGCCCAGCTCTCGACTTCTGGTTAAATTTTAAAAAGGCCAATGCTTGCTTTATTTAAGCTACTGTTTTGTGAAGGTCCGCATTGTTTCTTTAACTTTTAGACCTGGGCTTGGCAATTTCCTTCCATATCTTTTCAATATACTTAACACTTCTCAAAACACTACATAAGAGGAAAGAACCATTCTAGTCAAAGCACTCAGTTCTCTCTTAAAAAATGAAATAGAACACGAAGGTACCTGGATGTTTTTAATTTTCATGAGTTTTAAATATTTATTGCATATTCACAGTAGAAAGGAGAACGTTAGAGTAGGGTTTGAGGTTTTAATGATTTCTGAATATTTAGCACACAACTTATTTCCATGCAGGTTCTATTTCTGCTTCTTGAGAAAACAGAAAATTATGAGGTTTAATTGTAGAATCGGTCATGTTTTATCTTACAACTAAATTTTATGCTACCCAGAAGCTGACATTTTTGCCCTCCCTCCACATTCTAGTGTAGAATTGTGAACAAAGTACAGGTTCAGTAAATTATTAATGAGGACATTGAATAGGTAAAGTTAATTGATAAAATATTTTAGCTCTATGAAAAAGTTAGTAAAATACAGTGTATATGTATAATAAACATGTTTTCAACCATGAATTCTACATTTCATTCCTACTGCTTAAGCAGGATATCAAGCCACCAAATAAAACCAAAGATATTTTTCAACATATCCTTGTATTTGTCAGATCCTGTTATTAAGATGGCAGAAATAACTGGAGCGATCTTTTCACATAATTTTGTTAATTATTCAGTAATCAGCTGGTAGCTGGTTTATCTAGTCAGCTATAAAAGAATGAAGACTCTCTATACAATTAACTTTATCATCAATTTTTGTCCTATAGAGGTTTATGAATAGTGAGACTATACTCATTGAGATATTTAGTCATAAAGTATGCCTTGCATATATGATTTTCAACTTCTCTGAAATGCAGGGGTCTGTGACTTTATCTGAAAAGGAAAAAATTAATTAGCAGTTCAAGATTTTTATCTACATTTTTCCCCAAAGCAGGTTCCATTTATGTGAAACTTATATATTTTCTATATAACTGTATTAGCTTTAAATTTTGGATTTATATATAAATTTATATATAATTTTTTATAAAATATATAAAAATGGATTTCTCTTTAAAGTATATGCTAAACTTAATGCTAAAGAATTCAAAATATATGAACATTTTACAAAAACATATGAACCCTGTGAACATGTTCTCAATTTCCTCCCAGTGAGGGGCCCTGAAGTTTAAAATTCATTGTTTTTCCCTTAAATCTATAAATAATATTAATAGGACTATTAGTAATAGTGGTTTCTGTTGTTTTGTGTAGCCATAGCATTTTTCTCTGAGATATCGGGGTTTACTGCATGCTTTTATATTGAATGAGAAAAATCTAATTGATTGCTAGAAGTTAGCCTTGAAGCTGAAAGGAAAGCTACTTTACTGAGTCAGAATATCTGTATTGAGCATCATGCAACACGTATATTACCTAGGGAACCATCATTACAGCCAATTTTGGCTTTTGCTGTAATTGATACCAAATTTGCACAAAATGCTTTCTTATATATGCTAAAAACATACACATATTTAAAATCGCTGTGAAAGTTGTCTTATTCCAAGAAGTCATCTATTTCCTACTCTCCTAAGTAACTTTGAAAACTATGAAGAATATATTTCTAGCTTTGTTCAGTTCAACAGACTTTAAAAAACATCGTCTTTTCTAAGTGATAGAACAAATAGATTACAAAAATGAAGCATTCCTCACCCCTGACCTGAGTTTACTTGCTATGAAACTTAAACTCATCAAATTGCCATGGCATTGAACCTTGTTTACTGTCACCTTTTACTGTAATTTAATTTAGAATGAATCACATGTATCCTTAACTCCTGCAAGCTTCCATAGCAAATGTATTTCTTGTATTTTTACTTGGTGTCATCAGTTAAACTTGTCAGTTTACCCACTGCTGCTCCTTATCTGTATCTTATAACAAATTGCACTATAAATCCATGTCACAGGGCATTTAGTGAACTCAGAGTATTAGGTCCGATTTTACTTAGGGATTTTCCTATGTTAACATATTATCATTAAGCATTTCAAATTTTTTCATGAAGCTAAAAAAAACAACTCAGTAAACTCTTTTCAGTGAGATCTTTAAACTTATATTTCATATTTCGTCCCTAAAGAATACTCTTCAGAATCCTAATGGCAAGTATGCATTTATTGCTACTCAGCCCCACAAGGTACAAATGGATTTCTCTTTAGCATTAAGCTTCCTACCTACAGAAGTTATACAAGGTATAGGCTGACAGTCCTATTCTTCTGTCTCCTCCTTGTTCCCCTAAGGCATGGCCTTGCTTTCTATGTCAAGTCAATGAGGGAAAAGGTTATTTTAATACAGGCTTAATATCAGTAAGGACAAAAAATATCTTCCTGAAATTTCCTGTATAGTCATTATTGTATTTTTTGCTAATTCGGAATGTAGTTGGATAATTTTGAAGTATTGGATTTACTACTTGCTTGCAAGACTAAATATGAAACCTGTCTTACATGAAATTGAATATACAGTCATAATATATAAAATAAATATAAGGTGAAATTGTCTTTTTTGATATAAAGATTGTATTTATATTTCTTACACAATTAGGGTCCTGACACCTAGTCAATAAGTCTTTTAATTCATAAAATTTTAAATTTTAAATCGTGGCCCAATTCCCACATCACTCATTGATATTCAACATAAAAAAAGACAATAAAAGTGAAAATTCTTAGCATTTGCCTATTTTTGCATATCAAAGATTATCTCAAAGTATTATAATTTTAAAGAAAGATTTGTTCTGTTCTACTTGCTCTTAACATTCATATGCATTTCTAAAGAAATATTATCATCTCAAAGATTGTCATTTAAAAAACAAACTAAACTAAGACAAAAACTAAAAATCTGAAAGACAATTATGTCTACAACTGGTTCTCAATTACAGTTAGAATTAAGATACTTGATGAAAAGAATATATATTTAAATTAAAATTAACTTAATAACAAAGTGGGAATTAAAGTTTAACAGTTGGTCCTATGACATTTATTTTGAAGTGTTTTTTTATTGCTAAATTATGCCTTAATATAAAAATGTCCCTCTCTTTCTCATATCTTAATGGTTGCCACCATCATTTGGTGTGTATCTTTCACAGTAAAATTTTCTGTGCATGTTTAAATATATAGAGAAATGGATATTGGCATAGATATGAATAATATATCTACTTTAATTATATCTAACATTTTTAAATGTTTTTTAAAAAAACAATCATATCATGTACAAGGTTATGTTATTTCCAATAAATTTCACCCCCATTCTTTTTAAACAGATAATCATTATGCCAGTATGCATCATTTTTTTCAGTATTTTTTCATAACAGAGTAAGCAATGACTTTATATAAATTGAAGGTTTCATAATCTCTAAATTTTTTCATTGCAGATTATTACATAAGAAACTTTTTAGGAAAGATTTAGTACAGTACTAATGATTATAAAAATGTTTACAGTAGACATGCTATTCAAATATCTTTAAATAAACTTTTACTAGGATACTAATTTACCTTCTTAGCTTTATAATCTAAGATATTTTTATCAACCCAAAACTAGCCAAATATAGAATATTGCTTTATTCTATAAAATTTAAATAGTGATTATTACAAAGTGATTCATTGATTTTTTTGTTGTTGTTATTGGGGAGCTTTCTGTCCCTATGTAGTCAGTAGATGGCAGTCTTGTATTACATATAAGCTGAATTTAGTGTGAAGCTTTTTTTCTTAGACAAGGAATGCCCACCTATACGTTTTTGTTTCTGTGTAAAAAGAAATACATGAAATAGGTTGTAATGTTTTCTATAAACAAATAAAATTATTTGTTAAATGATCTTAAAACTGACTTAACTGGAAATCATAATTTGTTTGTCTGTATTTTAAAAATCACTACCACAGGGACATTAACATGGACAATTACAAAAAAAAAAGAAAAAGAAAAAAGGTAAGGTTTACTATAATTCTAAATGTTCAAAAAAATGAATGTCAAAGAATTGTAGGAAAAAATGCATTATAAGAACTAATTCCTATGGCGCATATAAGCTCTTCAAATTTAATATAAATGCCTACAAAACAGCTTATTTGGAAAAAAACACATTAAATGCTCAAATTTTTTGAGAGGTCTATATGAAATTGTATGTTGCCCTGCTCACCCTCATAGTTCATACACATGGGTGGTTTGAGAGAAGGTGTTATTTGATGTTTGTGTCAAATAATATCACTTGATATGCTGTGGCAAATCACATGGCAGGTCCCTGACCACCTGACAAAGGCAAACTCTGCCAACTGCAGCATGTGTGGAAGATAGCACATCACATGCCAGGATTAAATGCTTCTACGTAAAAAGCTTATTTAAAACCAAATCCTCAAAAACATCTTCTGATTTCATAGGTTATGTTACTATTCAAAGATAAATTCGGTAACACCATGCACTAGATGTAACACAGAAAGTAGTGTTATCATGTGTTTTTCCATTTCCAAAAGGAGTAAATTTGAAAGAAAGTTAGATGGAGGCCTGAGGACCTGCGCTCTGCCGGGCAGGTTTACTGCAGACACATTACGATTCTCTAATACATTCTATTTGGTAATTATTCTGGGTCAAGGCTGTGGCCAAAGAAGAAGTTATGAAGGATACTAGGAAATTCTCCTAAGTTTATCTCCAGCAGAGTGAGCCAGAGGCTGCTGCACTTGGAAAACTTTTCATATTCACTTACACCTGGTAAACTTTTTACAGTCTCTATTTTCCCTGTGGTGTCTTGGATGAACTAACCCTGCAAGGCTTTGAGGAAAAGCCTGTTGTATTGCAAACTGAGATTTCCATTATTAGTAGAGAGAAAGGCAAAAATAGTTTCTACAATACTGTTGGGCTCAATTTATTTCCTTTGTTTGTTTGCTTGCTTATTTTGTGTGCTCTTCTGAAATTTAAACTGCTGGCTAGTAGTTCAATAATCCTGGTTTACTAGTCATCTTTGCCCTCTATTCATATAATGCATATTATCATCACTGTTGTTTTTGGGGTTTTTTTGCTGATGTTTAGCTTTTTATTTCATGAAAGTGAAATTTGTCATTTTTGTGCAAGCTGGAAAATTTTAATATTCCTCTTTTCCATTGATCTCTAGCAGATTGTTTTTCACTGAGGGTCTGAAAAAGTTAGAAATTGTGCCTGTTTACTCTCTGCAGCTATCACTTTTTCCTGCCCCCATCTCCCCCGCCCCAGCCCAGATGAATGGGAAGGGAGCAGCAAGAGTCCCAGTGGTCTTCTGCTTCTAAACTCTTCTCCCAAAAAAAAGGTGGTCCACAGCTTTCGCAGCTTTGGTGTCACATGGGGACGTGATAGAAATGCAGAAGCCTAGGCCCCGACCCCAGATCTACTGAATTTCTGCACATCAACAAGATCCAGAGGTAAGGCCCTATGTACATTAAAGTTACAACAGCACCACACTATTTTAATCTGTAAAATGAAAACAGGAAGTTTCCCATTTGGAGTTTTTAAAGTTCCACTAAATGTCAGGCTCAAGAAAAGGCAGTGAAAAAGGGATTTATCTTCCTCCAAGTAAGTACTGTACTAGTAATCACCTCCGTTTTAGGGTAACACCAGCCACATTTTCAAAATGACTACTTCCTGGGGAAATAAAGCCTCTTGCATGATTCAATAAATGTATGTGAATAGTGAAACTCGCTGGGATTACAATATTTCCTGGCTTAGAAAACAATAAGTTCAGGGAAGGAAGTTTTTGTTCTGTGCCTCCAATTTTCTATAAGCTAAAATTATTTCAAAAAGAAAAATCTCACCCTTAAGAAGAATAGAAATGTTATACTTAGAAAAAAAGGAAGACAAGAGCAAGATGTCCCAGTGTTAAAATAATCAGTAAAAGCTCTAGATGTGTTTTAAAACAACTTCTAATGCAAAGTTGAAAACACTGTCATTCATTTTGAGATCTCAGTGCCTCCCCTTTACCCAACAAAATCTAAGGTTGCCTACATTGCAAATTTCCTCTTTAGTAAAAATTCTGCAGTGATCTTAGATGTTGCTGCAGAATATATGTATAATTAATGGTATGAAATGCTTTGTAAGGGAGCACTGTATCAGAAACACAAGTAAATGAATTCATACAATTCAATTCTATGCTTCAATTTTGAATATAATATGCAAATCTCTACTCTCCAAACCCCTATAAAATGACTTTCTGAACTCTATTATCCTAGATTTAATACAGCAATTAGGCTGGGTCATCTCAGATACATTGTCAGAAATCGTGCTATTTTGCAGTTATCTAATTGTTGTTTTATTTCCATTTTGATGATTTTATTCTGTTATTAGTTTAGCTTTGGCCTTAGACACATTCTTTCATATTAAAATTGCATTTGATTAGCTTTCAGCTTTCTCAGACATACATGATGATGGGGTTTAAATCAATGTATCCTTCTATGTTATGGCCTATTCCTTTGTTTCAATTCAAGTGACAAAATTGCTATTTGTCTGATATTATGAGTTACTGTTATTCAAGGAAATTTAAGTCAACAAACATGTATTTAACAAATACTATTAAAAAAAAAATTCATAAAGTCACACCATTTTGTGACTCTTGGTCTGGAAGACTTGTTACAGATGTTAGACTTACAGGGAATGGACTAGGAGCCTGATTCCAGGCAGGTGATTTGACATTCTCAAGGTCTCACAGACATTTTGAATGAGCTAAGCCTGAAACCATTGGTCAGTTTCTTCACTTTTTTTTTTTTTCTAGCCCCCATATCTTTAATTTGGATAATCAAAATGAGTTTAATAAAACCCTGTCAACCAAATATCACATTATGCATAACAACATGTCTCTGGAAGGTTATATAAAATGGGAAGATGAATCTGGAAAGCTAAGAGAATTAGAGGCCATGGCTTGATATGAAATCACCATGGAAACAGTTTTTGTGGCCAATCTGTGGGGAGATGTCAAAAGGCAATAACCTGTGACTTGTTTCCAAAGCCCTGCCTGTGGAGGTGACAGGTTCTGAATCTGCTTGCAGGGCGACATTTGTCCGTTTTTGTAGGCTTCCATTCTGACAAGCACAGAACCCTGGCCCGGCTTGAACCTGTCCTTTGTGATGAGGCGCTGAACAGCAGAGCAGCACCGCGGCCTGTCCACCCCTGCTCCACGGTCAGCTAAACGCCACCTCCTATCCCGCTGAGATGCTGCACGGGCTGAGCCCGGGGACAGCCACTTCCCAGGATCCAGGCTTCTCCAGAGAACCAGGAGGTGAGGCTTCCTGATGAAGGTCGTGTTCTTAGTTGGCCCATGGCATCAATTTATCTATAAGCTAATGGATGCATGTTTATCTATTTAAAAATCTCTGTAAAAAAGGATGATGGAAATAGATGAAAATGTACCTCAAGCTTATGCTTCCAAATAAAAATGTATAAAGAAATAATGCAATTCAAGTATTAGTTTTGCCTCATTATTTTATATAATTCTATATTGCAGGCTTTGTGAAAGAATGTATAATTTTTATTTTATCTACATCAGAAATATATTAATAGAATCCTTATATTTTATGTTTTTCTATAAAATAACTGTTTTACTTATTGAATAAAATAATTAACTATATTTAATAGTATATTAAACACTAATCTTTAACCATTATAAGCCATCAGTTGTAGATGTTTTATGAACTTAGAAGAGTTTTATTTTTACCAATTATTTATTTGTATGTAGCATATACTTATATAGAACTTTATTTAATGTAGTTACCAAAAGACTGGTATTCAGCTTTAGAGACTTGGGTAGAGGAATGTGTGTCCTTGGATGAAGACTCACACACCAAGGCCAGACAGAATTAGTTTTTGTAAGCATGATGATAAATACTATATTGTAAAGTGTTACTGTAATGTATTCTGGTGTTATTTCTTATAATATTCTTTGATAACTACAACTTATTTTAAATATTACTACCTAACTTTTTGGTTTTAAGTCTAATAGTTGTATGTCTCCAGTTTGCCAATAGATTGCTTGAGTGTGGGGTAAATTATAAATCATGTTGATTAGGTAACGTACATATCTCCTAGATTTTTGGATTTTTAAGGTTTTCTGTCTCTCGCTGAGAGTTAACTTCCTATGACATCTAATAAATAAGTTGTCTAGTGAGATGTTGAATTAATTTTTGTTTTCAATCTGGTGTTGCCTAAACGGGAAGGTGGTAAAGTAATCCATCCCCTTTACCCATAATCTACAGCTCAAAATATATTTAGTCTTCAGTGCTGCTTACATTTTAACTTAAAATTATGGCAAAGGAGCACAGTGTCAGTATACGGACACGTGACTAAAAAAAAGTGAAGCTCTCTTCTAGTACTGCACACTCAGTTTTTTTAAAAGATAGTTTTATCTTCAACTGTTTCTTATTTACAAAGTAATCAAAACCACTAAGAGCTTGAAAATACTGATCCTTTAAAAAATTGTTAAACGAAAGTCAGACCGTTAATTGATTCCAACTCCAAATATTACATATTTAAATTAATAGTATTGATATCAGGAAACATTGATATTTTCCCCCAGCATATACATTTCCCAGAGAACCCCAAATATCCTATTTTTAAGTGGAAAATTTTTTCATAAAAAATAAGCATATTTTTGCTTAAAATACTTTATATGAGAGAAATAGGCAACCCAAAGTTCTTATATATATCAATTACAAATTCTGTTGTATTTCAAATATTTAAATCCTAATATTACCTAAAAATAAAAATTAGCCAGTAGCTGATAATGAGATTTCCTGGTAAAGCATAAAGTTGCTTTATTTGGTATTATAGCTTTTGATAAGTTTGTGACAATTTTTGCTTTACATATTTGATGAAATACGTGTGTATCTGATTAAAGCCTTTACTATTAAACCCTGACTTCTTTGAATGTGCTGTATTTTCCAAAGTTTTAAAAGAAAAAATTTCTAAAAGTGATATCTATGTAAAATAAATGTTATGCAAATATGTTGACTTGATAGAATAACCTTCAAGTGACTTTAAAAGACAATAATTACACTTGGATTCCTGGTGAGATTACCCTAAAAGTGTAGGTAGTGGGGTTAAAACAGATTTTAGTATCACATTGTTAGTAGTAGTGTGGTTTTCCTCAGGTAGCAAATGAGTAATTATGCTGGTATCTATTTAATAGGGAAAGAAAATAATATTGATTACAGAGGATTCTAAATTTAAATTTAAAATGTACATTTGAACTCATCTATTTTTAAAACTTAATACATATTTCCCAGTTTTTTTGATTGAGGAGACATAGAAGCACTGATGACCTCAAAAGGGAATCAGTACTTCTAGAGTCCAAATTTGGCCCTCTAAATATTGTTTCTCATCTAAAACAAACCCTGGAATTCTTGGGCTTCAGGCGTGGGCAGGAAGTGTATAAAATAATTTAGGAATGTCCTCTCAAATCGAAAATAAGACTATGAAACTTTACAAAGGTCATGTCAAAAGGATGTAGGAGCCAAACTGAATTGCTTATCCTGGGACAGAGTTGAGTACATTTAAGCATTAAAAGCATAGAAGCATGGAACAGACTGACGGATTTCAGAGGGAAGGCGGGACTGGAGGAGGGGGTCACTGGGGAGGGGGAGGAGGAGACATCTGTAATACTTTCAATAATAAAGATAAATTTAAAAAAAAAGCATCAATAGGGATAAAGAATGGATTAAAACAAAATGCTAAAACCATGAGGTCATAATGGCACTCAACAACAAACATACAAAAATTCATCGAGTTATATCAGGAAACTAAGTATTAGTAGTTAGTAAAGTTAGTATTCTTCAGATTAATCAATTAGTTGATGAAAGGGAGATTTCTTTATAACCATTTCCTAGGTAATAAATAAAAGAATGATAAAATATTACCACTTTAAAGACTTTTTATGAGTAATAATAATAGGTACCAACTTTTTTGCTTACATTGCACATGACTTTTGTGACTTGTCAGGGAAATGTACAAGAGCACTACCAAAGAAAACTAGCCCAAAAGAACCAAAGCTTGTTCTGATCAAGCCTATACAACCAATGTATAGAAAATATAAAGGACAGAAACATGTTAAATGACATTGCAGGGATGTGATAAACAATATCCAGATTAGAAAATTTTACAAAATATGCAACATAGTTTCTTAAACAAAATGAGAAGGAAAGAAGTTTTTGAATGAGTGTAGAGTCCTAACAAACATACTCACCAACTTCCATGTATGAAGTTAATTTGTTTCTCAATTTAAATTTAAAAAACGGTTAACAGTTTAAACCAAAATGTCATATTGACCTTGAGACTTAAAATAAAATTACCTGTATATTTCATTGAAATCCTCATTTGATTACATAAATGATTTTATTTTTCATTAAATTTTTTGGGGTGACACTGGTTAAAAAGGTTTCAGGTGCACAATTCTACAACACATCATCTGTACACTGTATTGTATGTTCACCAACCCAAGTCAAGACTTTGTCCATCACCCTTTATCCCCCATCCCCTCCACCCACATTCCTCCAATCAACACACTGTTGTCTGTCATGAGTTTTTTTTTTTTTCTCAATCCCTCCACCCCCACAACTCAGCCCGTCCTCTGACAGCTGTCAGCCTGCTCTCATCTATGAGTCCATCATTACTTTGCTTTTTAGTTCATTTTGTTCATTAGATTCTACATATGAATGAAATAATATAATACTTGTCTTTCTCTGATTGCCGTGTTTCACTTAGCATAATGTTCTCTGGGTCCATCCATCATGTCGCAAAGGGTGAGATTTTCTTCCTTTTCGTGGCCAAGTAGTATTCCATGGTGTGAATGTCCCACAGCTTTTTTATCCACTCATCTAATGATGGGCACTTGGGCTGCTACCAAATCTTGGCTATTGTAAATAATGCTACAATGTACATAGGGGTGCATATATTCTTTCAAATTGGTGTTTTAGGTTTTTTCAGATAAATTACCAGACCTGTAATCACTGGGTCATAAGGCAGTTCCATTTTTTAATTTTTTGAGGAAACTCCATACTGTTTTCCCCAGCAGCTGCACCAGTCTGCATTCCCACCCACAGTGCATGAGGGCTCCCTTCCTTCCACATCCTTGACAAAGCCATCGACATGTCTGTTAATAAGGGGACCAAGAATACTCAATGGAGAACAGATCATCTCTTCAACAGATGGTGCTGGGAAAATTAAATACTGGCATGTAAAAGAATGAAGCTAGACCCCTATGTAACATCTTTTATAAAAATTAACTTGAAATGGACTAAAGACTTAAACTAAGACTAGAAACCATGAAACTCCTAGAAGAAAACATGGAAAAAAGCTCCTTGACCTGAACCTTGACAATGAGCACAGGCAACAAAATTAAAAAGACTCTATCACACTAAAAATCTTCTGCACAGCGAAAGAAACAACCATCAACACAGTGAAAAGACAATCTAAGGAATGGGAAAATGTATTTGCAATCCATATATATGGTAAGTGGCTAATATCCAAACTATATAATTTATATAGGTCAATAGCAATAAAACTTCCAATAATCCCATTTTAAAAATGAGCAAATGATCTGAGTAGACATTTATCCAAAGAAGGTACATGAAAGGCCAGCAGGTACATGAAAGATACTCAACATCTCTAGTCGTTAGAGAAATGCAAATCAAATCCACAATGAGGTATCACCTCGCCCCTATCAGAATGGTCATCAACAACAAGACAAGACATAACAAATGCTGACAAGTAAAGAAAATCCTGTGCACTGTTGGTGGGATTGTACACTGGTCTGGCCACTGTGGAAAATATATGGTAGTTCCTAAAAATATTATAAATAGAACTACCATACAATTCAGCAATTCCACTTCTGGGTATTTATTAGAAGAAAACAAAAACACTAACTTGAAAAATATCTGTGTTCCCATGTTCATAGCAGAATTACTTACAATAGCCAGACATAGAAATCACCTAAATGTCCAAGGGGTAAGTGGAAAAAGAAGTTGTACATAAATATACAAAATAGAAATATTATTCAGCCTTAAAAAAACAAGGGAACCCAGTCATTTCTGGCAAAATGGATAGATCTTGAGGACATTATGTTAAGTAGAATAGATGAGAAAAGAACATACTTACATCACTTACGTGGAACTAAAGAAAAACCAAACTTCATAAAAACGGGATCTAATTTGTGGTTACGAGGTTAGCGGTGGGAGGAGGGGGAATAGAAGACAGCTGGTCAGAAGGTATAACCCTCCAGTTACAAGATAAATAATTACTAGGGATGTAATGTACAGCACGGTGACTATAGTTAACACTGCTATATGATACGGTGTAGGAAAGTTAAGAGTAAATCCTAAGAATTGTCATCACAAGGAATTTCTTATATATGTGAAATGATATATGCTAAAAAAGAGAAAAGGTGTCAGAACGGGTATTAAAATATTTGAGTAAAATTGAAAGTTATCTACTAATTTAAAATAATTCATCCCAATTGAAGAAAAAAAAAGAAAAAGCGAAAATAATATAGAAGAAAGAAGACATTGTAGAGGGTAAAAATAAAACAATTGTGTTTTGAACCTGGGTGATGAGTGCAAGGGGACTGTCATTTCAACATTATTTTTACCTTACATTTGACAGTACTCGTGATAGAAAGTAAAAAATCAACCAACCAAATAATAAACAAAAGAACCCATGAAGCATCAGAAATTATGATTTAACTGCTATGGAATCTAATCAAAATATCCTTTCTTAGTACTTCTCAGGGCCACTAATTTTTATTCAAGATTAAGAAAAACAACTTTGTTGAAAATGGGACATTGAGAAGTAAAAGGCACCTCATTAAATAAAATACACATAAGTAACGTTTCACTATGTATTTTTAAATTAAGCCTTTTATTTTGAGATAGTTTCAGATTCACATGTAGTCATAAGGAACAGTACAGCGAGACCCCATGTACCCTTTGCTCTGTTTCCCCCAATGGGGTTGCAAAACTATAATATCACAAGCAGGAGATGAACCTTGATACAGTCAACATACAGAACTTTTTCACCAGGGAAAGGATCCTTCCTGTTGCTTTTCTAGCCAACCAACCGTCATGCTCCTCCTTAACCCCTGGCAACTATTCATCTGTTCTCCATTTCTACAATGTGGTCATTTCGAGAATGTTACATGATGAACACAGTACAGAAGCTTGGGGGCTGACCTGTTTCACTGAGCCTAATACTCTGGACCCTCCCCCAGGTCATTGTCTGTACCTTCAAATTGTTTTTCTCCTGCAGGTAAGGTGTTACTACTCTCTGCCTTCAAGATTTTTTTCTTTGTCTTTCGTTTTCAGTAGCTTACCTGTGATGTATCTTGCCATAGGTTTCTTTGGGTTTGTCCTGTTTGGGATTCTAACAAGTCCGTGAGTATATGGGGCTCTGTGTTTTATTAAATTGAGAAAGTTTTTAGTCATTATTCCATTGAGTATTTTTCAGCCTATTCTTTCTCCCCTCTTGAGACTCCAATGACATGAATGGTCATTTTTTTTGTTATGTCTGTACATGTCCTTGAGGCTCTGTTTGTACTTGCAGGCATGTGCGCGTGCGCGCGCGCACACACACACACACACACACACACACACACACACACACAAAACCAAGAAAATACAGGGTTTTTTAAAAGTCAGAAAAATTTTAAAGATAGGAATAAAATAAAGAAATATAAGCAGCTTGCAAAGTTAAGATCAACTATATTGGTTAATATTAAAAAAAATCTATTTCAAAATGGACATTATTTGTTTAATTAGATATTTAAGAGCATATTTACTTTAACAAATAAACTCCAGTTAAAAGATAATTTCAAATAAAACCATTGTACTCATACAGATATAAAATGAACATGTGTTACATTTTTTATTTAACCCATTATTAATGAGAGAGCAGAAAGTTGTTACAAGTTCAAAGGAGAATCCAAAGAACAGAGATACATGTATAGATTAGAAATGTTTCAATACATTTAAAACATTTTTTTAAAAATCTGGCTTCTTCCACAGTGGGTGAGGGAAGTAAATTGAACCTCCAACTGACAGAATTTATTTGAATATTTATAGACAATAATTATTCTGCAATGCTATCAGTCATCCACAATTTACAGAGTTCTAAAATATCTCAAAGGTAATGAAAGAGCAGAGTCCCCACAGGATCAGAATTAGATAACTGCTGGAGGCCTATGGTCTGAAAAATGGTTTTCCCCAGAAGCACATTTTCCCCCCTACACTGCTGAGAAACTCATGAAAAAATAATAAAAGTGATATTTATTTGACATTACTTTGTGCAACTACTCAAGGTGATTCTTATGTATTAGCCACTGGATCCTTACATTAACCCATTTGGGGTCTAATGGTATGTTCGCATATTTTCTAAGCATATTGAATCCAATAGATAAAAAGTAAAATTTTATAGTAAGAAATGTTAGAGATTTACAGTGAAATGTGATCTGAAGGTACCAAAAAAATTAGAATAAATTTTTTGGTGATTATTTTGGAAATTTTGCTTAGAACGTCTTTCTGTTTAACTCTCTAACCTGTTTCAGTAGCTGGTCTGGTGCTCAGGCCTGGCCAAGCCTCCCACTAGAAATCATGTTTCTGAGGATTGTTACAATATATCTAAATGTCAACTTTCTCATCTTTCTTTATGAACTTGATGTAGTAAGAAGAGCACTTGGGGCAGAGAGCTGCTAAAAATTCTGTCTTCCATTCTCATAACCACACACACATTTAAAAAAATATGTTTTATTGACTTGAGAGAGGAAAGGAGAGGGATAGTCAGAAACATAGATGAAAGAGAAACATTGGTCAGCTTCCCACAGCCCCTGCCACTAGGGTTCAAGCCTGCAACCTGGGCATGTGCCCTGACCTGGAATTGAACCCGTGACTTCTTGGTTCATAGGTTGATGCTCAACCACTGAGCGACACCAGCTGGGCGCACTTACATTTTTTGATAGTTACTCTTACTCCCCATTTTCAGAGATACCTTATGTCAAATATAATCAAGAGTGATTAAATTTATTTGTTCTATGATAGTTCTTAAACTTCTTTGATCTTATTTGTCTAAAAACACTTTGCCCTTAATCATAATCAACTCTATCTGAATCCTGTGTCCCCAGTATACAGTGGTGGTTAACTCCTACTCCCTACACATTTTTTTGGTGAAATCTCCTAACTTTTTATGTCCTGGGAAAATGCTTACTGCACAAAATCATCTTTCCTCGTATGACTTAGATGAGACTGGTGGATGACCCCCTCTGTTTAGTTATGATAAGGCTACATACGGATCCTAAAAATCCCCATTCTTTGTCTCAGGAATGATTAGCTGAACTGCTTGTTTCCCCTCCCTGAAACTAGCTAGACACTGAGTGACTGAATACATGAAACAGACAATGGTCACACCACTTACAAAATAGATGTCTGACCAACAATCTGCAGCAATGAGCCCAGGAAGCCAATCTGGTGCCTGCAGTAACGAGCCTGGGAAACTAACGTACTGGCTACAAGTCAGAGTTGTGGGAGGTCAGACCGTCTCTAACAAATACTCCTGCAAACCAAACAATAACCCTTGTAACAATCATTCACACCTAGCCATAGCTTGATTAATAACTGACAGTTTCCCTAAATGCTGCTCCCACTTCCAATTTAGGGCCAACCGGAGAAAGCCAATTATGCACCTCTAATCAATCTCATAGGAGGCCTCACTTCTACTTAGCCTGCTTGTAGCATTCCCATGCCAACAGCCTCCAGTCGGGATACACCTGAAGCCTTCCCTTTTATCTACTGGAAAGCTTTAACCAATACCATATCTATCTTTGTGCAAGTAATAAATGCAAGTAATAGTGGCTGACTCCCAAGGGCAAGATCTGAATAAATAACCTTTCCTTGCTCTTATTTGGGTGGTCTTCCTTAATTTCCATAACATACACATTTCCTGACTCAAATTCCTTGTTTACAAAAACATCCTCAACAGTAAAATCCCCCACCTGCCTGGCCAGGCTGGCTCAGTGGTTGAGCATCCACCCATGAACCAGGAGGCTGAGGTTCAATTCTCAGTCAGGACACACGCGTGGGTTGTGGGCTCGATCCTCAGTGGGGGGCATGCAGGAGGCAGCCGATCAATGACTCTCATCATTAATGTTTCTATCTCTCCCTCTGGCTTCCTAGCTCTGAAAAAAAAAAAAAAATTAAACAATAATCCCCCAACTACATCTTGCTATTGCTTCTTACAAAAACCTCTAAAGCAAACCACCTGATACCCTGTCCTAGGCATCTGAGCCTCTGGGTACTCCCCAGTTTCAATAGCCTAAATAATTTTCCACTTTCTAATAAATCATATAGTCTTTGTGCAATCTAAATACATACATATTTGCATAATTATTTAGAAGAGACCTTTTTAAAAAAATCATGCCAACTTCATGTAAATATGTAAATGCACAAATAAGGGGATGGAAGCATAAAGGAAGGGAGAGAATGTAGGAGGCAGAAAAGGAATGGGAAGGAGGAAAATGTAGGGGGAACATAGCAGGGGCATGAGGCTTAAGTTTTTTAAAACAGGATTGCTTCTGTGTAAATCAAAGATACAAAAAAAAAAAAGATTGGATTTATAAGTATCAGTGATATACTCTGTGTGGATTCTGTCTTACTCCAAGTAGAATTTTTTGTGTCATTTAAAAAAGTGCATGGTCAATAGCTTATGCTTTCATTTTATCTTTGTGCCACAAGTTAAAGTTGAATACCCAATTATTCTGAGTTATTTTCTTAACCTGGAATTATAGCTTCTTGAAGGAGGTAGTTAATTTTCTGCTCTTTGTACATGGGTATTGCTCATTTCTTAAATGTAAAGGAAAAACTGAGGCTATCATTGTCCACATTTACCACTGATACATTCAACTGACCCAATAAAACTTTTTTTTAAGCAACCCCTATGTGTCAGGCACTGTGCTTGGAGCTAGAAACTCAAAGATGAGTAAGATTTCGTTGTTTGTGCTCCCAAGGAGCTTGAACTTCAATTCCGGTGACAGACTTGGGAAAAGATAAATAAAAATTCTGTGTGCATTTCATTGTTTCTTCTTTTAGAGTATTTCACCCATTTTGATGTTAATTTAACTTTACTACTGATAATTCTTTATTTCTATCATTTATACACACTTAAAGCCATCACCTATTTCTATATGTAGAACCAATGCACTTATGTTTCCAAAGGATAACCAAAAGAGAAATGTTTTAGACTACAGAGAAAACTGACATTTTACACAGTTGATTTAAGAATTTATAAAGCCATCATGTTTATCATCCAGATGCAGCGCTGTCTTTTCAAAATTGCTAACATTCTTGGGACAATAATATTGGTACATAATCCTCAAATACATTGATATTTCCCATGTTTGAAACACAATCCTCCTGCTAATAGTCATGACATTCAGAAATGTGTTCAGTTTAGGTTTGATGAACATCCTATAAAGAAAAGATGCTGCCCTTCTCTGTCTGTGGGTTCATATTAAATTTTCAACTGTATTTCTTTCAAGGCTGTAATGTCACTCATAGTTTCTCTTACTGCTGAATGGTTATAATCAGCAGATAACTGAAACTCTGTTATTTGCTCTTGAATGATTCATTTCTTAAGCAAGAATGCATCGTTTGGGGGCAAGTTTTATAAATGAATAAATGTGCTAGTTATCAATAACAATGAAATTCTTAAGTAGTATGCCTGATAAATAGAGCCTTGATTACGAGAAACATAATATCTTAATTTTTTACAGCCCACTGAGAAAATGATTATTAGATGTGGTGAAATCCCTACCAAGCACTCAGTTAGAGCCATGAAAATCTATATTCCAGCAGTGAATACGTTCCATTTAATATTTCCCTCCCCTCCCTCCCCTCCATTTCCCTTAATCAAAAGGAGAAACACTTTTAAAATCCATCCACAGTCTGTGTGAAACTTCCTAGGAGTTTATTGAATTGTTTTCTGTTCAGCTGCTCTCAGATAAACACGGGCACCTACTCCCAGCTGTAGTAACATCACAACGATGTTCCGTATCCTTCTTGATCCCTCGGTTTATGCTTCTCTAACCTTCTAGTGAAAACAGAAAAAAAAGACCCTCAATCTGGATCCATAGATAATTGGCAAATAGCAAAAGGAGACTCAATTAACTCAGATTATTAACAGAGACATGCTACATCTGGTGGTGGCTGAGTCTGTTTGTCCAGAAATATGTATCAAATAAATGATTAAAATCAAGATCTGGCAGATGTGCACCCCTCCACATATGACCCCGTTTCTCTGATGTATAAATACACTTAATTTTATCTGAGAATGTTTTCCTATTAATTATACAACTTAAAGTCAAAATTTGGAAAGGGGAAAATAACCTGGAAAAAGACATCTGTACATGTTTGTTTAAGTTTTCCCTTCTGAATCTCGCCTATGTGGCCTTAGAATGAAGTAGAATGAACAACAATCTGTATTCTTGCCTTTTGCTCAGAGCCCTGAAGGAAAGCCTGCTGGGATGGGCTGCAGATGGTTTCACTGCCCGAGAAGAATGTGCCTGCTCTCGGCTTCCTGTCCTTACGCCCATCAAGCCCCAGCCAGTGCTTCACGGGCCTCATTAACTGTGGGACAGGAAGAGCTACGATGCTCCCCGAATGCATGCCCCTTTTTCTAGCTAAGGCCAAAATTATGAAAAGGAACTTAAAAAATTAGAAGTAGTGTTAAACAATGTTTTACTACGAAACTCAGTTCCCTTTATAAACCTAACAGTGAGTAGCCGACAAACTGTTATTAAAGAGACACATTTCCCGCAAAGTGGTGAACACTGGAAGGAAAATGAATCTTTATTTCATAGGAGCCTGAGCATGAAATGCATAATATACTTAGTGTGCATGAGGATACATCAGAAAGAACAATTATATGAGGGAACCAGAGAGTTAAATTATCCTAAAGCCTCTATTTGCCCAGGGCAATTGTGGCATTAGCGTGTTTACCAAGTATGATTTTTGCCGCTGTAAGAAGCCTAAACAATTTTAAATTTGCTTAGAGTTTCTCAATGTAATTAAAACATTTCTAAATTATTTCAATGGAGATAATTAACATTTATTAAGCTCTTACTGCAAAGTAGTTATAATCATCTAATTTCATAGGCAAAGTTAAAGATGTTAAGCGCTTTGCTTAAGATCCCTTGAA
This sequence comes from Miniopterus natalensis, assembly GCF_054644295.1. NCBI lineage: Eukaryota > Metazoa > Chordata > Mammalia > Chiroptera > Miniopteridae > Miniopterus > Miniopterus natalensis. Next base: position 62,444,269 of record NC_142082.1, on the reverse strand, counting down.
AAAACTGGGGTTGGGCAGGCCAAGGCCTTGGCTCTCGGGCCCATCAAAGCCTTTGCCACCTCCGCTTCGGCACAGCTGCCCGAGGATGCCATGGAGGCAAGCGAGGGAGGCATTTGGCACAGCCGATCCCGAACCAATGCCCTCTTCTACTTTGGAGTAAAATGTTAATTAGAGATTTAGAATAACCAATTTGTCCAAGTAGTAATCCAAGAGCAGAGAAAAAGTGGTTCTTAGATTAGGGATTAGAAGCTTTGTTGTTTGCTGAAAGTAATGTTCATGTATTTTTATAGATTTTAATCAAAATAATATGGCATGATTAAAATACAAAATAAAACGCAATAGCTACATGAAATGCAGCCGTCTACAACCCAGTCCCAATCCCCAGACACAACTACCCCTAACTCACCCTCATGGTGCAGTTCCCTTCATTTGTTTAAATATGTTTGTTAATTTTATCCACTGATTTATTACTTTAGATAATCTCTATTGGCTTCCTGCTAAAAGGCATGATACTTTATGTAACATATAATACCCTAAGTCTCTCTTCCACCTCCTCCTGAATGCCGCTAGCTATATTATAATCTGTTCTGCAGATCTGTGTTTCTACAGCATTCATTGTTTCATTTGATATTGGGACATAAGCTAATAATGTCAGTATTAATATGGAACTTGTTCACAGTTATTTTTCTCCCAGGAAAGGGGAAGCAGAATAGCAGGACTAGAACTGTAACTTCAGAGAGAGAAAAAAGCACAACCTCTTTGGTTTTCATTCTACAAGGAAGAAACCCTTTTAATTCTACTTTACAAAAATTAATTTGAACACCTGCAGGTAGAACTCTCCCAGCTTCCTCAGATCTTGGCAGATTGCTCTTCTCATGTCTAAAATTCCACTTCCATCTTCATGTGCCCTCACCATGAAATAGATATTTCCAATCTATTGTTTTTGCACATTTTTAATATCCCCCGAGAAAGCCTCCAACCTGGGTTATCTCCTAAGGTATGAAAATTGTTTTTGTCAGTCTTCAGTTCAGAAATTTGTATGATTTTGACTTCCATTTTCCTATTTCCCCCCCATATATCTTGTCATCTTTAAAGAGTGAAATGTTGCAGAACAAAAGTTTTTTTGTTGTTGTTTTTTAGGAACGCATATGGTAAGGCAGAAAACCCTACATTTTTTAGTTATGTTTTGTAAACCTGATATTATACTCATCTCTCTTTTTTGTCCCAACAAATGCCCCCAGTATTATCTATTCTTTCTTCTCTTGGTCATTGGAGTATGTAGCTCAGTTACACTTACTTCCTCAAACTTCTCCAATTCTTTTCTTTTTCGGTGCTTATGTTTTATCTTTCTTTCTATAACTTAATAGCATTTACTTCTCAATTTCTGCCTAATCTGGGAGATCCTAATATTTGAAAACAATAATAGACTTGCATTATCAGTCAAGTGCCCTTTGCTGCAAACCCATGTGTAGGCTGTGATTATATTTCCTTCTTTCTAGATCCAAAGTCATGACTACTTTGCCACTAAAATGAGAAATTTTTTTGGTGTAAAGGTCAAATGTAATTTTTTTTTTATGGTTTATCTCATATTTTGAACATGGATTTTTCAGTTTTTGTTTTCCTTTCCTATTTTTTTGTATATATATTTTCCTCTAATATCCAACCATTTTTCTTCTTTTAAAGAGGTAATTCTAATATTTCATTAGCTGGTTTTTTTTTGTGTTTTTTTTTTTTTTTAGTTTATTGAAAACATTCCTCTGGTAGCCCATTTGCTGTCTCTCTTCATTTGGGCTGATTGCTTCTAAGGCTTATGATACCCCCTCTCTCTCTCCCTCCCCCCCTCCCTCTCCCTCTCTCTGTCTGACTGTGATCAATCATAGAACCTTGTCCATTACATATATTGCTCTTTTTTATACAGTACATTCTCTGAGGAGCCAATCTTCTGAGTCTTTATATTTTTTTCCATTGATTTTATACTTATTTTTAAATTTTACCTGGTATACTGTTCTCTCATTTTATAAGTATTTTCTAATAAAAGTGTGATACCTTTTTCCACTGATACAGCTTTCCTCATATACAACACTAGATATGTTTCAGTCCTCAACTTACTTGTCTCCCTATCAGAATCTGAAACTGATTATATTCCTGTTGAAACACTACCATCTGTCAGTGTCCATGAGACTACTTTTTCCTAGATCTCCTCATAGCCATCTGCCAATTTTGTCCATTAACTGTCCTGTGCCTCATTCTTTAGGACATGGTTACCTGCTGTACCTCAGTGCTCGGTCTGCTGATAATTGGCCCATATTTTAGTTCTTCCTAATGACCAAGATAATCTCTTCACACCCAGAGATACAATTATCATCAATCTATATGACAATTACAGTCAAATTTATAGCTTCAGCACAGGTCTGAGCTCCAGACTCATATCTCTCTGCCTACTCTACATCTCCTCTTGGACATATCAGAATAATCTCCTATATCAAAATAATGCCATATTCAACTTGCCTAAAACTTTAAATAATTTTTTATACACACATACACACAAACACTATGTCACCCACAGTCTGTTCCACATTCAGGATATTCTGTCTCAGAGAGTAATGCTAATAACCATACAGTTTCTCAACCCAGACAGTTAGAAAACATTCTTGACCCTTTTTTCTTCCTCACCTTCAATATCTAACCTATGACAAGGTCCTATTGATTTTACGTCACCAATCTCACTCAAGCAGCCTACATTTCATCTACACTTTTCAGCCTACACTCAAGCAGCCTACATTTTCATCTACATTTCATCTACACATTTCATCTGATTTAAGCTATTATCATGTCTTGCTTGACCCATTACAATGGCCCTCAACTGATTTTCCTCTCTCTCCTTTACTCTGCATTTGATACCTAGCATTTACTTTTGAAAAATAATAAACATAATCATATCAAATGGTCAGCTTCGTATCTATCAATGGCTTCTCATGGTTGTCAGGATAAAGCCAAACAACTTAACATGCTCTACTAAATTCTCTTGTCTGCTCTGGCCCTCCAACATCCCTGTCCAACAGCACAGTTTCACTAATTCAGTCACAATCATCCTGGCTTTCTTTCTGTTCCTTATTTATATCTCATTTCTTCATAATAAGAAGTCTTTTATATTTGCTTATCCATGTGCAAGAAATAGTCTTTGCTCAAATTTTATCTTTTAAGAGAGTTTATGGTTCACGTTCTAAGAGTGAAATTATCTTCTCTATTCCTACCTCCCAAGCTAGGTTAAATTTCTTTCTTATATAAACCTAAAAAATCTTTTTTTTTAGGTCACTTAATTTATTTTCAATTGTGAATGCATTCATTTTTAGTTGTGGTGTACCATTATGATTATGCTAATTGTCTCCTTAGTAGAATCTAAGACCTGTCAGAGCAGGAATTCATCTATTTTTGCTCATTTTCTTCATTTATAACATAACCTGAAAAACAAGAAACACCTAAGCTCTATAAAGTTAATTAGTCAATGAATGAGTAAATAGTGAACAATGACTGAGCCCAGGAATTCTGAAAGATAAGGAGGTTTTTAAGCCATTTTTTACATTGATGTAAAGTTCACAAACGATAGAGTATCTGAATAGTATTTTCAGATACCCTAAAAAGTTGTGGGAGATTTACACCATGGAATACTATGCAGCTGTAAAGAAGAAGGATCTCGTACCGTTTGGGACAGTATGGATGGACCTGGAGAATATTATGCTAAGCGAAATAAGCCAGGCAGCGAAAGACAAGTATCACATGACCTCAGTTATATGTGGAATCTAAAGAACATAATAAACCGATGAACAAAACAGATCCAGTGACATAGAAGCACGGAACAGACTGACAAATCTCAGAGGGAAGGTGAGGGAAGGTGAGGGAAGGTGGGTGGTTGGGGAAAGAGAGAGTAACCAAAGAATTTACGTGCATAACCCATGAACACAGACAATAGTGTGGTGAAGGCCTGGGGCGGGGGGTGGGTGCAGGGTGGAAAGGGTCAAAGGGGAAATACATTTTAAAAAAAATGAATAGTATTTTCTGTCCTTAAACAAAGCAAACATTGTTTTCTCTATTCTTCTGTATTATTACCCAAGCCCTGAAGAACAAAACTGCCCAATTTTTCTGTTTGTTCATTTTTTTAAGTACTTTTTTCCTATAGTGGACATTTATTATCTTCCAATTTTCTCTTGCAACATTCCTCCAAATTGCTGTCAGAATCTTTCCCTTTCAATACATTATTAAAGTTACTACCAACTATCTATAAAACATAGTTCAGACAATTTTTTCCTATTTGGACAAAAAATAAAATATGTAGTGTTGTTGTTTTTTTGCCTACAGTAATATTTCTCAAGGGAGACTGGCAGAGACCAAGGGGCTTAGAATGGTGATCCACTGGGTTGAAGAAAGGAATTGTTAGAGTTTTTATTTACTTCAATTATAAATCTGACATAAGAAATAAGCTGTAATAATATTTAATATACAGCTGATAAATGGCAAAAGTAGTTTGAGACTTTATAATGTTGATAAGGAAAATAATTAAATAGCATAAATTACCAAATTTTTGAGTTGGGGGATAGGTGTGATAAAAATACCATTTAATATGCTCTACTATCAAATTGGGACCGTCACGCCCTGATACCCAGATGTTAGCAAGTTAATGGAATAGCAAATAGTGTATTTTTTTCTTGCTTAGACAGTAATGAAATATCTTAGAGTTAAAATATATATTAGATAATATTGCATCTATAACATCAACATATATGCATGTAGGGCAAATAGACTGTATAGTTAATATTGCTTAAATGTCTTATGATTCTGATTAATTACTCAAGGTTTCTGAAAGAAATGATTTTGACTTTAGACAACATCTTTTGTTTAAAGTGATACTAAGGTTAGGGAAAATCAAGGGACCATCGCCACATTTACTGCTAGCTATGAATTTTAATTTTCAGCCTTTGTAAGCAAAGAAGCACTGCTATGTAATAAATAAAATGTAATTTCTAATTTAATTTCCTATATTTGTAAAATAGTTATGAATTCAATAAAAGGGAAGAAGAGAGCAAAGTAACAGCAAAGATTTACACCAAAAATATGACCTTAAATCGGCTCTGTTCATAAAAAGTTTCTTTTATGTAAATCATTATTCCAGCCACAATTTAATCAAACTTTACACACAAGATTTATTATAGATACGCTACTCTGTGTCAACATTAGTAATATTTTAAAAGATGTGAAGACTAGACCAACTAACCAAAAGGACTGTTTTACTTTCAGTGTTAATGTAATTAAATAAACTGTTTGAAAAATTTTAAGATAGTCTCCATACCCTTAATGAACTGCCAAAATTTTATTTTGTAGACTGGAATATCAAGATGGATACAGTTAGGGTAGGGCAAGCAGAGTTTTTACTTTTAATTAGCTTCATGTGTAAATAGTAGTTGAAATGTAAGTGCTCCAAAATATTTCTCCAATTTCTGCCCACATTGTTAAAAATCTTTACCTTAGGGCATGTGTTTATTGACACGAAAGAGAGAGAGAGAAACATCTATTTATTGCCTTCTGCAAGCACCCCAGCCATGCACCCTGACCAGGCCTGCGATCAAGCCTGCAACTCAGGCACATGCCTTTGATGGGAATTGAACCCCGGGCCCTTCAGTCCGTGGGCTGATCCTCTAATGACTGAGCCAAACCGGGTAGGGGAGAAGGAACCCACCTTTGCTCCTGCAGGAATTCACAATGTACTCCACACTGCCACAGGGCCCTGCACTACCTGGCCTGTGCCACTTCTCAGATTTCATTTTCTGACTCCACTCTCCACCTAATTACCTGTGCCCTTGACAAACCGGCCTTATTTCTATGTGTAAGAAATCTGATGAACAAACAAATCTGCCAAGGAAACCGAAGCACTACTTATTTCCCCACTTTCACATCGTGTCCTGCTTCTAGTTCTCTCAGAATGTGGTTGGAAGGTCAGACTCTCCTCCTTTTCCACTGGAGCCTAACACGTTGCCCCAGAATCTTTTCTCACTGAAGCAGTATTTTTGTCTACTCTGACTCATAAAAATTTTAACAGTAGAAAATGAGATTCAAGATTAGTGAAATAGGTCCTTATAAATTTTCTCTGAAAATACAGCTATATCTTATACTTACTTTGATATTTATTGTATTCGAAAACAATGAAAATGGCAGCATACAGTGTCATTTAAACGGCATGTTACCCATTTTGAAATGCACCACTTTCATTTCTGTCTTGGGGCTTTTGCACTTGTTATTTTGTTTGCCTGAAAAGTCCTTATTTTCTATATCTGAGCTTCATGCTCTCTACATAGAAAGGACTCAAGGACTCTCTGGACCATCCTGTGTAAAGTGCTCACTTACTTTCTGTACCAATCACCTTTTAAATTTGAATATTCTGCTTCGTTTCTTAATATTATTTAACAGTATTAGCAATTTTATATTTTGTATATATGTTTATTAATAACTGCACTACCCTCTACCACCACAAACATGGTCTATGAGGGGAGATATTTTTGTCCAGTTTACTGCATTTTCAGGGCATCTATTATGGTTCCTGTCTCCCCACAAAGGTCCCAATTATTTGCAAGTAAGTAAATAAATTCCCAATGCCTAGTTTAACAAGTCGATTATTCTCTACTGAAAATTTCTTAACAATTGTCGTAACAGGAAACATAGCCATTCCCAATTTTCACTTTTCCACAGCACTTTATTCATTCTTACTCTCCATGTATTACGTTTTGATAAAATGGTCAGCTAAAATGTTATATCCCACATTTAGTGCCCTCCACACATCCCCATCCCCTAGAAGTTCTCACCAAACTTTTCCCTTTTTGCTTATGAGTAATTTGGGCCCAAATATAGAAATGGCAGCACTGAGATGGGGCCATAGCTGCTTTATGTGCACATAAGACTGGTTGGATGACATAGTTGGGCCTAGAGGGTCCTATGCTAAGTTAAATATATCAGTCAGAGAAAGAAAAGCCTTGATGATTTTACCTATATGCGGAATCTAAAAAGCAAAACAAACAAAACAAAACAGAAACAATCATAGATACAGAGAAGAAATTTATGGTTGTCAGATAGGAGCGGGTGAAGGGATGGGTGAAAAAGTTAAAGGGATTAGGATTTACAAATTTCTAGTTATAAAATAAGTCATGGGGATATAATAAAAATCATAGGGAATATAGTCAATAGTACTGAAATAACTATGTATAGTGACAGATTTAATTAACATGGTGATCACTTTTTAAGGTATATAAATGTCTAATCACTCTATTGCACACCTGAAACTAATACATAATATTGTATGCAAACTATACATAAGTAAAATAGAAGACAGGTTAGACAGGTGTTACGTGTGTGTGTGTGTGTTCCATTTTTAAGTCTGAGAATATATAGTGTTTAGGAAGGAAAATTAGTTTATTCCAATTTTTCAGAGTGACTAGTTTTGCTCCATTTAACTAGCACAATTAAGTCAACAAATAGTTTCATCAGATTTGTATTACTTGGAATTTTTTCCAAGGTTATGGCTATTTATTATAACCCTGTATTCTAGGGGTGGAGGGACTTTGAATATTTGAATGCTTTTGTGTTTTTATATGTATGTCAGTGAGAGGTTGGGAGACTAAAAAGGCTGCTACCAGAGTATCTCTTAAATAAAGCAGGTGCATTCTCTTCTTCATACTTCACGCATCTTCATAGCTCCTACTGCCATCCTAAGTCATATCATTATTGAAGACCAGTGTTCATTATATAACTTATCAATGTAGACTCTAGGTCTGGTGGATGTTCTTGCCCATTACAACCAGCTACTGACCAAGAAATCAAGAATGGAGACATGCTAATAATGAAACTGAAAACCGTTCAAATTAGCTAAAGTAACTATCGGAACCTCAAGAGAAAAGTAATGGGAGCCAACATAAACACTTATTCAATAGTCTAATTTTATTATCCTAAATTTCCGTCACATCAGGAATAAGTTCATAACTAGTGCTATGTCATCTAAAATTTGAAGTTAATTTTCTTGGCACAAAGCCACAGTTCTTCAAACACAGTCACAGTTGAATATGCACAAGATATGCACTTCAGTGGAATGGCTAACAAAGGGAAATCTTGTTCAGTACAGGTTCTCAGCAAGCAAGGCTGTTAGGAGACATAGAATCAAGTTGCTTAAATCTTTCCGTTCAGGCAAAAAATATGGGTATTTCTCCTAAAAAAAGTGTTTGTTCTCACCCTATTTTTTTTTTTTAAATTATCTATAGAGATTGATGAAAGAAGGCTCACAGATGTGAGAATTCTTCAGAAAATGTGTTCTATATATATTTGAGACATAACTGCAAACATCTAATAGCACAACCACCGTTAACTAAATAAATACATTTGGAAGGGAAAAACACATTGAATATATTCAGTAAAGAAGTAGTTAATGAACTTCCTCTGCTTCATTCATACATAATCAGGAGTAAATGTGACAAATTGGAAAGACATCGGGATGAATAACAATAATACTTGTATAAATTACAGCCAACATCAGCTGCATTTCCTCATCACCCATTTATGTTTTTCCCCTTCTTCTCACTTGCATTTGCAGACCTTAAAAATCCCAGAAGTACAAGATATACTAAGACATTAAAAATATAGACTTGGGAGTGCCATCAGTAAGATGGTGATATAGTGAGTACCCACCTTCATAGTCACATTGAAATACAAATTTAACTATCCATGGACAAAAATACCTTTATGGGAACTCTGGAGTCCATTTGAGAGGCTCGAGTACCCTTGTGGAGCACAAAATCGGATAATGGCCACATTAAATACATTTTGTACACATTATATTTATGGATATATTATAGAAATATTATTAAAACATAAATATCATTTTAATACTTTAAAAAATATATCCTGTTATTTTGTATTGAATTTTTACTATGAGCTAGATGCTAAGCTAAACATTTATTTCTACTTGCATAATTTTATTTAATTCTTCTAAGATGCCCTAATAGGCATATTATTTTAATCTTCATTTTACAGACTTGCTTAAAGTTGAACAATTACTAAGAGGCACAGCAAGATCTGCATCCAGTAGTCTAATTCTAGAGCTCCCTCACCATAACAATGCTCTCTGCTCAGCACCTAATTTTTTAATAAATTAATTTTATCGCTATTTTTTTTCCAGAAAATGAATCCATGTTTAATTTTAGAGATGTCACTGGAAAAGGAGATATGTTACTTAACATAAAATGTTTGACCAAAACTTGTTAAAGCTAAATCTTAACAAAAGCATAGCAATTGGATTTTTTAGCCTGTAAATAATATGCTTATTGGAAATGGTCTTACCCATGTAAGTTATGACCTTTAGAATTCACTAACTAGTTTACAAAATACTAACCAGCTTTACAAGGTTTTGTGACACATCTAGGATTTAATCTCATCTTTTTAATGGCATATGTACCTTTCTGCTATAGAATTCTGTTTTTAGAATTATAGTTGATCTATGAACTGTGTGTGTCCACTTATACATGGATTTTTTTCAATAAATGTACTAATTTTTTTTTGAAATCTGCCAATTTGAAAAAACTCACAAACTGCATAGTCTAGGAAAATCAAAAAATGAAGTAAAAGTCGTGTATGTCATGAATGGATAAAATATATGTAGGTACTAGTTTATTTTATAATTTGCTACCATAAAGTATATATAAAAGTTAAAATTTACCAAAAGTTATGAACATACTTACAGACTGTACATGGTGCCATTTGCAGTTGAAAGACATATAAAGAAACATAAGATGAAGTATTAAATAATAACTGCAAAAAATTAACTGTAGTGCATAATATACTATTATAATAATTTTTTAGGCACCTCTTGTTTCTATTGTGGTGAGCTCAAGTGTTGTGACTATCTCCTTAAAATACCATGTGATGCTAATTATCTGTGTGAGCAGTTGTCTCCCCAGTAAATTGCATATCAGAGTACAAAGTGATTTCTCGCAGTTCTCATGCATTTTTCCTTATGTTTAGCACAATGCTGTAGACCTTGCATAGCACCATGCGACCCATACATAGTGCCCTCCTGATGCTGGGAGTGTTCCCAAGAAACAAGAAAAGTGACATTACAAGGAAAAGCTAAAATTGCTTGATATGTACCCTAGATTGAGGCAGGCAGCTGCAGTAGCCCACCATTGGAAGATAAATGAATTCAGCGTAATAAGTATTGTATAAATAGGAAAGGAAATTCGTGAAGCTGTCATTGCAGCTTCGCCAGCAGGCATGGAAATCTTGTACTTTTTGTGAAGTACCTCTTTATCTCGTATTAAAAATGCACCTTTCATGTGGGTGTTGGATTGCTATACGGAAGGCACACCTATAGATTCTAATATGATTAGAAAAAAAGCTAGGCCATTATAGGACAACTTAAAGCAAAAGGGAGGTGATGAATCTAAAGTGGAGATTTTAATGCTAGCAAAGGATAGTTTGATAATTTTAGAAAGAGGTTTGGCTTGAAAAATGTCAAGATAACTGAAGCAGCATCTATCAACTAAGAGTCAGAGGACAAGTTCCCAGACTTTAAGAGAATCATTCAGGAGAAAGGATATCTGCCTGAACAAGTTTTTTTGGGGTTGTTGTTGTTGTTTTAATATATCTTTATTGATTTCACAGAGAGGAAGGGAGAGGGAGAGAGAGATAGAAACATCAATGATGAGAGTGTCATTGATCGGCTGCCAGCACACCTCCTACTGGGGATCAAGCCCACAACCCAGGCATGTGCCTGACAGGGAATCAAATCTTGATCTCCTGGATCATAGGTTGATGCTCAATCACTGAGCCATGCTGTCCAGGCTACCCCCTGGTCTTGAAGACAAAAGATAAATACCAGCTGCCAGTCTTTTGGTTGCACAACAAGGCGGCTTCAATGAGAACCCCTTTTCTGGATTGGTTCAATTAACACTTTGTCCCTGAGGCAGGAAGTACACTGCCAGTAACGGACTGCTCTTTGAAGTTCTTTTGATATTGGACAATGTCCCTGGCCACCCAGAACCCCATCACCTAAGGCATCAAAGTGGTCTAATTGCCCCAAAACATATAGTATCTAACTTGGTCTCTAGATCAGGGGGTCATAAGGACCTAAAAGCTCATTACACATGGTACTCTATGGAAAGGATGGTCACCAGTATGGAAGAGAACCCCTCCCCCCCCCCCCCCCCCCCAGAGAACATCATGAAAGTCTGTAAGGATCACACTATCGAAGATGCCATCTCTGTTGTAGAAAAAGCTGTGAAAGCCATCAGGCTCAAAAAAATAAATTCCTGCTGGAGAAAACTGTGTCCAGATGTTGTCCATGACTTCCTAGGATTTATGACAGAGCCAATCAAGGAAATCATGAAATAGATTGTGAATATGGCAAAAGTGCTGGGGGGTGAAAGTCTTCAAGATATGGAGGTATGAGAAATTCAAGAGCTAATAGACAGGACACCAGGGGAATTAACAGAAGGTGCACTTGATGGAGATGTGGTGCCAGGAAACAAAGTGGCATTAGACAGTCTGGCAGGAGGCTTCCAATAAATCAAGACTACCTGGCTTCTTTGACCACATGGAGCTTTCTATGATACAGGCACTGAAACTAAAGCAAACAGTGGAAGAAGGACTGGTACCCTAGCAAAACATTTTAAGAGAAAGAAAAAGCAAAAAGGCACACAGAGCTTATGATGTATTTCTGTAAGGTTACCCTGAGGATTCCTGCCTCTCCCTTTCCCTCCTCTCCCTCCTCTACCCGAGATAGCAAAACTTACCCCTACTCAAAGCATATTGCTGCTGCCTCATTATTGACACATGAATCATTATACCTATAAATAAATATAAGTTTTTTACATTATCTCTTCATTTTTGATATCTAGTGTTAGTGATACATATAACATATGTATCTAGTGTTAGTGATACATATCTACAGTTTGTATGAAATAAGACAATGCTAATGCAGGTACTGACAGAGAACTCATCTTGTAAACAGATGGAAACTTTATGGTATAGATACAGTATTATAAACATTTTCTCTTTATCATTTTCTTAATAACATTTTCTTTCCCATAGCTTAGTTCATTGTAAGAAAACAGTATATAATACAGATATACAGATAACAAAATATATGTTGACTCTTTAGGTTATCTGTAAGGCTATCTGTCAACCGTAGGCTATCAGTAGTTCAGCTTTTGGGTGGTAAAAAGTGCTATGTGGATTCTCCACTGTGTGGGGCAGGGGTCAGCACCATTAATCCACACATTGTTGAAGGGTCAACCATAGTCACTAACCTGCCGAGTTATCAATAATTTAAGTCAAAGCAATTCTGATACTATCTCTGAATTGAATGCTGTCTCCCTTTTGTGACTCTCACCCACAAAAAATCCATTTATCATTTCTATTTTAGGCCTATGTGACAATATCCTGAACGTTCTTTCTAATAATCACAGTTTACTTTGCTCTTTCTTCTAAAATGTATGTCACTTATTGTTGGCGATGTTCACACAGCACCTAACGTTTGATGCTTTGTTTAGTGACTTTTGTATACCGTCATTAGATTATAAACACACGGAGGACAACAACCATTTTGTTTTGTTCCTAGTACCCTCCTTAGTGCTCCAGACTTGACACATAATTGTTGAATAAATTATAATAGTTGCTTTTAATCAGCTTTCTAAGATGACAGAAAAAGATCCCATTGTGATATTGAATTAGAAACGTACACAAAAGAAAGGGCTGCTGCTTCTCCAGATAAGAGTCACTAATTTAAAGCCCCGTAGGGACCAGATTCTCTGAATACAGGGAAAGCCCATTATTAGAAAAACAGGACAAGGTCCAAACTTTATGCACATAGCTATGGGACATTTTTATACTGTTGCAATTTGTGGATTTATCATTATAATTTTGAATTGATGCTGTTTAATATTTTTCACTTTACCTTGGATCTATTTATTTAGTTCATATTAATTTCTTAAGACTAAGGCTTCATTAGAAAATACAGTTTTGAAAGATTCTTTTTTCCCCTTAATGATTTAAAAATCTACAAAACATAGACACAGTACAAAGCAATATAAACAGTTCAAAAATATACTCTTTTGGTACATATTAATTAGCAGGACAAAAAATAGCTTCTAGAGTTAAAACCTATTATAAAAAATATATGTGGGTAAAATATATTGTTTTAGACCATTAGTACTTAAATTCACAAGATAGTGGATAACTTCTTACTGAAAACCTTCAAATAGTTTGCTTTTAAGCAATACATTAAATAATTGGAAGGATGAATGTAACTTTTTTCCAAGTGCAATACACAGTTTTGCAGTATTCGCAATAGTAATTTGTAAAGGAAGACTACTCCTGGGAAGAAGTTTTCTTTTTTAAATTTATCTTTATTGTTAAAAGTATTACAGATGTCCCCCTTTCCCCCACCATGGGCCCCCCTATACCCCTCTCCTGCCCCCACCCCAGGCCTTCCCCACACTACTGTCTATGGCCTATGCATATATGCATATAAATCCATGGGTTAATCTCTTTCTGCCACCACCACCACCCCCCATCTTTCCTCTGAAATATGTCAATCTGTTGCATGCTTCAATGTCTCTGGAGTTTATTGTTCATCAGTTTGTTTGTTAGATTCCACATATAAGAGATCATGTGGTATTTGTTTTTCTCTGCCTGGCTTATTTCACTTAGCATAATGCTCTCCAGGTCCCTCCATGAGGTCTCAAAGGGTAGGAGATCCTTCATTTTTACAGCTGCCTAGTATTCCATGGTGTGAATATCCCACAGCTTTTTTATCCACTCATCTACTGATGGGCACTTGGGCTGTTTCCAGATCTTAGCTATTGTAAACTGTGCTGCTATGAACATAGAGGTGCACATATTCTTTCTGATTGGTGTTTCTAGCTGCTTAGAATATATTCCTAGAAGTGGGATCACTGAGTCAAATGGCAGCTCTATTTTTAATTTTTGAGGCACCTCCATACTGTTTTCCAGTGGCTGCACCAGTCTGCATCCCCACCAGCAGTGCACTAGGGCTCCCCCTTCTCCACACCCTCGCCAGCACTGGTTTGTTGACTTGTTGATGGAGCCATTCTGGCAGGTGTGAGGTGGAACCTCATTGTGGTTTTAATTTGCATCTCTCTGATGATTAGCGACGCTGAGCATTTTCTCATGTGTCTCTTGGCCATCTGTATGTCCTCTTTGGAGAAGTGTCTATTCAAGTCCTTTGCCCATTTTTTAATTGGGTTATTTGTCTTCCTTTTGTTGAGTTGTATGAGTACTTTATATATTTTGGAAGTTAACCCTTTATTAGATGTACTGTTGGCAAATATGCTCTCCCATACAGTGGGCTCCCTTTTCATTTTGTTGGTTTCTTTCGCTGTGCAGAAGCTTTTTAGTTTGATGTAGTCCCATTTTATTTTTTTCCTTTGTTTCTCTTGCCGTAAGCATTGTATCAGTGATAATTCTGCTACATGAGATGTCTGATATTTTGCTGCCTACGTTTTCTTCTAGGATTTTTATGGTTTCATGACTTACATTTAAGTCTTTTATCCATTTTGAGTTTAATCTTGTGTATGGTGTAAGTTGGTGGTCTAGTTGCATTATTTTTATATGGGGATTTTCATTATTAAAACATTAACAGACTGATGCACGATACAATTATTTAAAAGCTTTCCTCATTGATCAGAAACTGTATAATGTTCCTTTGTTGTTGTGAGTTTTGTCAAACATGCTGCAAAGGCAGTCTATTGCAGAGGGTTCCTGTTTTAGTTTCACATTTATATAAGCTTCACCATGCTCATTTTCTAGTATGATTAGATTGTTGTAAATAAAATGCACTGAAGCAGATAAAATCAAATAATAACAGTGCAGAGCAACGGGGAAGATTCTGTAATAACAGCAGTACGATTCTTTGGAAAGGGAAAAATAGAAATACATTTCATTTGAATTATCAATACCAGAGCAATACCAAAAACATCTGAAACATCATAAAGAGCAGCCTGTGTGCAGAGGCTCATTGCCTAATTTCATGAATTGGCTTCCATTTACTCCTCCAAGCAAGCAGAATGCACTTTGGGGAAAGCAATGCAATACTTAATCCGTTTTGACAGGATCTTTAATAGTGCAGTCTGGTGACACGAGTATTCAGATGGCTGTGGTGCCCAGTGAAACAGAGCCTAATTATCTTATTAAATGATTCTAGAAGGCTGTGTTTATTTACCAGTGGGAGGTGTGAAAGAAGGGAAAAAAGGAAACTTATTTGGAGGAAGGTTATGAAACGTGCAGTTTAACGTCACTATATAAATAAAATGTGCGTGGGAGCCAGATTTAGGAAAAAATGTGTTGTCCTTTTTTCCTTTAAAAATTTAACGGAGGTTACACTGCATTTTAACCCTCTATTTTTTACATTTTTAATGAAGTTTTTGCAGTGCAAGTAGAAAACTAATCACTTAGATTTCTATTTAAGTGTTACTTTAAGTTACATTTTCAGCAATACATTTATGAAGACATTTTTCAATGTGATAATATAGTTCATCACCAACCAAAGGCCTCACTTAAAATCATACTAACATATGTAATGCAAAGTGGCTGTATGTCTGATCTAAAGATTTCCTAGAAGAAACAATCATTTTTAGGTGATAAAACCTGATAAGGTTTTAGTTTGTAAGTAGTGAGTGGTAGTAAATAAATGTTTTAAATCACTCCTATGTTTCAATGACTTATATACGTTATCCCCCTAACTTGCTTTATAAATGTTGATTGTACTTTTTTTTTTCTTTAAACGATTGTCTCCATCTTTTCTTTGTTATTATATTAATAGGTGCCTCCCCATACTGGTTTCAAGTCTATAACTTTCCTCAGCTTATTTATCATTCAATGTTGGAAAACCTTTAATCAGCACCATAAGACCCAGGATGCAGATCTATGTCCTGGGAAAGGACTCTAGATACCCTTACTCCTCCCCCCCCCCCCCAATCACATAAAACCTACATCCACAGACATCCTCCTTTGAGGTTAATGACTCCTCCTTTCTGATGTTTTTATTTTTGTCATGATCCTATAGTGTAACTGAACACAGTGGTTTCCAAATAATTGTGATTTTTGTTATTTGCTTTCCCTACTTAATTATGAGGTACTTGAGCTCATGAAACATTTTACACTAATCTTTTACCCCGACTAAGTTAGCAATGAGCCCTTAGTATGCACTCACTACACATTTGTGAAACACGTGAATGAGAGGGTGAAGATGCTAATGCGTATTATCTTAGTATATCACCATAACTTTTAGATTTATCTCATATAATTTTTGGGGCCTTTTGTTCTGTACTATTTCCCATTCTTTTACATACCTAGGGAATATTTACTAATCCAGAGTTACAAACTTCTTTAAATTTACTCTTCCTGTAAATATGCAGCTGCTTTCTAATTTTGAAAAATGGGGGTGGGAGGGGGGTGGCATCTGTAACAGTGCCAACAATAAAAATAAAGTTTCAAAAATGCAATTACAAACAGCATGTTAAGTGTAAAAGACCTGTATTTCAAAGTGAATATCTTCTAAAACTAAATTTCAGAAAAATAAAAAGTTTATTTTAAAAATGTGACATGTTAAATTTCAGCATGAGGTGAATATAATAAATCAATGTACATACTCTTGAAAATAATGGCTTAAGATGGAAAGGTATTCATATGTTTAACAGTCTAAACTACTAAAATTTGACATGGGGTCGGAAACTACTGAAATAATTTTGTTTTGCATATCTAAGTTATCGTCACCTTTTGTCCATCAGATTTACAGTCATGAAACACCTTTAGAAAATAAGGGCTCTTTCTAAATGTAAACATGGCTATAAAGTAATTTAGAACAGTGGCTAGATTTCCAAGAATAAGTGTTTTTGAATATTTATTTCATGGAAGCTTTTTGCACCTAACATGATTTTCTATGTTTATAAGACATAAACTTAAGGAAAAAATATATGGGACCTGCCCAGGTTGCTCAGTTGGTTAGAGCATCGTCCGGATAGGCCAAGGTTGTGGGTTCGACCTCCGATCAGGGCACGTACGAGAAGCAACCAATGAATGAACAAGTAAGTGGAACAACAAATCAATGTTTCCCTCTTTCTCTCTCTCTCTCCCTACAAAAGTCAATCAATTAAAAAATTAAGAAAAACATATGAGTAATTTCACATACCAGAATATTCTCTAGAGCCTGGGTTGAAAAAAAAGGGGTTTATCCCTTTTTATATTATTCATTAGTTAAGTGAATTCAGTCGAGTTACCAAACTTAACAAGCCCCCTTTTCCCCTTATGTGTATTAAGGACATTAAAAGAATAGTAACTATTTCATAGATTTCTGATATGTAAAAAAGGTAATGGATAGAAGGAAAATATTTTACACAATGCCTGACAGTCAAAACACTCAATGACGATAAACAACTATTTCATTCATTGGTTTAAATATATATGTGTGTATATATATATATGTATATATATGTGTGTATATATATGTATATATGTGTGTATATATATGTATATATGTGTATATATGTGTGTATATGTGTATATGTGTGTATATGTATATATGTGTGTATATGTATGTATATATGTGTGTGTATATATATGTATATATATGTATGTATGTATATATGACCATTCAACAACTCTGAAAGAGACAGACAGAAACACAATATTGTTTATCACCTTTCAATACAACTGTATGCTTATTTATATAAATATGGGCATTTAAGCTGATTTCACAACATATAAAAATACTTAATATATATGGTTATTAATATATTGATGACTTCATTTATAAATTATTTTTATGTTCATGAAAATAGGTGTCAATCAAATTCAGTTGCAATCTTTATGAAGTTATAATTTATATTTGAATATGTAACAAACCTATTAATATGCAAGAGATAGAAAGGCCAGATTCAATTATGCGCACTCATGCACATATGTGCTATTAATGTAGATTATTTTTCTCATCCATTACAATGTAAAATAGTCATTCTCAAAGTAACAAAAGCAAAGATTTACTCAGTTGGGTCTTTTTTTCTCATTTAATTTTATCATTTGTTGAATTTACATTTAAATTATAGGGATTAAATTTCTCATAAAAAGTAGGAGAGTAAATTCATGTAATTACTTACTGATGTCTACTATGCCTCTGTTTGGTTAGATTCCCATGCACACTAACATGCATATTTTGGTTGACTGTGCCGAGTGTAAGAGCAATTCGTTATGTTAGCCCTTTGTGCTTTTTCATCCCTGGAGAATGCAAAACAAGTAACATAAAACCCAAAAAACACTTCCAGAAATTTTATACTTCTATGGTGTCATGAAATATTGATATCCTGCATTTAATTTAAATAAGTAATTTTGACACATCTGCTTGCTTGATCACTGAGTTGTGTGAAACAAATATAGGGGCGACACTATTTTCTAACTCTGAACTAGAATTCTATGTTATAAAATTCAAAATGATTAGGATGAGTATCTATGATACTACAGATTTGTAACCAGTTACAACTACAACTGGAGTAGAAGATGAACCTGGATAAGAATCTTATGTTTTTTGTTACCTCCTTTTGTACCATTTGTTATTATTACTAATGGTTTCTTTATTTACTTTACTTTGGTTAGGTAGACAAACAAGTTTAGTCCATATTTTATGGGAGACAGACCAGGGTATGAAGCCACACCAAATCTGAGAAGAAAGTAAAAATACTCCATTTTCTTATGCATGACCTCCCTGAATTTGAGGCAGGGAGAGTGATTTTCAACCTGTTAGCCACCTCAAAAGCGAGGACTGGAGTTTTCTTTCCCCAGGACCTGGAGAAACTATGGATAGCTGAACAAAAATTGAAATTCTTCCAAGAGCGGAGGCTTGTGAGGAAATGGCAATGTATAATTTAGGCCCTGAGAGCAGAAAGAGGTAAGACAGATATTGTACATGACTCATCAAAGAGGAAAGCAGCATGTGAACAATTTAGTCTCATGTTTTATATACACACACACATATGTGTATATATATAGTATGTGTTTTTAAGAGCTACCTTATAGAGTACTTATTATAGGGCAGACATTATTCTAAATACTTTACATGGAAGATCTTTTTGAGTCACCGCAACCACTTAGGGCATGTGTTTTTTTTTAGAATCACTCAATATTTTAACAATGCAATAATCAAAAGGGAGATGTAATATGTACTTGAAAGTCTGTCTTAGTTGTTCACACGCATACAAACCCTATTGCTCTGAGCTCACACAAGATAAATTAACAACAAAAGTTAGTGGAATCATTGGTTCTCTGCCAATTATCAACAATGCCAATTGTGTATCACTTAATCTCAGCTACTAGTAAGAAACAGAAAATTCTATAAATACCAGAATAATTTTTTATAATTATTTTTTACTTAGAGTGCCTGATAAGAAATGATCTAAGTTTAGTGTTCTTCAACTTTTGGTAATTAATACACATTAGTCCAGTTAATTGACCAAACTTAGTCTAACAGAATAAAGTTGACAATTCTGTGTGCATTGGTCCAGTTTTTCACCCTAAAATTTAAGATCTGATGAAAAAATGATGAAAACTTAATTTCTAACCTGACCTAGAGTAACATCTATATTAAAAGGTTTTGTTCTTTTTTAGCTACAGCATATAGCAACTTAATCTCAGAATATTTAAAATAATTCAAATTTATGTTGAGGTTTCAGTGATGTGTAAAGAAATACACACTTGTATATTCATCTCAAGATTTAGATATTAGAGTTTTAGAAAATTAATTTAAAATGTTGATCCTTAAATGTCCTTTAGCATAGGATTTTGACTTTGGCAAGGTTCCAAAATCACATATAGTTTGCAACAAAATGTGCATCTGAAAATATCTAGTAGAACACTGTTCACAATAACTTCACAGTTTATATATCAAGCAGTCTATATCAAGTAGTTTTTGTTTGGCAATGTCATACAGGAAAATACTTCTTGCCAAAAAATCTTTTGCTGAGGTTTTTATAGGGAAAGACGGTGTACTCACAGCATGCAAATTTCAGTATTCGTAATAAACTCATTATATATATATGTGGAGTGTGTGGTCTTTGTAGGCATCCTAATACAAAATTCCCAGAATTTGCCAAAGAAATTTGGGCAAGGTGTAAAACATTTAGTTTAAAATGACAAATAAATCTTGGTATATGAACATGTATTAATGCAATCAGAAATTAAACATTGATTGAGAATAAGCCAAAGATAGACAATATTAATAGGAGGGAAGGGTATTAATAAAAGTAGCAGCCAAGTCAAATCAGAAATAGGATAGAGACTGGCTACTTTGTGGGAGTGTTGACACTTACTGAGAAGCTACATCTCGAATGATTCAGACACATGGGACAATGCATGAAAATAGAATCTCCTGAAGGATTTTCATTATTACTGTATAAAGAAAGTTTCAGAGTTCGACTCAGAATAAGTCCAGAAGTTGCTGGAAAGATTAAGTTAAAAAACTGTTGAAAAATATAGGACAAAAACAAATGTAGAGGGGATAACTAAGTAAGAAAGAACATGAGGAAGTCCAACTCTCTGACCCAGCTCAAAGACGATTATGACAATTTTATTATGGAGATAAATTTAAACTAGAATCCAGAAAAAATACATTTTTACCATTACTATCCAGCGTTGCTTTAAGCTGTAGGGTTAGAAGATGAGACAGTGTGCATTAGGGCCCTGATGTCTTGATTTACCTCCCCTACTTATTATTCTAAAAAAAATTAAAAGATAAAATATAAAAGAAGACTATTTTTAAAAATATACCTTTATTGATTTCAGAGAGAGGAAGGGAGAGGGGAGAGGGAGAGGGGAGAGGGAGAGAGAGAGAGAGAGAGAGAAACATCAATGATGTCATTGATCGGCTGCCTCCTGCACGCCCCCTACTGGGGATCGAGCCCACAACCTGGGCATGTGCCCTGACTGGGAATGGAGCCATGATTTCTTGGATTCTAGGTTGACACTCAACCACTGAGCCACACCCAGCTGGACAAGACTAATTGATT
The DNA here is from genome assembly GCF_054644295.1 of Miniopterus natalensis. Taxonomy (NCBI): domain Eukaryota; kingdom Metazoa; phylum Chordata; class Mammalia; order Chiroptera; family Miniopteridae; genus Miniopterus; species Miniopterus natalensis. The sequence goes on along the minus strand of NC_142082.1, from coordinate 62,423,168 downwards.
TTGTATTATTCCCTAAACACATTCAATAGACAGATTCAGAAAATACACCATGAAGCATTTAATATCACTATTAATGCAGTAGTCATACTTATGAGGATCAATTTAAAATGTAAAGAAATGAATAATCTTAATAGTAAGACTTTAAATCATAAAGAACTGGATCTGAGCAATATTTATGAGCTTATGTCTCCCTTGATAGCTATTAAGTTATTTATATAACATTGAATAATAAAAATTCAAGACTTCTAATTGTGGTAAAAATCTATGTTATGTATCCAAATTTATAAAGTGTTTTTGTATTTATATACATTATTTTTAATAGAAATTATACAAGTAGAGACTATAACAAAATGGAAAATGCAAGCCTGTTAGTCTTGAGGGCCAGAAGAATATTCTACTGTCTGTTCTGTGATATGGATGGAATTTAAAGTATCCCATTCAGTTAAATATCCCCATAGCACCATCACATTCTGCTCTAATATAAATAATACTATACGAATCATGCAAAACTTCCAGAATATAATGTCACTGGAGGTATACTTCTTCATAATCCCATGAGCACCTTTCTGTAAAACATCCCTACAATTACATGGCTTTAGGAGAAATCATTTAACACTTTAAAACCAAATTTCAGCTGCTAAGTCACTTCTGCCAGACTTTTCAACATTTTTCACATCATGACATACCCAGAAAAGGGTAATATTAATATGAGCGCGATTGCTCTGGTTAGAGTTGGCCATCCATATCTTGGTGACATCCTACTGAGCTGCCCAATTTCTGTGTGTTACCCAGCAAAGGCACGCCAGGAAGCTTAGGGATCCTGCGATGCAGATCCTGGCAAGCCAACACAGATTGTAGAACCTGACCCAAGAAGATGCCTATTTTCATGATCACCTAATACATCCCTGCTTTGGCAGTTTCATATATTTATATATACATATCTCTTCTTATCATTGCAAAAATACAACAAAACTATCTTTATGTCAGGCACTGGGCTCAATATTTGAACCATTTTATAATTGTAATCTTCACAATTACTATATGTGGGATGAGTTTTTAGGTAAGGATGCTACAAGCCAGGGAGGGCCTCAAGATATGTAGCAAGTAAGAATCAGCCCTAGAAATCAAACTCGAGGCATTTTTTTGGCATCGAGAAGACCTATTATTATCACTATTTTTTTTTTTTTTTTTTTTTACTGAGCTAAGGAAAGCCTCAATATTGTGAAAATCCTATTCTCCCTTTATCTGGATCAGCACCCAGGGTAAGGTTTACACACAGTAGAAATAAAAACAATACTTTTTATATAAATAAAGGACCATATGAAGAGTTTATTTAGTCCCACTGATATGTCAGAGAATAATGAATATAGCACAGCAGGCTGAGGGAGTTAGATTCTCAACAGCTCACTCAGCTCCTTGATCTGAGATGCAAATTATTCAAGTTGATTTGACTGTGCTGCTGTTTTTATGAATATATGGTCTGGATTTTAGAATTTTGTTTTAAGTTTTGTTAAACTTCTCCACTCAATAGTTCTGTGTGGCACACTGTTTTATAAGACCTCAAAGAACTAGCTAATTATTTTTAAAACCTCTAAGAGCAATGACTATAGACATAAAAACCCCTGATCATAAACCACTGGACTTGAATTTTTAAATCACTACTGTAATTATTAGTCTTATACAGACTAAGTAGAGTTCATTAAAACCATCTTTTTTTATCCTATAATATCATAAAAGTATCTGTTTTTGAAATGATAGTTGCCAGTTTTATGTCCCAGGCAATATGTGCTCATTTTAGTCACTGTAACTGCTGTTGCTTTGATCTTGTGTCCCAGTTAACATAACATAAAACTTAGAGAAGCTTTAGATCAAAACGTAACTGGTTGTTTCATGCCAAACAGCATACAAAGAAAACTAGCAACATCAAATAAAATAGTATTGAATTTCCAGCGTAACAAATCAGTATTTAAAAACATTTTAGTAACATTATACTTATTTTTAAAAAGGTATAGTTATTATGAAATCAGGCTTCAATACAAATTGTATTTTTTGTTATTTTCATTTAATATCAGATAATTTTTGTATTACTTGCAATTTTCTCAGAGTTATCATTTTTAGGATCAACACAAGATTTCATCGTGTGAAACAGTAGTTTTTTACCCATATTCTATCCTTAAGTCCTTATACTGTTCAATATTATAATATTGTGATCATTAGTGTTTTTATTTTTTAGTTATTTATTCCTACAGTACTAGGAAGTAAAATTATCCAGCAAAGAAGTTTGGTTATTGTTAAGCCTTTTGCTACTTACAAGGCAGAAATGTACAGACCTCATTTATTCATTTACTGGTTTATTGTTGAGCACTTACTCTTTGCTAGGGCTTTCAGTGGTGTTGATAAAATAAAGAGTAACACATGATCCCTGAACTTACGGAGTTCCTTTAGTAAGGGTAGGCAAATCCACAAGCAAGTATGTAGGAGCTGTCCTGAAAATTTTGCATTGCAATTCAGGACTAATATTCCCACAAGGATAAATGTAAACTAGGGAGCATTCATTCACTGTAGACTGTGGCATGGTTTTGTCTTTTCAGTTTTAAAGCACAGAATACACCTGATGTGGACTGTTTCATTTTATTGTTACCTTCCATTAAATTATCAGATATATCTTGTGCCTTAGTACACACAATACACTGGCTTAGTGACATATTATAGCAGCCATAATAGAACTAAATGGCAAATATAATTTCCTTTATTTGCCCATCTACATGATATTTGCAAGCTTAATTTTGTAAGCATGTTCATATTACTTTTTATTTCTCAGATTTTCACCAAAATATTTCAGAATCCTTGTTCCTAATTTACTTAGCAGCATGCATGGACTTTTTAAAGGCTTTTACTTTATTTTATAGAATTTAATTATCTGTTCTATTTTAAAGTACTAATACAAACATTCCCACTAACTAAAAATTGGAAGTCAATTTGACACCATATTATATTAGCTTAACTTCTGATTGTAACGGATGTTAAAGCACCATGTTAAATAACAGCTTGGTTCACATATTGTTGCTGATTTTCTTTAATAGTCAAACTGGACTGACATCGACCAATAGATTAAATGCAGTTTATAAGCTGGTTATTTCTTAGCTTGAATGTGTTTTAATAATTTAAAATATTTTGAAGAGACTTTCATTATTTCAAGTTCTGTCTAGAAGGCGAGATTTTCTTAATATTTACTACAGAATATTTTCAAACATGCACAATTAAAAATTACCTGGCAGGGAACTGCATGCCATCAGCTATCAGCTTACTCAAGCTAATACCAGAGTTAAAACAAAGGATCACCTGGCGGGGCGGGGCTCAGCAGTTGAGCGTCGACTTAGGATCCAGGCGATCGGGGTTCGATTCCCGGTCAGGGCACATGCCCGGTTGCGGGCTCGATCAATGACTCTCTCATCATTGATGTTTCTGTCTCTCTCTCTCCCTCTCCTTTCCTCTCTCTGAAATCAATAAAGACATATTTAATACAAAACAAAACAAAACAAAAACAAATAAAGGATCAGAATTCAATCTGATCACTCAAGAATGGTGCACCAAAGGAGGTAAATGTTAAGTTTGTAGAGAGTGAGGAATAGACTAATGAAATAGAATCATGACCAAATTTAAGGGTGTGTTATTAGAAGTGATTACTTAATACAATAAAATTATAATTCAATTTTTATAAACTTTACTTATGATAAAAATTAAACAAAGTCACACCTTTGTGCAAATGTAAGATATGAGTATTTTAATAAAACTCTTGGGCATTTTAATTTGGACAGTAAGCTTTTCTCCAAAGTCGGCACAGTGACAGATACCCAGGAAATATGACTGTTTTTAAATAGACTCCTAGTGTCAACTGACCTGTGGTATTGAGTGTCTGTTTCTTTTCAATGAGAAGGAAGGTTAGTGCATTTTCAAGGACTGACAATCGTCACAAAGCAGCCAAAGAATAGTTATTCTCTACACCTTCAAAGTGACTTTTGTGTGGCATGCAGCAAAATAGGCTGAGCATTTACCTTGTGGAACATTTCTGTTTTTCAGGACAAACCTCTATTATAAAGAAGCAAAAATTTATAGAAATTCAGGGAAGTTAAAATCCATATGCACTCTTGGAAGAGACATTGTAACAAGAAAAATGTGTTGATCTAGAGTGGAGTGATTAGATCATTTGTCAAATACTGTTACTGTTTCTGATAACACAGTCAACATACACTTTTCAAATCTCAATAGAAGTAAGCTTGCTCCAATGGAACTTACCCACCTGAATTAGTGAGATTGATTGTTATGAGTAAAGGTCTAAACATTCTTTGAAAATTATTTCCTTCATGCCTTTATGAAGGAAAAAGTGAGAAATTAAAAAGTTAAATAGAAGTATTTTTATTGAGTAGGTCAATTATAAGCATAGTAATTTATTAAGTTTTTATTGTGAGCCTGACAGTGCGCCTCTGGTTTATCCATGGCTTATGTTGTCAAAATAATCCTGTGGCATGGGAACTAGTATTATCTCTACTTGCGAATAAGAATAGTATGTGAAATAAGTTGCCCAAATTCTTGACACTGCTTAAAACATGTGCATGTTAGATTTTCATAATTTTGAAGGAGTAATTTGTGTTCTATAAAAATTAATATATCTAAAATAAGCTTAAACTACTTTATTGATTTTTTTCAATGTTTATTTAAATCTCTCACTATCTAAAAATAGAGCATACTTTTTAATGTTATTAAAAATGAGAAATATTAATAAGATCATTCCTCAGGTGTTTTTATTTTTGTTTTAAACCGGTAATGATTTTTTTAAGGTAACTGAATATCTCTTTTCTTTACCATATAGGTGTCATTTTAAATAGAAAACATTTATTTTCTTACTTAGTAACAATAAAACATAATCTTCTTGGAGATCTTCCTATGCAAAAAAATAGAGAAGTATGAGAACTGTAAAAATAATAATAATGATAATAGCAAATAAATCTACATTCCATTTACTCATTGACATGCACTGGGTTATCAGATTTCCACATTGTCTAATTAAATTCTCTAACAATCTTCAAATGTTTGCATTGTTATGCAAGTCACTGGTAACAGCACTAAGAGATTGAGTGGCTTAATATTTTATCGAAACAACACTCCCAGTAAGTGGCCAAACTAACTCTCTAACCGTAGTCTTTGTTATAACAACTATTAGTTCTTAATCACTGTGGGTTAATTTTCTAAGGAAGGGGTTTTCAGTAAGAATAACCCTTTATTTATGGATATATACTGTTGTTTCCTATACTCATGTATATATGTTAGGGTAGTCAACATCCATCTAAATAATCAATTTAAGAACACATTTTGAGAGGTGAAAATTGTTGCTTGTTAGAAAATTGGTTCCTAATTATCACATTTTTTTCTTTTTATGTGAATTTTGACTTCAAGCAACAACATACAATACTTGCAACATAAAAAGAATAGTTCCAGTAAGTTTAGTTATGATGAACAGTTTGAAGCTTGAAAACATTTGAAATATTATTTTTAGACTTCTTAACTTTTTATAATTTATACACCATTTATTTTCCAAATGAAAACAGTATGTTATATATAAATTTTAAATAACTTGAAGGCAGTAATGAATTCTTGTGACACTTTTGCCACATTAAATCTACTTTTGTGATTATTCTTGGGTAATTATTTCAAATTTCTATTTACTGTTGTTAGGAAAATTTATCTGGTGACCCTAAATTCCAAAATGTGTTTTTGTAGGTGACTTTTTAAAGAAAGATAAGTAATTAATATAATCATAAGAAAAGTCAAGTATTCAACTGAGCATTTCTTTTTATAAAATAAGGGAAAAAACCTTAATATTTTGAGGAAATAATTTTTTTCAAATAAAAGAGTGAATTAGGTGGTTTGATTATTTAAATTAGCATGGGGATAGAGTTGGGACATTTAAAAGAATAATTATGTTAACATATTTTTAACCTATAAATTATTAGTTATAAATATGATCTTGGAAAGCGTTATGCCATTATTCATTTTAATTATTTTTAATGGGTATCTCAAATGCCAGGAGTAAAAAACAGGACTGTTTCAACACTGATAAAATGATAATTTGGGGCAAAAGCAGTATGTGGCATTGGATCATATTATAAGAATTTTTATTTCTTTTTAATTAAATTTATTGGAATAACATTGGTTAATAAGATCATATCGTTTCAACTGTACATTTCTAGGATATGTACATTGTCTGTATATTGCTTTGTGTGCCCACCACCCAAAGTCAAATCATCTTCCGTCACCATATATTTGTCCCCTTTACCCTTTACTCCCCCCCCAACACACACTCCCCTTCCCTCTGGTAACCACCACACTGCTGTTTGTGTCTATCAATTTTAGTTTTATATTCCACCTATGAGTGAAATTATATGGTTCTTAGCTTTTTCTGACTGAGTTATTTCACTTAGCGTAATAGTCTCAAGGTCCATCCATGTTGTTGCAAATGGCAGTGTTTCGTCCTTTCTCATGGCTGAGCAGTATTCCACTGTATACATGTATTACACCTTCTTTATCCACTTATCTATGGAAGGACATTTTGGTTGTTTCCATGTCCTGGCCACCAGGAATAATGCTGCAATGAACATTATTTGTGAATAAATGTTTTTGAGATTTTCAGGTAGATGGACAAAAGAGGCATTGCATGCTCATCATGGTAACTCTCAATTTTTTGAGGAACTGATGTACTGTTTTCCATAGTGGCTGCACCAGTTTACCTTCCCACCAGCAGGGAATGAGGGTTCCTTTTTCTCCACAACCTCTCCAACACTTGTTGTGTTGATAGTAGCCGTTCGAACAGGTGTGAGGTGGTATCTTCTTGTAGTTTTGATTTGCATTTCCCTAATAGCTAGTGAAGCTGAGCATCTTTTTATATAACTGTTGGCCATTTCTATGCCTTCTTGGGAGAGGTATCTGTCCAGGTCGTCTGCCCATTTTTTTTTTTTAGTTTCTCTTTTATTTTTTAAAAGTTTCTTTATTTTTATGGTTGAAAATACTACAGATGTCCCCTTTTTACCCCCATTGATCCCCTCCACCCCACATCCGCCCCACCCCCAGGCCTTCCCCAGACCAATGTCTGTGTCCATGTGATAAAGGGTTACTATCCAAAATATATAAGGAACTTATACAACTTAACAAAAGGAAGACAAACAATCCAATTAAAAACTCTGCTCATTTTTTAATTGGGTTGTTTGGTGCTGAGTTATATGTGTTCTTTATACATTTTGGATATTAACCCATTTGTGAGAGCTGTTGTTTGCAAATATCATCTCCCATTCAGCTGGTTGCTTTTTTGTTTTGTTTGATGGTTAAGAATTATATATAGTTTACAATAGCTAAGATCTGGAAACAGCCCAAGTGCCCATCAGTAGATGAGTGGATTAAAAAGCTGTGGGACATTTACACCATGGAATACTACGCAGCTGTAAAGAAGAATCTCGTACCCTTTGGGACAGTATGGATGGTCCTGGAGAATATTATGCTAAGAGAAATAAGCCAGGCAGCGAAAGAGAAATATCACATGATCTCGCTTATACGTGGAATCTAAAGAACTTAATAAACTGATGAACAGAATAGATTCAATGACATGGAAGCACAGATGAGACTGACGAATGTCATAGGGATAGAGGAGGGCAGATGGGTGGAGGGGGAGAGAGTAACCAAAGAATTTATATGCATATATGCACAATCCAAGGACACGGACAATGGTGGGGAGAGTGACTGGGGAGGGGGAAGGAACAGGGGGGAACGGGGCATTGGGAAGAAAAAGGGACATCTGTACTACTTTAAACAAAAATAAAAATTAAAAAAAAGGAAAAAAAAGAATTTGTTAATAGGTGTTTTTTAACTTAATTGAGATAAATTTAACTTGAAGATATCTAAGGCCAGATATAAAATACAGATGCTATTTTTTAAGTTTAATTATGTGAAGATTGATTTGCCAAATCATGAAATATAAAAGCATGTAAGTCATAGATCATAAGAAATTTTCTAGAAAACAATGTTATGATTATCTTGTTAAAAAATAGGGAGAAAAGAAGATTGTATTAAATATGATCTAATTTAGAATGCATTACTTTGGTAAAAGGGAATTTCAGTGAAATTTGCACGTACTACTTGCAAAATTGTGTTGATTCTTAGTATTAGTTAAATCTTGCCTTATTAAACAACAGTAAGTGTTAAGCAATACAAAGTAACAATTAGTTTTTATTACATCTTCCTAATAGTGTTATATCTTTTGAAAATTAATAAAATGGTTACTATACTATGATTATTAACCTTAGTAAATAAACTCTACCTAAAACTTAGCATTATACCAAAAACATGGACTCATTTATTGTAAAAATCTTATTTTATGAACTTAATGGCAGGATTAATGCGGGTCACCTGGTAGGAAGGCAATAATAATTGTTTAAGTGAATTCATTAGGTTAAGACAAAGGTGTTACAAATAATTCTTTTCACAACTATGGCTTCCAATCCTGAGTTGTACATAAGAGCCTTGTGATGATACAAAATTGTCAACATCCAAGATCGATTCCCAGAATTTCAGATTTAAATGCTTTGGTATGTGGCAGTGACATTAGAAAGGCTTAAAGTGTCAAGCTTCAACATCTTAGTCATATAATTGGAGACATTCCCCATTAATTGTAAACGTCTCACTCCCTCTATTTTTCTGTTACAATTAAGAAACCCTCCAGTGCAGTTCATCAAATATTTCCAGCTCTCTGCCACAGGGGTGTATGGTGGAATTGTACTCTACAGCCCCTGTGGAAGGTACATTGTTCACGTGATTTGTCTTGACCACAACATTAGAGTGGGAGCAAAATATATAACTTCTGAGCAAAAGTGTAAAGAACCAGAGCACAATGTACCCATTTTATTTTTCCCTCCCTTGGTTATTTAGGAATCACATTTAACATAAAGCCCTCTTCAACCTGGGCCAGTGAATAAGGGAATTCTCCTGCTCTCACTTACTCAATGTACAGCTGTGAGCAAGAAACAAACTTATTTCACTAGCTTATGAGATCCTGGGGCACTTTGTTAATACAACGTAACCTAGGCTACCTAGAATTATGAAATTGAATTTGTATAACAAAATATACAATATAAAATGATTATCTAAGAAGAAATACTTCTCTGCATTTTGTTTTTTTGCCATTAAGAAAAATCCCTTGAAGCTGAGCCAATCCTCAAGTGAATCAGGGTCATAAGTAGTTTACCTTGCTACTTAATAATTATAATATATGATTGGCACATGTCTAGTGATGAATTAAATTAAAATTGCTGAAATTACTAAGCTGAAAAGATAAGTTAGACTGTCCTTTGTCTACAGGTCAGTATAGTTTCAACCTGTGTTATTTTCTTATTACTCAAGTGTTCAGGAATGGCTTCTAATCATTCTTCAATCTAAGAACTTGCTTTGACATATAAACAGCATAATTAACTTTAAACGTGTGCTGTACATTGTGGGTGCATTAATGATATTTTTTCTCTTTCTGAAAACTCTTTCCATTAACATAAATATTTATTCTTAAAAGCAGGCTCATGAACTCATGGAAAGAGAGAATAGAATGGTGGCTGTCAGGGGCTGGGTGGGGGTCTGGGGGGAAACGAGAAGATGTTGGTCAAAGCATATAAACCTATAGTTATTTTCAAATAGCTTCTGAGGATCTAATATACAGCATGGTGACTACAGTTATCGGTACTGTATTATATACTTAGAAGCTTCTAAGAGTAGATCTTAAATGTTCTCACCACACATACACACAAATGAGGTGATGGATGGTTAACTAAACCTATTGTAATCATTTTGTGATATATTTATCAAATCATCACGTTATATGCCTTAAACTTACACAACCTTATGTGTCAATTATACATCATTGAAACTTGAGGGGAGGGAGCAGGCTCAGAAGTGTTTCCCTTATCCATTTTATTCTAAAATTAGTACCATAATTTACTTAGGTATCTTACAAAACAGCCTTTATTTCTTACTTACTCCCTTGAGATTAAATACTTTCCCCCTATTTAATTTATTCACATTTTGTTAAGTTTCTTAATAGATTATATATTTTTATTAAGAGAATGAAAATGGACACTGCAGAAAAAAGGGCAAATCTTAATTATGCAACTTACAATATTAAGAATACATAATAATGAAATCATTAGGGTCACCTTAGTCAGGAGACAATTGGTGAAATATTTTTTATTGAACATAGGCTCCTTATACAGTTTTCAAAACTAGGTAACTGTTAGAGACCCTTTCTCAGTGAGAGACAGAGGATGAATGACACTCATTGGAGTGACATCCTGATGAGCTTCTACAGATTACCGGCTATGTCAAAGATGTTACAGAAAACATGTAATTTATCCCATTTTTTCCCCATTAAGCTGTGACTAGACAGCAAGTGTGTAAGTGCCTTATTATTAAAATAACTCTCAATTACTTTAATTAATTTGTAAGCAAACCTAATCATTTAGTAATGTAATGATTTTTACCTGTTTGTTGTAACTTGTGCCAAACCTCTCAAATTATTGCATACTCTATCAATAAACAGGGAATAAAAAGTGCTGGCACATAGGACTGCTTGCATTTTAGTCGCTTTATTACTGCATAAAACGGAATAAAAACTGCTGGCATATAGGACTTCTTGCATTTTAGTTGCTTTATTGCTGCATAGTCTTTTATACATTCCTATACACAGAATTTTTTTCTAGTCCTGAAACACTAAATTCCTTTTAACATTCCTTTTATCTCCTAAACTGAATAATCTGATGGCATTAACCTTCTCTAGTATATAGAAAGTACTTTTGTTTAATATCTCTCTCCTTTGTGAGATTAAATTTTTAATTCAAATCAGTTTGATTGGAAGAAAATATTTTCCTTATATGAGCAGCAAACATGAACCAGCTCTGCTGAAAATTTACTTTTATCACATTTTAAAAATATGATCAGCAAAAGGAGAAAAAAACAACTATAGAAGTTGTTCTGAACAGTGTGCATTTCCCTAAATTTACCTGGTGACTGTTACTGTAGTTGTGCCCTCCTAGGTTCTATTTAAAAAAAAAAAAAAAAATAGCCTTGATAAATCCCCTCTATTTAAAATATATATATTTCAATTATTTTTTCTCATCCTTATTAAATTATTAATAGTGACAGCTTATCTTAATAATAAACAAAAATTCATAATTAATCACTAATACAAAGATGTTCAGATGATTACTTTTTTATTGATGTTAACCACCCCCATCTTTAAAAATGCACAAAATTGTAAGGACATCTGAGCTTAATTTAAAAAATGCTGCCATACCTGATATTAGTAACTTATGGAAACTATTTCTGAGACTACACAATAGTGGTATCATTATTTTATTTTATTTTTTATAGAAATATCTGCTAAAGCACATAGTATATTTATTCATTCTTGGTAATGGATGTTAAATAGGATGACTAAAGAATAATACACATCTATGCCAATTCATAATTCAGTACTTCTTATTTGAGTAAAAGAATGTAATGGGAAATTTAATGGCATTATTTTCCATAATCTTATTGACCACCTTATAATTTCCCCTCTAATTTTAAATTTTCTAAGTGTTTTAAAATGAATAACACTTCTAATTTATAAAGCATTAACTTGATAACACACATTTTTTAATAAACAGCAATAGAAAAGAGTAACTTCTACCTACAATTAAAGGCCAAATATGGAGAGGGAGGGAGAGAGAGAATGAGAATTTGTATTCTTCTCTCTCACCCAAATTTTAGGGGGAAAGGTTTTGATTTTGGAGTTAAATCTGAAATTAGAGTTAACTTTATACTTTCAGTAATGTTTTATTTTCAAAACTCTACTTTCTCATAATCAATGAACCTTTTAAAATTTTGAACAGAATATTACTATCAAAATAAAGTCATACAAATGCATTAACCTGTGGTAAGTTTTGTCACTTTCCCATGTAAGATATTTTCTATCAAGTGGTAGATTAAATATACACAAAAAGAATAAAATTATTATAACGAAATCCAGTCCTCTATCATTTAGAATGGAAGTGAAATAAAATTCTTGCAGGTAACTGTTTTCCCAGAGGATAAATTCATACATCACAATGTCATGATATTTATATTGCAATTTTGCCCAGACTTTTTGCAATGGAAGGTTTTACATGATAACAATCCATCAAGAGTCAATATCATTATGTTGTGTCAGCTTAAAGTCCCTGAACATGATTCTAAAACTATGCACTCCCTCTGAGCAGTGATATAAAACAGAATAATCCCAAGTAGGATGAGTGCTATTGATTGATATTAGAGAAAGTAAACAAGGCTTTTCTTATTAGTATAAAGAAATAAGAATAGAATTTTGTCGAGGCAACAAGAAACTATATTTGGTAAAAGTAATACATTTAGTAAAAGCACTATATAATTTTTAACACTGTCATAAGATATATCTCATCAGCGCTGCAGCAAGCACACATGACAAGTTCAGTCTTAGCCTGTGACAGGAGGAAGACACCAGTTACAGACCATATATAAGATGGGCCTTTTGTATTACATTTAAGAGGGAATTAAATTTTAAAAGAAAGGAACATGCTTTAAAAATAAGATGTAAGAAGAAATAAATATATTTTCCCCAAATAAGCCATTTATCTAGTTTTAAGGACTACACAGATAGAACTAATGATTGACTAGATTCAAGCAAAATTTGTCAAATATCTGGCTATATTTAATGACTTGCTAATATCCAGGAATTGATGTTAGCTGGTCAATCTAAGGATTTTAATATAATTATGAAAATGCAGAATTAAAAATGTTAGCTCATTCATTAAGAATAAACTAATTACAGAAAAACTTGAACATATATTTTTGGCATAAAAGGAAAATCTATTTGGCAGAAGGAATAAATTTAGGGAAGAAGATATAATTGAGAATAAAGTTATTTTATAATTTTGAGTAGTGTTAACTTGAAGTTCTTTTATTCTAACCTAACAGATGACCCAGGATATCTTCTCATCTAATTCAAACACGATACTAGTACCTCTTTGAAATTAAATACTTTATCACTTAATTGTACCAGAAGAAGTTTTGGTGCATATTATTATTTCAAAACAACATCACTTAAATTTCATCCTGGAAAATTTGAGCGACTTGATTGCTCTGAGGTGGTAGTCTGCTCAAAAGCACATAGGTGAGCTACTGATTTTTAGTATTATATATATATTAGTATCTTTACATATACATATATAAAGAAATACATATGTTTCTTTATATAGTTCTTCAGTTTAATATCATAAATTGTATGTTACACATTGCCATAATCTTCTAAAATTCATGTGAAGGCTGGATTGACTATCTTCATTTGTGGAAGTGATTGATAGACATGTGTACACTTTTTTATTTGGAGTCATTTCCAGTAATTTCCTTCAGAAAGTGTAAATTTCAATCTTCTGTTTTCTTTCATCTTTTGTGAAAGCAACAGTTCTATTGGAATGAGAAGAAACCCTACATTTGCTTTTATAATATATTATAGAACATAAAAGAAGAATAAAAGTTTCTAATGCACTCTGTTTCTCTGGGTATAGCCTCTGGATATGATCAATACCATTTCTCGTAGTAAGTACAGTATATGCCATTTCATTAGCATCACTTCTTAACTTTTTTCCCCACAAATACTAATCTTCATTATTTTTCTCAAAAAAAATAATAATTCAGTTAGATAGTGACTCTTTCCAATACCCCATTATTTCCAATAAATACCCCATTATATAAAGCTCACTTGTGGAAATTTATGGGGTGACCTTGAAGATATTACAATTCAAGGGGTAGATCCAGAGACTACAGTTGAGTCAAGACTGCCCTAAGTAGGATTTCTTGAGCACAGTCAAGCCTAATATTTGCATACAAGACATGGGTTTCAACTACTTGATAATCATCTCTACCTGTGATTCAAAGCAATTAGCAATTTCTGGAGTAACAGCCATTCAGTTCTCTTAGATTTTAAATGTTTATTTGAGTGTCACCTATGAGCTGAAGTTGCACTTGATCGTTTCCGACAGCGGTGCCCTCAATGTAGGCAAATGCATACAAAAAGAGGACGCAGCGTCGGCACAGGATGTGTGGGAAGAAATCTCTTTAGACAGGCTGACTTCAATTCTGAACTCAAGCTCTGACTACACTAAAAATACTCCTCTCTGGATCCAGATATGGCAGTCAGACAAATTGGCAAGTGACGGATAAGAATGAAAATGATAACGAGAATTATGACAATGCTATTTTGACTATAAATTTTCATTAATTGACAGTTACCAACATTCCACTACCATGTCCTATTCAATATGTTTTAAAGAATGTTTTCCAATAGTTCGCTCTGACTCCAGGAAAATCAAATGGTTGCTTCTATGTTCCCACTTCCCACATGAGAATATAATTTTGAATGATTTGGAACTGATCTTCATCTTGCAGGTGAGCCTGCTAGAATGATTATAAATTCCATTTATAATACTCTAACCGCTACAGGAGTTTTATGGATTATGGCTGTGGAGAGAATTTACTGTCCAGAAAATGTTATCTTTAATTTAGTGACCAACCTAGCCTCTAATTTATTTCTTAAAGCCTCCACCGGAATAAAATCTTTTTTTTTTAAACAAAAGATCTCATGGGTGTTTTTTTTCTTATCATATTTAAAATATGTGGTTCAAAGTTCAATGTTTTTATAGCTGTGGTGTAACAATGGAGTTATTTAACTGGCACAGAATCCACTTAAAACAAAGGAAAAGAGAAATCATTATGGACTTATAGGTCTTTGCTGATGTACCATTAATTGTATGTGGACCTTAATTTATTGTTTCTGCTATTTTTCAAGCCTGACTATTAATATTAAACTTCAAGTATGTGTTTATCCCTAGGAATATATTAGAAGTCATTAATTTCGTGGACTCTGCAGATCACTGTGAAACACTTGACTGTCTTCCAAATCCTTCCTCAAGGCAGGGGCTTTAACACATCGAAGGGATCCCCTCTCCCAATACCCTGGCACTATGACAGGCCAACCATCATCATCGACATAAACTCAGTTGCTAAAAAACTTATGTTGGCATATTTCTGTTCATAAACTGGAAGTATAATTTGAAGTATAACAAATAGAATATTAGCATGATTGGTATACTTTAAAAAATTGTGAAGAAAATAAGACCTACACTTTATGGAAAGTTCTGCTCTAAATACCTTACTTGGAACCACAGGCAACTGAGATATTTTCACTGAAGAATAAATGAAATGGTGATGGGAAAATATTAGTTAAGCTCTGCTTTTGGTCCTACTAAGAATCTGAGAGATGTAAGCATTTTGCTTTCTCAACACTTCCGCACGAACTGCCAGAGAATCATAGTGAATCTGACTCAACAGTGAAGTATTGATCATAAACTCTTACTGATGGGAGTTTGATGAATTATTCTCTTAAGCACTTCATGCCTCTAATAATAGCACTTAAAGCAAGTTTTAATCAAGTTGAAAATTATTTTTGCCAACTTGCAATCTTCAAAATTTGAGAGTAGTCTTCAGAAAGGGAGAATATTATATAATGCCAACAATGAAGATTTATACCCTTTTTTTTTTTTTTAACTTTCCTTCATTTTCTGTAGTTTAAAAAATAGTTTATTGATGTTTAGAGAGAGAGGAGAGAAAAACATCAATGTAAGAGCAGAACATCAATCTGCAACCTCCTGCACGCCCCCTGCAGGGGATCCAGCCTGAAATCCAGGAATGTGCCCTTGATTGGGAATCAAACCTGCAACCTCCTGGTGCATGGGGTGATGCCAACCAACTGAGCCACACAGGCTAGGGCATATCCCGATTTAAGTGACAACAAAATTAAAAGCATTTCTATCTACTAATATTGAAAAAAGAAAAATTTAATATTTTAGTCAAAATGAAATTGACACTTCAAGCATTTTCTAGGTTATAACATTTCACAAATAGTCTCCAGACTCAAAGAAAAAAATTTATTTTTAAAAACCATAGTCTTTCTGATAGATTTATCAGTGACTGAAAATGTTTAAATTCCTATTTAAAAGTCACTGGGACTGAGTATTACATTCAGTGAAGTGCTTTAAAATATTCTCTCTCCCATGATGTGATCTTAGGGAGTCCTAGATCTGGACTTATTAAATATTTTCATTATTATTCCATAGTTTCTGTCTCTGAATATCTTTTAAACCTATATATCTGAATAGACTTATGAGTTACTGTAGTTCATTTCTTAGTATACTAGAAAAAGAGTTGTCCTTTAACATACAAGATAAAAAAACTTTTTGAAGTTTCACAGCTTCAGAATCTTTTGGTAGTTGCTATTTTCTTAGCTTTGGTGTTAGACTTCAAAACAAAAACATATTTTCTGTATAAGACATTTTTGTAGGTACTATTAAATCAAATAAATTTGTTCTACCATAAATGGGCAATATAAAAAAAAGTGCAAAGACTAAAACAAAAACAAACAACAAAAAAGACCTAACACAGCCTCTTACACACTATAAAAAATGTCCAACTTTATAGAGAAGCAAGCATGACAGCTCTGAAATCACTAAAAATTATGAAGCTCATTTTATTTACTCTGTTTCTGGAACAGTCAATTTGCCTATGAGATGATTGCTAATAAATTACTATTATTTAACAGGGGAGAGGTTCTACAATTTCCTGCTGGGTCTATGAAGCTACTCCACATACCAATGTAAGTCTCTCTTCAAAAGGTCATTGGGCCATTGTGAAAGTTTTGTACCTAAATATATCCCAAACTAAATTTAACATCTACTAACCCAGCAGTGATTTTTTTTTTTTTTTTTTTTGAGAGAGAGATGAAGGAGGGGAGGAGAGAGAGGGAGAGGGAGAGGGAGAAAGAATCAATTTATTGTTCCACTTATTTATGTATCCATTGGTTGCTTCTTGTATGTTCCCTGACTAGGGATCGAGCCCACAACTTTGGTGCATCGGGAAGGTGCTCTAACCAACTGAGCTACCTGGTCAGGGCAGTAGTAACTATTTTAAGTAATTATCTTAAGAATCAATGCTGGCTTCTACTTGGTTGCTCAAGCCGAAAACCCAATAGATATATTGTGAGCTTTATATTTTTACCCACCCAATCTTAAGTAATCAGTCACACAATCATGTTTCTACTTTGTTACCTATAAAAATGGTCATTCCCTTGCCCAGTCATTTTTCATTTAAGTTCTCATCACTTTTCACCATGATTTTGCAACAGTACCTAATATGCCTTTCAGCATCTTGATTAAATCATGTCTAATCTACTGCCAAAGAGTTTTCTGAGACTAGATATTTCATCATGTCATTCTCAGATATTTATGTTTTGGAAGACATTCAAGAGCCCATAGCTTTCATGGAAGAGTTCACTCAGCAAATACGTACTGGTATCTACTAAGCACCTGGCATGGTCCTTGGGGTTAGGTGTACAACAGGAAAACAAGGAGAGAAAGAGGTACAAGGAAAGGGAAGGAGAGGCAAAAGGGGAAAGTGGAACAGGGGGAGCAGGGGGAGATGAAGGAGGGGGAGGGGAGGGAAGAAAAATGTTCGAACACTTTTGCAAACAACAACTAACTGTCCTGTTTTAGATGACAGGATAGATAGGTAGACAGATGATAGATAGGGAGATAGATGATGGACAGATGATAGATGACAGATGATAGAGCAAAACTCACATTAAAACCACACACATTTAATATATTTCTGAACTAAAGTTCCAAAATGCATTCTATTACAATTAGGTTTATTTCTTTTTAGACTAAATTTGTTTTTTAAATTATTTGAAAGAGATTCTTTGGACACTTCTTATATACAAAGCATAGGACTAGGCATGATTGAAATGTGAAATATATATTTAATAAAAAGAAAGTTCATGTGCATCAACAGCTATAATATAAAGGTACAGGTAGAACTGTCTTACAGTAATAAGAAAAAAATAATTCTAGAAATTTAAAGAAGAGAAAATTTACTTTCTGAAGGAAATATCAGTATGTAGGAAAATCTATTTTAGTTAAGCATTGAACATAGAGAAGATACAGAGAAAAGCTTTTCAGTAAGAAATAGCAAAATAAAGTTAAAAATTGGGAAGTTTGTTATTTATAGTTGTCCATATTTTGAAGCTTTTGGCTGTTAAGCTGAAGTTTTTATAGTTAATTGCATAAATAATTGAAAGCTATGACAGATTTTTTAACAGAACATTAAGATTGATAGACTGATGCTACAAGAAAAATTATTTTATCAACAGTACGTGTGAAAGTGGTGAGAGCTCTGAAAGAAGGTCATTTAGAATAGAAACAACATATATGGATGATGAAGATCTAATGGAGAGGAAAGGACTCAAGAGAGGAGAGGACCCACGATGTACAAAGTTTCCTGAAGATGTTTGTGAAGATGTGTATTTTAGAAGTGAAACAGAAAAGTAGTCAATGTTCTTTAAAAATAATAGCATATTGTATATTTAAAGTGAGTATTTTACCAATCATGTTTCTGATGACCACGCTGTGCTGTCACTGAGAAAAATATTGACTTTGTTCTACTTGAGGAAACAGAAGATTGAAGAAATTAAGTAATACTCCCCAGGGCCACACAGACAGCCGCAAGGTAAAATTTAAGTTCCAATGCATTTAAAAAAAAAATAAATTCAGTGTTCTATTCATGAAAATGTGTACAGAGCTCCATATTAGAAAATACAGATGAATAAGTCTCATTACCTTTCCTAATAAACCCAATAGTACTATCTATTATCAATTATGATATAATGAGATTCAAAGTATAATAAGCAAATAGGAAAAAATCTTTACCTGGTTTAACTACACAGAAGACTATATAGAGAAAATGGCAATTATGCTGAATTATGAAGGATCACCGGTATTCTCGACTATTAAAGAAAGGAGAGGTTATTCAAAATACAGGAAATGTTATTATAAACGGAGGAGAAAAGAGGGAACGAGGTGAAGATACATTCAGGGAATAGTGATTGTGCCTTATGAAGGAAGCATAGACTATTTACAGACTAATGAGATAAAGAGAGTAAAACTAAATGCTACATCCTTGTCAAGCTACTCAATGCCAGAACAGATAGCTCAGATTATGTTATCTAATAATGATGAAGCCTTTTAATGTTTCTTTAAAACATTTTGTGCTTGACATCATCTGAAATGCGAATTAGGGTAACTGTTACTGTGTAGGCAATGGAGATGGATTCTGGGAGGAATGGCTTATCTTTGCAGGTCTGTTGGAGTGTGAATGGCTTAGGACTTCATGGTATTTTTATCCTAAGAACGAGAGGAAACAAGAATGGACCTAAGAACACCGCATGTGGAGCTTACATTTAAAAATACCCATATATTTTGTCCTCTGAGATCACTGGAAATTTGGAGACTGCAAGTAAAAATCGAGACAGATATTGAGGAAATAACACAAGTTGGGGTGATTCCCACCAGACATTCTCAACTGTCAACTTTCAAATAAGAAGCAAAAAGTTCCTTGGAAATAGTGATCAGCATGAAGTGCTATAAAGAAGCATTGATATTTAACTAAAGGTGATTCAGCCATTGGATGCTTCTCATTCTGCCTCTTGGAGCCCCACAAATGTACAAATGTACACTCATCTTTCATACATCATGCATCAAATATTTGACACCTGATTTTCTTAATAGGAGTAGATATGGGGGTAGCACACTAGTTTCTGTTACACCAATAGCTTTCCTAAACCATCACGTCTTACTCTTCTCTCCTTGCCATTCTTCTCTAGATTTCTCCACCATTTACCATCCCAGACTTCAGAATACTAGTCTCGATACTGTCTATTATGTGAATGTCTACATGCATTTTCAAATATTATTAGAGAAACTCCAGGGCTTAAAATCCCCTTAAATGTTATCCATATTCCCTTCAAACTGCCTTTTACAACTTTTAAAGAAGAGCTAAAGCTCTGAGATCAAAGTATGTATGGTAGACAATATAAATACATGATTCTTTAATGTATACTATGAAATTCTTTATATTTTTCTTGCAAAAGTTGTGAGAGTATTAAAACTTAACGCCTGTGATGTATTCAAGTATTTCTTTCCATTTAGGTTGGATTAATAACCTACAATGTGTAACAAAATTTTGCAGTGTTTCTTAAATTTCATTTGCTTTTGCCTTAAGATGGCAGTATTGTTCTTCTTAAGATTTTTTAAAAGTTTTGTTAAAAAGGCTACATGAGGAAAGCATAAGTTTTCTAAATACTCTCTTACCCTCACAGAGACACACCAAAAAACATGCTTATCAAAGAATTGGGTAAATGCAATATACACACAGATCAAACTAAATGTCTGTACAAACAGTGATAATGGGTGAAAACACAAGTGGTGCAAATCTGATTGACATGTTCCTTAATTAAAAGCAACATGGAGAAAACGTTTTGGATCACAGAAGGGTTTACACACAGTGACAAGTCTTCCAAATTATTTTGTTTCAGTGAAGAAAGAAGAATCAATAAATAAAATTAAAAACAAACAGAAAAATCCTCCAGGAAAATATTCTGTGTGACTAAATGTAGTGAAAATACCAGCTTACATAGGAAATATCTAATCAGGCAGAAGCCAAATTATGATAGTAAAAACAGGATGTAGAACTGTGCAGAAGGAATCCTTCCTCTGATTATAGGTTGCTGGGGAGTACTTTTCACGCAAGTTTCATTAACATTCAGTGTGGCTCACCCATGTTTGGTCAAAAGCCTTACAAATCTTTATAGCCTGAGTAATTTAAAATGTAAAATGCAGCAATCCTTATTTCTTCTGAGTTTCTGAGTTATTTAATAGAGCCTATAAACATTTTCGTCATGGAAGTCAAAGTCTTAAATGCTCTAGAGCATAAAAATGACAATGAATTTACAGTCTCATTATAGGTCGCATATATAAAAAATTAAAGAGGCTAAAGGCATGATGTTAAGAAGTTCGTAGAAAGATATTTTTAGGGTCTACATGACAAGTTAATGAAATTATACATTATATATAATGTATTCCATCAGTATAATTGTTTACTTTACCAGGCAAATGTAATCGTATCAGCAACCTGAGGTTCCAAGGTATTCTGTGGTTTGTATTAGTTATTTAGTATTTTATTGCCTTTTGAATCAAATGTAATTTGCTCAGCTTAATATTGACTGCTGTAGAAATCTCAGGCCTTCCCACTTCGATCTCACCTACCTTTACACCAAAACGACCATGAAAACCCAGGCATATGCCTTTCTAAAAAGTTATAAACTCCAAAATACATATATCTATTGAACTCTTCTAAGAGCATTTTTCTGCATAAGACTTTCCGATTTTTTTCAAATTAGACTGCATACTTTCTGAAATATCATTTATAGCACAATCCTATCAAATTGTCTTGAGTAACAAACATACTCACTTAAGAACACAAGGACCAGTGTGCAGAGCAAATGAATGGAATCTTGAGGAAAGAAAAGTAACCAAAGAATTATAATCATTAACTCAAATATAGGAAAAGTAATTTGAGAAAGTGCAAAGTATGTATAAAAAAAGAGAAGTTAAAATCAGTTTTTCTTTGTTTTTAGACAAAATGGAGACAAAGAGAGTCACAGAATGTGAGATGTTACCCAGAAATTAGAAAACCATTTGGTCAAACTCCCCAAATGCATATCTTTTCTGCCTTCATTAATAGTGATTTCACTAGTTGGACAGGAACAGCTTGTCTCATCACAGGACAACTCACATGCTAAGCATGTTTGCTTTAATTTCTAATTGCAAAACAATTCTCTGAGAATTGCTTCAAGCTCAGCTCCTCAGAGCCACCCCAGAGTCAATTTATCATGGTTGACTACATCTCCGTTTTCTCTCACACCATCTACAGTATAGTGTATTTTGTTTTCAAGAATATTTTATGTAGTTTTTCCAGGAAAGACATCAGTCCACTATTTTCAGTTCTCTTATAAACAATTGTTTGACACTTGAAAATAAGGCAAAAAGATAGATGGTACATTTTCATTTTGGGGTTTTGCCTCTCTATGTATTACATAGGAAAATGTATTTATTTAATCTCTTAGTTCACTATGGATTAAAGGTCTAAGAGTTAGAGACATCACTTTTTTTTTTTTTATGCCTAAGGATCAATTTCAAATTTCAGCTTTGAGGTATAATTAATTGACATAATTGTAAAATATTTAAACTCTACACTGTGGTTATTTTATTTGTACATTGTGAAAAGATTCACCCACCTAGTTAATTAACACATTCATCAACACACACACACACACACACACACACACACACACACACACACACACATTTAAGTTCAACTCTTAGTAAATTTTTATTATACAAAACTCTGTTATTGACAACAGTTGTCACCATGTTTAACATTAGATCCTCAGACCTTATTTATCTTATCGCTGTTGTACCCTTTACCAACCTCTCCCTATTTCACCCACACTAGAATTAACATCACTTGTTAACTGTTAATTTTAGTCTGAGAGAGATATTATTTCGGTCAGTGGAACAAACAATACCAATTCTTAATGGCATGAGGGACATTAGCCAGTTTGCAATCTAACTCAGTCATTTAATCCTTCTATAAATATACCTAGCTTTTGAGGTTGCCTCATTAAGTGATGTGTTAAAACCTTCAGCACATATTCATTTTATACTTGCCTAATGATTTTGCCATTTTGAAAATTAAATTTTGATATTAAATTTGTGTCTACATCTAATATGTGTCTTTATCCAATGTGGCAACTGTCTTCTATCTGGTCTCATCTGTCTTCTATATTTGACTGAGTAGGGTGTTTTGAACCGTTTGACAGAGGCTTCAGTTCCAAATAGGATTCCATAGAAATGTATCATTGTTTTAGAATACATACCAAACTTTCTGGTATCCTTAATAGTTTATTTCACTAATCTTTATTGCTGCACTACTTATAGTTCAATGGTCAATAACATGAGCTACATTGGGTAATAAATACATGTTATAAAATTATGGCTTGGAGGTAGTTTATATTCTAATATCATAAAAATATGATGTATTCATAAAATATTAATTCTGTATCTGGAAAACAATATAGATATTTAAATTAATAAAGTGAAAGTCACTTAAAATTCCATACTTTATCAATTCTATGAAATACAAATTAATTAACATGACTTTTCAGTGACCTCCACAATTAATGTAAATCTCTACTTTGCCTTTTTAACATAAATCAACACTTTGATCACTGGCAAATTATAGATTTGAAACGTGATTATATTTTTATTGTAACGACCATTAATAACAGCACTTTATACAGTTGTTTAGCAATATTTTCCTAATTTTATATAAATGTAATACCATAAAGTGTTTCTTAAAGATGTTAAAGTGAGAGTCAAAATTAAGTGGGCCTTACTTATTTAAAAAAAAAAAAAAAAAGGAATTTGGTCATTTATATGCATCAGATGCATATCATTTAATTCAGGGAAAATTCATCCCATCAAGTGTGTACCGAAAAGTAATACACAAAAGACTTAAAATGTCAATTTGTGTATTTGTGTCTGTGTGTTTTAATTGCAGTTTTATACAACTGAATTCCAAGTAACACTACAGTCACAGCATTTGCTATGTTCTGGGAATACATCCTGAATCTTCCTAAATTGTGATTGTCTTCATGACTGCCACTACACAATCTTACTGTCCTTCTAAACTTCTATATTGCCTAACTGGCCAATTTACATGTCCTCAATTACAGTCTATTTCTATATTGGTTAGTGCTATTATTTTTCTTCTTTATTCTATATTGATATTATCACTGTTTTATATATTCCACTGCTCTATCCATTATCATGTATTAAATACTTAATCGGATACCTAATGGAGACAATATCTAATTACTTGAATATTTAAAATTATTTTAGTAATTGTACCATTGGTCATAAATTATCTTTCTATCTCCTATCTCTATAACTCTCTCATGCTCATGTATATGTGTGTGTGTATACGTATGTAAATTTTCTTCTACATACTGAGTTTGGAAATAAATTGGCCTCCTGCATTGACTTATTCAGAGTTGTCCCTATTTAAATAATGATATTATTGATAAGTATTAATATCATTGTTATGCAGAAGTCATTATCTAGGACTGTTTTGGAATTTAATAGTGTATAGGCTTCTGATTTCTCTGCATCGTCATAAATTTATGTTACTTCAGAATCCTAAAGTAAGTTTTATTACCAAGTGCCTTTTTTAAATAAAAATTCTTATTGTTGAAAGTATTACACGTCCCCCTTTTCCCCATTGATCCCCTCCACCTCCAGGCCTTCCCCATACCATTGTCTGTGTCCATGGGTTATGCATATAAGTTCTTTGATTAATCTCTCCCCACCCACTCCCCCAAACCTGCCTTCCCTTTGAGATCCCTCAGTCTATTCCATGCTTTTATGTCTCTGGATTTATTTTGTTCATCAGTTTATTTTGTGCATTATACTCCACATATGAGTGAGATCATGTGGTACTTGTCTTTCTCTGACTGGCTTATTTCGCTTAGCATAATACTCTCCAGGTCCCTCCATGCTGTCCCAAAGGATAAAAGATCCTTCATTTTACAGCTGCATAGTATTCCGTGGCATAAATGTCCCACAGCTTTTTTATCCACTCATCTACTGGTGGACACTTGGGCTGTTTCTAGATCTTAGCTATTGTAAATTGCGCTGCTATGAACATAGGGGTGCATAAGTGCTTTCTGATTAGTGTTTCGGGTTTCTTAGGATATATTCCTAGAAGTGGGATCACTGTACTTGGAAAACTACAGGACATTGCAAAAAGAGATTGAGGACAATATAAACAAATGGAAGAATATAACATGTTCATGGATTGGAAGAATTGTCATCATTAAAATGTCCATACTACCAAAAGCAATCCATAAATTCAATGCAATCCCTATTAAAATACCAAGAGCATATTTCACAGATCTAGAACAAACACTTCAAAAATTTATATGGAACCAAAAAACATCCCAAATAGCCTAGGCAATCTTGAGAAAGAACAAAGTTGGAGGGATCACAATACCAGATATCAAGTTATATTACAAAGCCACTGTAGTCAAAACAGCCTAGTAATGGTATAAGAACAGACATAGATCTGTGGAACAGAAGAGAGAACCCAGAAATCAACCCAAGCCATTATGCCCAATTAATATTTGACAAAGGAGGCAAGAACATACAATGGAGTAAAGACTGTCTCTTCAATAAATGGTGTTGGGAAAATTGGACAGGCACATGGGGGAAAAAAAGAAACTAGACCACCAACTTACACCATACACAAAAATAAACTCAAAATGGATAAGAGATTTAAATGTAAGTTGTAAAACCATAAAAATCCTAGAAAAAAATGTAGACAGCAAAATCTCAGACATCTCTCATAGCAATGTTTGCTGAAACATCGCCAAGTGCCTTTTCTTCTGGCAACACTTCAAAAGAAAATGTTTCTTTTTTCTTTTATTCCAGATAAAATTACTAAATTAGTCATTTCTCCAACATGATCATGACTTCATCAAAATAAAGAACGTCACTTTTGGTCAAGGAGCACCTATTGATGCAATGCAGATAAAGTGTAAGAGAAGCAGTAATAACTCAACATTCCTGGAGCATGTAGTTGATGATGTAAGAAACATTAAACTGTGTGATGAATAGTATGAAGGAGAGGTCACATGATTAATGGACTTTCATAGCAAGAAGTATTAGCCAACTCTTGGGGTGTTACGGCACTTGAAATCTTAATGAGCAGAAATTACCCTTGGGGCATGAAGTGAGATGAGGAAAGATGACAAAGCCCCTGAGGATGGTGAGAGCCCAGCATAAGGCCCGATGTCTACCATGATGAGAAAAGGGAGGGTGCAACGAGATGAGGCTGGAGACACGGGGAGCTCCGGTCAGGCTGTGTGAGAAAGAAAAATGATCTCTCTCCCTATTCTGGGAAGATAGGTAAGGTTTTTAAATACGCATATTATATGTTCAGATCTGTTTTAAAATTTGGGGGCAGCCCTGGCCAGTGTGGCTTAGTGGTTGGAGCATCAGCCTTTGAACTGAAGGGTCTCAGGTTCAATTCCTGCCAGGGGCACATACCTCGGTTGCAGGCTTGATCCCTGGAGGCAATCAATCGATGTGTATCTCTCACACTGATGTTTCTCTCTCCCTCCCTCTCTCTGTCTCTTCCACTCTCTCTGAAAAGCAATCGGGGGAAGGGGGAGAAAAAGTTTGACAAGGCAGGCAGAGTAAGTCTGGACTGGGGTGGTGGAAATAGTGAACATCAAAATACTGTAAAAATTATCAACTCTTTCCCACTGAAATTTTTCATCAGAATCACCTGCTTTTATATCTGTTCTCTCAAACATATTTAAATATATATAATTAAATACAAATTTATGTTATTTTTAAAAAAATATATGGATTGTTTTAAAGAACAAAGTGGATGAAAGAGGGAAGGATTAGCAATAATAACATCCTGTCGGCATGCTCCTCAGCTCTCATGTCATTTGCAAAAGACATGGTTCATATGCCAAATCTGTCAGGCATTGTATAAAGCCATAATAGGTATTTGCTTAAAACAATAAAAGGAACATTTTTCAATTCAATTATTTTTATTTTCTTGAAACCCTTAAGTACTTTGTATAAGTTATATTTAAATATCTCATGAGTACTATGTTATTCTCAATGTGCAGATGAAAAAAATCAAATCTTTGTGGGTTTTTGACATTCTCACATTTTAAAGCAGTTCAATTGAGATTTAGCTTTAACTTTTTATTTTGCAAAACTCTAAACATGTATAAAGATATAATAATATAATAAATCCATTATGCAGATTAAAATATTCTCAGTGTATGCTCCCTACTCAAGTTTGACCGTCCTCAGGATTATTTACAAGAAAATTTTAGACATTATGTTACTTCACTTACAGATATTTCAGAATGTATCTATGAAATATAAGA
This sequence comes from Miniopterus natalensis, assembly GCF_054644295.1. Taxonomy (NCBI): domain Eukaryota; kingdom Metazoa; phylum Chordata; class Mammalia; order Chiroptera; family Miniopteridae; genus Miniopterus; species Miniopterus natalensis. The sequence goes on along the minus strand of NC_142082.1, from coordinate 62,396,110 downwards.
ATTGTTTTAAAGAAAACATAACCATAATACTAATTTTCCAGCTTGAAACTATCAACATTCAAAAAATATATTCTTAACTGTATATTCAGGCTTAAAATTTTTCAATTTATTACGAGTGGGGTTTTTGGTTTAATGTGTTGAATGAGATTTTGAATAACTCTCACATATTGCTATTGCTGGTATGTACATCACAGATCTTTAGCATCCTTCCTTCCTCTTTTTTCCTTCTTTCCAACTTACATTGGAGGGACTATTTTGCTTGATTTGTGTTTCATCTGTATTTTACCCTGGTATAGACATTGCTAATGCTACCCTATGATATAATTTCACATACTCTATAGAGTCTTATATTTCTCTTCATTGGTCAGTAGAACAAGGAGCCTTCATCAGACTGAGGTTTAAGCTTTCTGAAAAGAATTCTTCATGGTCTTGTTTGTTTCCACAAAGAGGCACACATTACCTGATTGACTTTGTTATTTTTGGAGCCACTGGGAATTGCTAATTAGAACCATTATTTCATGGCATTCTCCTCCATTTATCAGTCAGAATAGTTCTATAAAAAGAAAATTAAGCCTCAATATTGGGTTGTACTATGATAAAATTCATAAAACTTCATAAAAGAAAGGTAGGATAAATGCTTGAGTCTTTCAAGTTTTCCAACTTGCAGTTCATTGATATGAAAGGGAAACTAGTCCTTGAAATCATAATACTTAAATCACAACTCTGCATGTTTGTTGGTAAAATTTTTCTTATGCAGGGACCTAAAAACACAGTAATTCTGAACTCAGCAAAATACGTCCACAATTGAGTATTCTTGCAAAGGAGACAGTCAGAGTTGTTTTTTGGGTTTTTTTTGCACAACTCAGAAATGCAGTGCTGTATTGTCCGAGTCTGTATAGCCAAAATAATTCAGATAATGAAGGTTTTGGTGAAGGAGCAAATGCTATATGTATTGTGAAAATGTTATATTAGCCCGGTCGGCATGGATCAGAGGTTGAGCACTGACCTATGATCCAGATCAAGGTTTGATTCCTGGTCAGGGTTGGGGGCTCGACCCCTGTGGGGCGTGCAGGAGGCAGCCGATCAATGACCCTCTCTTATCATTGATGTTTCTCTCTCTCTCCCTCCCTCTTCCTCTCTCTGAAATCAATAAAAACATATTTAAAATGTTATAATAATGTACCTATATGTAAAAATTATTTAGCTGAATAGGAATTGAATAGTTCCTATTATACTTACTGATATATAACTCTAATCCATGTGAGATATATGAACTAGATTTTTATGTAATTTATATTCACAAATATTTTGAAAGTTATATTATACTAAGGACACTAATTCTACCAGATTAGTGAGAAATTTGAGGAAGGCAAGATCCACAGAGGAAAAGGGAATCACTGAGACATGCGGCAACTTAGTGGTAAAGTCAGGACTAAAACCAAGTCCTAAACATCTCTCATGGGTTTTGAAGACTATTGTCATTATTACTTAATACTCTGATGTAATATTTTCCAAACATTAGCATTACAAATGAACACAACATTAATGAATGCTCATTCATTAAATGACCTTGAATTTAAAGAGGCATGCTTCCTTTTACTGAATTGTGTCATTTTTTATGGGTATCTCAGTACTACAATTTAAGTCAAATTATAGTTTCCAAGCAACCAAAGGTCCCCCTAAGCACTGTTTCACTTGACTATTTAACAGGCTACATTATAAATCTAATATCAGCCTATTTCATTTTTATATTGAGTTAAAAACACTTTTAAAAAAATATATCTTTATTGATTTCAGAGAGAGGAAAGGAGAGGGAGAGAGAAACATCAATGATGAGAGAGTCGTTGATTGGTTGCCTCCTGCACACCCCCGACTGGGGATCGAGCCCGCAACCAGGCCTGTGCCCTGACAGGGAATCGAACCCTGATCGCCTGGATCCTAAGTCGATGCTCAACCGCTGAGCCACACCCGGCCAGGCTAGAAACATTTTTATATCTGTCCAAAAGGTATAAGATATTTTCAAATGTTCTTCAATCTCAGAGATTGTATTTTCTTGCCTCCACAATTGAAACTGGCCATGTAGTGATGACATTTTTTAAAAATCTGGATTTAATCTTCAGCTGTATGTTTCAACTTTATGCTTATCACTTAGAACATCTCAGATTTGTATATTTATTAGGGCTTAACCTTTCATAAAATTTCATTATTTTCTCCATCATCAAATGATCTTAATTCCCTCACCATATTTGCTTTATAGCTTTATAATCAATTTTCCTATATGTTTGTGAGTATAGCAACTGAATCTGGAAATGAGTTTTTAAAAATATTTAGTTAAAACTGAAATATGAAAAAGCTATGTAGAGCTACATATTGGGTATCTTAAAAATTAAATGACACTTACTAGTATCCACAGAGTGCCTACCAAATTTATCCTAACTCTAGTCACTAAAAAATACTCATTAAGAATAATCATTATTACAGGTCAAAACTGCTTCTTAGGTCAAAATTCCATCTTTCTAACATTGAGTCCTTGCCTTTTTCTCTCTCTTTCCAAATGGTATGAACTCTTTCCCAAATACAACATGATTCTCAGTGCTTTATATTTTTCTGACAGAATTTAAAGTTTAAATATTTTAAATGGTAAGGGTACCTTATAATGACTTCTCACGTAGAGGCATTGAAGAAGTGGCCTAAATACCATATACTTAGAGCAGGATGATTTCTTGAATGTCCTGTTCAGTACTAAATTATAGAAAAGTTGGTAAAATTTTATGTTAGGTATAACTTTGAAATTCATTTCTATAGCAGGAAGTTTGGGGGGAAAAAATATGAACTGACACCATTTTCTTGATATCTGTCAGGAAGTTGGGTGTTGACATGAAAAAAGAAGACTACTCTGTCTTTCCGAATAATAGAATTCTCTTTACATTTTATAATGAAAGCCATTTACTAGAAAGCCTTGGAAAAGCATGTTTCTATGAGTTTTAAATACACATCAAAAAGGCAAATAATCATTCCATCTGATGACAGAAGCAGGGAGACATTTGTGCAAATGCAGTGGCAATTATAGGGATCTGGGCACTGGACCACCATTAAAGGCAATTCAAATTTATTTTTAAATAACAATTGTCCAGAATTACCTTCACAATTATTGTAATTGTGCTAGATTTCCAAAAATTAAAGTATTGCTCTTTATTTAAATACTTATTCATTTGAGGTTTCAAAGATACATTTTTAAAAGTTTAAGGCATATAAGAATGGAAAATAGTCCTAATGAAACACTTATTTTGCAATTTAAAGGTTCAAAATTTATGGAAAACTGTATATGACTTGAGGATATTTTGAAACAACCTTAGTTGAAAATGTACATAGCCACTGTGTTTAAAAAAAGTGCATGTTCTGATTTAATTAAAAATCTCCACAGTGTTTGAAAAAAAGGAGAAAGTTTGGGGGGGAAAAACAACTATCATGGATCTACATTATTGTGATATGATCAGTTTATACTGAGCTAATCAAAATTTAAAAGCTTTAAGACAAGCACTCAATGTCTGTATTAAAGGTATTTACAATAGCCTGGGATCCAAGGTGGGTTTAATCTGTGTATACTGTATGCTGATAGCCACAAGAAACTGCTTCTTATAAGCAATAATTTTACTAAGTGTTGTTTAATAGTTTTGTAGTAGGCAGTTGGACAGGTTTGAGCACAGTGAGAATGATAGGCCAGGTACAGAAGGTCACCAGGGTGGACAGCCTAGGGTAGCTAGCAATGGGCAAAACTGGCCTGAGACCTCACCCCATGACATGTTGCTAGTCATGTGGATTAGACATCCTTAGAGAAGGGACAAAGGGGGCAGAGAATAGCATATGACCCCCACAGAAGCCCATGCATGACCATTCCCATGCTTAAGGAGAGGCCTAGAGATAACATTTAGGCCTCAGTTATATTTCAGCTCCAGGCCCAGAAAAGCAGCAAGGCCTGGCAGGGCAAGGCCAGGGCTGACCTCAGGACCAGCTTCCCTGGCTCTTGCCCTGGTGCCCGCCAGTGGAGACCACGGTCCTGAAAGGACACACCTGGAAAGCTATTGAATATTCTATTCAGATCCTACCCTGGGACCTCTCCTAAAATTAGGCTTTTAGAAAGGGTATAAAGCCCCTTAGGACAGAGGACCCAGCAGCCCCCTGCTTGCTCTTACTCCCTCAAGCAAGCACCCACTCCTTTCCCCAGGCACGTTCTCTCTGCCTTCTTTCTCCTAAGCTCCAAAGGCCCTAACTTTTTCCTGAGTCCACGCAGCCTAGGTGGCTCACTCCCTCCACCTGTGACTTTCTAAATAAATTTGTCCTTGTATTTGAGTTCCTTGGCTCTGAAATCTTTCCTAGCCAAAACTCAAGAACTGAGATTGTTGAACTGAGGTTCAACATCTGGTGCCATTTGCTGGTAATAGTCTTACATTTATATATGATTATAATATCATTTAAAAAATATTTTTGAGTTAAATGTGTTATCTATTGTGTGTGATCATAATCAAACATGATACATATTGATAAATCAATGTTTTTTTCTTAAACAATTCAACTTAATATATTTTAGAAACTTTAAAAGTCTGAAAATTTTCCAAATACTCTAGAGACTCTTGAGAGTCTAAAATTGAGCACATAGGAGAAATATGTAACACATGATACCATGATTTAGGACCTATTTGACTATATTATAAATTAGCAGCTTCAAGATGACCAGCGTAAGTTATGAGCCTCTATCAAACAGCTGTGGAAAGTAAATTAGTTTTGGGGGAAAACAAGCTGATAGCTGTCATAATTTTTTTTTGGAGTTTTGTGTTGTCAAGCCATCTGCTAATAGCTGAAAAATTAGAAACCTGCAGTAATCAAATCATTTATCTTTTGACAGGCCAGTAGAAAGTGATAACAATAAAAGATGAGTTGCCACATTGAGTCACTGTGCTGAAAATATCATATCTATTTGAAAGTCAGAATATAAAAATAATTGATAAAATTATTACTTAAATAGAAAGGGGTTTCATTGAGGGCTCTAAACAAACAGTGAAACACTGGGTTATTGCCGGGGTCCAGCCCCAGCGGGTCCAGGGGTCCCCAAAGGTGTGGACGGCGTCGGTGATGGATGAAGGAAGGACACGGAGACAGCGTTCAGAGCATCAGGACAATCAGCTACTCTTTACTGCCTTGTTACAACTGTATTTATACTATTTGATTTTGTTGCTGGGTAAACAACATGACATCAGGCTATGTTCCGGTTTCTGTTTTGGCCTTTCAGAGTTACTGAATATACCTTCTTATCTGATCTTTTAAGGAATTTACATCTGTTTAGGTATGTTAATTTTTGCCTTACCTACTGTTTTATTTCTATTCTGAAGTTACTATTTTATTGCTCTAGCATATAGCTAAAAGGAGAATAACTCAGCCAGCTTTCTTATGTGAAGGTTATGCGAGTCCTAAGTGAGGGTCTGTAGCTTGCCTGTGACTGTTTGTAGCTGTGGTGACTGACCACCTGTCTGGCACCTGCCTCAGTCTCCCCGCTTGCACTCCCTGCAGCAGTCCGTCCTCACTGTAATATTCTGTGTGTGATTATTCTGTGTATGATAGGGGTCCAGGTGTAGATTGAAATAATCTCTTTCCTAGACTGCTCTCTCCTTGTGGGGATTCCCAGAGTTTTCCATTAATATAAACATCCCCCAGTACCACATTCCTTGTGGGCTCACTGGTGGCCTCCCTGTGGATGGCCCTGCGCCGCCGAGTCAGCAGGGCCCAGACCCAGGCCTCTCCCCCAGCGGGAAGCTTCCTGCGGTAATGAGCCTGACAAGTCCTGAACTCTCTGCTGACAGCCTCAGTTCCTCATAAGCAGCACATGATTTTCCCGTGCTCCTTGGGGCTTTTACTGAATCATTGTCTTTCCAGTCCCATCCGACTCCCCTGCTAGGGGAAATTTTCTAGCTAGGGCAATGCCCTTTTCTGGTGCAGTGACTCAGGCAAAGACACAGAGCAATAGAAAGGGGAACAAGCATGGGAAGAGGGACATGCCATAGGCCAAGTCCCATGGAGCTCTGGCTGTGCAGATAGATGTCTCCTCCTGGAAGGACCATGTCAAGCAGCAAGGATGGAATGGCTTCCGGCAGATTAGAAATTTCTTTACATAAAATAGGTGTATAATAAGTGAGATATATTGTGGGGGAGAGAGGAGTAAGATAGTAAAATGGCTCAACAATTAAATCTAGCAGAATCCCCATAATTTAAGGCAGACCTATTATGTTACTATATTGCTTCAGTTCACTAGCATCTGATTTTTATAGGTATGGGAATCAGAAGTGAAAAGGTTCATTCATTACATACACACACGCACACACACATATACACACACATTTCTAAAGTTATAAAATAAATTTCCTGAAATAATTTTCTATCTGGATAATTGCAGATATATATGCTAAGTTGTTATATCCACATTAAAAATAAATAAAAAATACTAGAATTTAAAACATTGCATGATTCTGTGAGTTTACTGTTCTGTTCCTCTTCTGGTCTTGTCTAGACCTACTTATGTAGCTGCACTCAGCTAGTAACTTTAATAGCATGAGGGGGTCACAAAGGGCCTCACTAGCATGTCTTGAACCTCTGTAGAGTGGGTGGGCTTCTAAGTGAACGTGGTCTTTCATGAACATTTCACATGATGGCAGTAATATTCCAGGAGACCAAGAGTAAAGAAAGCTGAAAGTACTTCTGAGGCCACCACATTCTGGTACTCAAAGCAAGTCAAGGATGGGGAAATAATTTCTATCTCATTCGGGACAAGCTACAAAATATAGTGCCCATGTTTCTTAATCTATAACACAAACATAAAATTGTGAAAATTTTTCAGAAACAATAACAGCAATAATTATTAATCAGTTTGGAGTGGGGTTGGCTTCTGTAGGGTATAAAGAGAAAGCAGTTATTTATTTTTTTAAATCAAGTCTTTTAGCAAATCTCCTTTACTCCTGTCCTTCATCTCCCTCATTATCTTGAGTATATCACATAGAATTTTCTTTCTCTTGACATTGTCAGAGTCTTATTGTAGGTATTGAAATATAACTTCAGTCTCTCAGCTAGTTCAACATTTCTTTCTATTGTCTACAGAATCTGCCTTAAGCCATTCAAATTTATTCCGGCAGGTCACGGTTGGGATTTTTTTTTTCTTTTCTTTTACCACTTCTTCCTAATGAATTTATTTTTGTCCACCATTTACTTCCTGTCTCTGATTTCTCCAGAGTTGTTTTGAAGGAAGTTCCAGCAAAGACCTTACTTGATATAACAAATCACAAAACTAAGGAGATATTTAATTTTTAACATGTTTTTATTGGTGTGGCAAGTGTCAAAATGCTTTTCACTTTGCCTCATATACAGAGCAACCATTAATCTATCATTACATGGGACAATTTTAGAGTTAAAGGAGTTCTAAAAGTCAGTAAGAAGTATTCATTGAGTGACAGCAACATAAACTCAGGTTGTCCCATGAAAACTGAGTGAATTCTTTACTCTATTTCTGAAACAATTTCATGAATTCCTTGGAGCTCCCCTGTTGGGTTCCACCAACTAGAGCTCCCTGGTGCAATAACAGTCCCCAGCTGACTATCTGTGACTTCTATATCTCTTTCTATGGAGGTTACTTCAGTTGGAAGCCCACTTGTGTGGAATCTTAAGATGACTTTTTCTTTCTTTAATTCTCAGCAGAGGATATTTTTTCCATGTCTTTTCAGAGACAGAAGTGAGAGAGTAGAAGTGATAGAGTGGGAGGGAGAGAGTGGGAGGGAGAGAGAGAGAGAAACACCAATGTGAGAGAGATACTTCAATTGGTTGCCTCCTACTCTCTCACTGACCAGGGCCAGGGATTGAGGCTCAACCGAGGTATGTGCCCTTGGCTGGAACTGAACCAGGGACACTTCAGTCCATGGGCCAATGCTCTAACTACTGAGCAAAATCAGCTAGGACAGAGATGACTTTTTCTATGAGCCTGGCATGAATCATAATGTAGAATAGACATGCATTTATCCTGTTGCCAGTGGAAATGTTGATGTTTCAATTCCTCAGGATGATCCCAAGCAATTTTTGCTCTTCGACTACTCTCCTAAACTAAACCATGTCTGTTTTAAATTTCATAGAAAAGTATAAATTTCCTTCTCTGTGTATTAACTGTCCTGTGATTACTTGATTCTTATTTTTCAAAGGAAGCCATGACATGAATAGAAGGCTATTTTAAATTATATGTTGATTCAAGTTAAATTTTATTTGTTTCAGGAAATTTTTTTTTAGAAAATTATTTTTTGTGAGAGAAACCTATTTTAATATTCTATAAGCCCAACTTAAGAACACTTTGAAGATAGTTGGAAATCTGTGTATTGAATTAAATTAGAGCAATAATGGCCCACAGTGCTACCACTGGATTTAACTTCAAGGAAGTATATTTTGTGGGTTTAACCCTTTAATAAGCACATTGATGTACTAGCAAGAGCCTTAGCATTCATTCCTGTATAAGATGGTTGAAATATTCCTAGGGGCATTTTAACATGTTTTTATTGGTTTCAGAGAGAGAAAGGGGGAGGGAAAGATAGAAACATCAATGATGAGAGAGAATCATCCATTGGGTGCCTCCTGCATGCCCCCTACTAGGGATCAAGTCCACCACCCTGGTATGTACCCTGACTTGGAATGGAACCATGACCTCTAGTTCATGGGTCAATGCTCAACCACTGAGCCACACCGACTGGGCAAAGAAAGACATTTTAAAAAATAACTGGATGTGGGTATTATATAGTTTCACAGACTTTGATTTCAAAGGTGGAAGTAAAACAACGTTCTTTTCCAAAAGAAAACTTAAATATTGAGAGAAAGTATACTTCAATAGTTAAACCTCCAGGAAATGGAAAAATACAGCAGAAAAGCCAAATTATATAATTTGGAAAGAATTCTGTAATTTAGGGAAAAAAGTATAAAAATTTGATGTCAGATAACTTAGGAAGAGTAAACATAAGGAAATATAATCTTAGTAATTTTGATTATTGGTTATTAATTGACACTGAGAAGAAAATTACGTAAGAAAAAACAAAAAATTATTTTTAAATACACATAGTCAAAACAGAATAATGAACAAAATTAGTGTGGGGTTAAGGGATAATTTAAATATGTGTTAGCAAATGAGGACTGCATGTTTTGTTTTATAAGATTGTTATTTTAAATATTTAATATTAAATTTAGAAGTAATTTGAGAAAAAATGGAGGCATGTGTTTTTAGCAATAGAAATTTCATTTATATTTGAACAATTAAAGACATACTGAGAATTAACTTGATAAATAGGAGCTAGATAAAAAGATAGGCACTGCCCGGGCGGGCATGGCTCAGCGGTTGAGCGTAGACCCGGGATCCAGGCTATCGGAGTTCGATTCCCGGTCAGGGCACCTGCCCGGGTTGTGGGCTTGATCAGTGACTCTCCTCATTGATGTTTCTATCTCTCTCTCCCCCTCTCCTTTCCTCTCTGAAGTCAATAAAGATATATTTAAAAACAATTTTAAAAAAATAAATTAAAAAATTAAAAAGATAGGCACTATGTATATTGAATTATGTTTGAATAATCATAAGTGCTGAATAATTTTTATGCACATATAGTCCAACAGATCATATATGGCAATCGATCTGTTCACTGAATGGTAACAACTATGGAGCCACTGAATATGTACAGGTATACAGAAGGGACTTAAAAGGAGAGGTAGTCTTGGGCATAGGTGGAATGTAGAAAAATGAAAGTAACAACAACAATCCATTATTAGTGTGATGATGGGGGACAGGATAGAGTGTGGGCTCAGTGGTAAAGAATACCATGGCTGGTGACCAACGACTGTAGTTGGCTCTGAGCACAGGAGCAGGCATGTGGCAAGGAAAGCCTTGCTTATTTTCTATCACTACCTCAATTCATTGATATATATCATAGAATTAAGCAACAGTTTGACTAAATGAATTTGTTGAGCATACATCAAAGCTGAAGTTAAATATATCTTAGCTTCCAGTTTCATATCAAAGCAACATGTCCAACACAAATGTAAATATAGTTGGCACTTTGCTTCTGTGGGATCCACACCCACAGATTCAGTCACCTCATATCAAAAATATATCTGAATAAAAAGTTTCATTGTTTCTGATTTGTTCAGTGAGTCCTCAGTTAAAATTGTCAATAGGTTCTGCAACTTTAACACAATGTATAAGAAAACTAATTTCACCATAGCCTAATTGACATAAACAGTTAAATTCCTACAGCATCCCTTCAATATTATAACCAAATGATGAACAAAATGACCTTATTTGAGGACCTGCTGTACTGTATAGTTAGGCCTACAATGGTTACATCTATACCGAATATATACTATTTTCTGACATTATTCCATAAAAAAATCATTATAACAACTATTTACATAGCATTTATATTGTACCAGGTATTGTAAGTAACCTAGAGATGGTTAAAGTGTACAGGAGTTCATAAGTGATATGCAAATACTACATCATTTTACATATGGGACCTAGTACCCATGGATTTTGGTATCCTTGGGGTTCCTGGAACCAATCTCCCATGGATACTGAGGACAACTGTAGTGCCAAGTTTTCAAGAAACCCTATTCTTAATACTTTAAGCATTCCTGTACATTTTTCTATAAAACAGATGTTTGGGCCAATAGTTGTGTGAAGGTTCACTGATAACAGGAGCAAGAGTTTGATATTCATGAGAGCAAATTCCTTATGGATTTGATAATACTGTCATGTCAAAAATAATAATTTCATTTGTAACTAAACCAAAAATTCAGTAAGAAATTGCTTCTTTTACATATACAAGGTGGGGCAAAGTAGGTTTACAGTAGTGATTACACGAAACACGAGAGTTTATTCTTGTATTATTATTTATTATTGTATTATTTTCCATACAAACAACTATAAACCTACTTTTGCCCCCCCCTGTAAATATATATTATTTGGAATCTACTTTCAAATGTACTTTATATAAGTCAAGGAAATATTTAAATTTTACCTTTATTTATATATAAATATGTGCATAATAAGTTTATTTTTCTAATGTATTAAATATATTCTAAAACCCCTAGTATATAACATTTGGAAAATTTAGTTGAACTTTGTGTTTGAACTGGCTGACTGAATATATGGCCGGCTGAATATATGTGTTTTGTTCTCAGTCACCGAAAACTATTGCAAAGACAGAGAAAATATAAAAATATAAAATCCAGAATGAGTGACGTAAGTATTGATAAGTTTTTGGAATATACCAAGAAAATCAAAATAAATAAAGACACTCATTAGAGCCAGAAAATTTATTTTTTAATTTATCTTTATTGTTGAATATATTACAGATGTCCCCTTTCCCCCCACTGACCCCTTCCGCCCCACACCCACTCCCCCCCCAGGCCTTCCCCACACTGTTGTCTGTGTCCCTGGGTTATGCACATCTGCATATAAATTCTTTGGTTAATCCCTCCCCACCCATCCACCTACCCCACCTTCCCTGTGAGATTCGTCAGTCTGTTCCATGCTTCCATGTCACTGCATCTTAGGGCCGAAAGAGGCGCCTTCCAGAAAAGCAAACTTTCTTAATACAGTTTCATAATATTCACCATATAAGAAAGAAGGCTGCTAACGGCAAAGTGGATGACCAGCAGTAATTTGAGCTAATTACACATAAAAAAGATGTAATAATTACTAATATTTCAGCTGTCAAAAACAGGGTCTCCTTACCAGGAAAAACTCATAGGTACAGCTTTATGTAATTCAGAAATGCAAATCAAAAGTAAAATGAACATGTGCTTTGAAGGAAAGATAAAAGATAAATAGCTAAATTGGCATTTAACACCAACTCTCTCACACACTTCAATATACATCAACACAGATACACACGTTCATACATGCATATACATCCTATGTGCACCCATATGAATACATGAGCATATGCATGCACACTCGTTTAAATATGCACACATATACATCCAAACTTAAGTAAATGCATGCACACATGCACATCCACCACATATTTAAAATGTACACACATTTATAATAAAGATCTCCCATAATTGGAACCTACATTTGAGACAGGTACAACCTTCTTAAATGGAAAGACTCAATACTGTAAATATTTCAATTCTTTCAATGAATTAAAATTATATACTATTTATGTGTGATCCATTATGAAATCCTATACTATGTGTTATATATGGTGTTTAGATAAATTTGCCTCAATTACTTTCTAAAAGTATATTTTAAGACTGGGAAAATGAACTAGATATTAAAACTAACAAAGCTAAAAAAGAATAGCACCTTTGAAGTATAAAAGATAATTTGATAGCGATTGTACCCAAAAGATTAAACTGAAAATTTGACAGTATGATTTGTCAATAAAATAAAATGCCGGTTACTTGAAATAAATCCTAGTCAAAGCATTGCAAAATTTGATGAAGAAATGAGAAATGTGAAAGGTAAACAAATGTAGAAAAAAATTAGGATACATATATAAAGAAGTAAAGGGATTAAGAAAACTTCTAGAGAAGCTGACATTTAACATCAGAGTAATCTATGGAATTATGAAAAAATTCAAATATCATATATACACATTTGTTCAATTTTCTTTTATATATTGTGTTGTGTCTTAAGGCCTTAATCTCCTAATTCCTAAAAGTATGTAAATTAACTTCAGTGCTTTTCATCTCTGGTAATTTTAATTTGGCTTCAGTTTATTTATAGCTTAATATAGGTTAATGTTAACTTTATATGGATTACAAATTCAATAATACGTTATGTCACACTATGTCTTCCATGTTACTATGTGGATTGTCAAATCACATGAACTACATACTTATTTTGTCTTTATTTATGAATCCATATAATAGATTTTGATTATAATTACAGTTATGATGACATATCTAGTGTGTTAATTATTTCAATTCAGAAATTTCTTATTTAAGCATGACTTTTATCAGAGGTTTCACCTCCTATCCATTTTGGAAAACATGCTTATTTTCATTTTCATTTAAAATTTTACAGAAAAAAAAAAAGCAGATGTTTAAGTATTGTAACGAACTCCCAGAACATTTCTAGAAGATATGATTTTCCCGTCAACTTTTCTCTAATATTGTATAGTAGATTACACTTATTCACTTTGAATTACCCTGCATTTCTTGGATAAATTCTATTTGTTTTTTTGTTTGTTTGTTTTAAATATATCTTTATTGACTTCAGAGAGGAAGGGAGAGGGAGAGATAGAAACGTCAATGATGGGAGAACCACTGATCAGCTGCAGCTCGCAACCCGGGCATGTGCCCTGACCAGGAATCGAACCCTGACCCCCTGGATCCTAGGTCGATGCTCAATCGCTGAACCACACCTGGCCGGGCTAAATTCTATTTGTACACAATGTACAGCTTGATTTAATAGTGGATTTACTAAAGTGTATTTGGAAAAATCCATATTTATATACATGATTCTTTAATTTTCTCCATATAACATATTTCTTGCATTTGATGAAAATTTATCAAAAATTTATAACCATATGAAAAACTGTCTTAATTTAAAACTGTTTTACAGTTATAAGCTGAACCATGAGTTTTCTTTTGATATTTATATAGTTGATCAAATTTCCTTAAATATACCAAATAATTTGGAAACATTTTTAAATAAATACAAAATATGATAAAATTCCATCAAATTAGAGAGCTGTATCATACTTGAAGACAGAAAATTTGTTTTATGTTTTTGAAGTTTCCTGCTCCAAACACCTAACAGCACATTAGTCAAAATTTATGTGGGATATTTCTTTATATATGCCAAAAAACATATGCATAGCCCATAGATATAGAAAACAGCGTGGTAATGGCCAGAGGGAAGGGGTGGCAGGGGCTGGGTGGAGGCAGGCAAAGGGAGGGGAGGGGAAATGGGGACATTTTGTAATAGTGTCAACAATAAAAATAAAGAAAAAAAAATTGTGTGGGATAGGCTCTTGTAATTAACTGATTTGGTTTTTAAAGTATATAATAAACATTTCTATTATTTCTCAAATATTTCAGAAAAGTAAAATTACTATATACTTCTGTTGAACAAGGAGCAATTGAAAAGGAAACTTATTTTCACGAAGTTCTGGCATAAATAAACTAGAGCTTCCAAATGTAACAATGGGAAACAAATTGCCTGCCAAGGAAACAACAGGCAATGAAAAATCTATCTGGTCCTGCCTGCAGTTCTGAGCCTCATTTCCCGACAGCTGTTACTCGATCTTTTAATGAGTCCCTTTTGTAGAAGTATAAGGAGAAAAGCCAACCAAGAGCATGATTAAAATGAATCACAGGCATATTAGTAGTAGGTTATAATGGAAAAAATTAAGTATAACAAGTTAGCGATAACATTTCTGTAATTGCCTGAGTAGTAACTATTTTATCTGATAATTTCAGTCAATATTGAATGATAAAATGTTTTTAACCTTGTAACATTGGATTTAAGTTATCTATAAGGCTGGTAGCTGTATTCAATAAATCCAGAAAGACAGTGAAGTCTCAATTTTCCATTTTCACTAATAGGGAAATTGTTTTAAAGAGATGCTATTTTTGTGTCCCAACTTTAGGAGATAAACATTTTATCCAAAAGCTTACTCCCAATTTTTTAAAAAAGTGTTCATTTTTAAGAATTGTTACTTAATTATGAAGATCATACATCTTACCATCTTCAGGAAAATACATACAAATCATTAATGTTATCAATGTCTGTACCTGGTTGGCTCAGTTGTTTGAAATATAGTGCTAATAACAAGATCATGTATTCTTCGGATCTTAGGGATCTATGTTGTTAGCTAGCTTTTTCATTTTTAGTTTTTTGATCAGATAGCACACTTTTAAAACATGTTCCTATTTTTCAAAGATCCATTAATGTTCGTAAAAGAGATCATGAAGTGGATCCAAAAAAAAAAAAAAAAAAATCAAATTCTATCAGGTAAAAAAAGAGGTAAAAATTTGTTGATGTGGATAAAGAGTCCCTTTTATCTGGAGTGTTGAACAGTATACGTATTTATGCAATGATGTCTTTTATACTCTTAGTACTTATATACTTTCAGTACAAAGGAACCAAGGAAAAACAATGTCTGTCCTCCTCAAGGGAAGAATCATTAGTAAAATAAGCTGTTATTCAATTTTAATATTTGAGCAATTAAATTAAAATTATTTAATATAATTCAAAATATGACATGATTAAAGGATGTTTTATAAAGTTTTTATTCAGCTTTCAATAAATATTTTTGATTGGAGTCATGATTGGACTCACTCTATATTTGAGAAAGCATGGCAAAAATAACATTTCAATTATTTGCATGTCAACTTATTCCCAAATTAAAGTTCTATCAACATTAGTTTCCTATTATTCTACCCAGCATTTAGACCAATGGGATTTTAAGTGTTTCTTTGGGTCTGCTATTCAGTTCCCTAAAGAAGTGATTTGCAGACTTTTCCAGTTCATGGAACCTTAAGTGAGTATAACATTTGACCCAATGGCCTCTAATATAATTTCATTAAAACAGTATCTCCCAAAATTACTGGGAAGAATGTATAATATTGTGAGAATTAATGACTCTTAAAATACAAAGATGAGAATCATAGGGAGTATGTTTATGAGAACAGTGAGAAGTGAACAATTCTATATAAAAAACAAAACAAAACAACAGGAAACGGAAATACTGGCGATGGAAATGATAGTTCTGTAGACTTTTGATATGTTCTAATCTACCACCAGGACAAGTCACATATTAGGCCACAGAAAAGTCTAAGTAAATTCAAGAAGACTGAAATAATATCAAGTATCTTTCCTGATCACAACAGTATGAAACTAGAAATCAACTACAAGAAGATAACTGAAAAGAAACCCCAAAAAACACAGCTACATGGAGACTAAACCACATGCTACAAACAAATGGATCAAAGAAGAAATTAAGAATGAAAAAATACCTTGATACAAATAAAAATGGAATCACACTCCCCAAAGTCAATGGGGTGCAGTAAAAGTTCTAAGAGGAAGCATCATGGAGATATAGGCCTTCGTCAAGGAACAAAGAGAACTTAAAAGAAAGAAAAATAAATAATAAACTTTGCACCTAAAGGAATTAGGAAAATGAGAATGAATAAAATCCAAAGTAAGTAGAACAAGGGAAATAAGATCAGAGCAGAAATAAATGAGATAGAAACAAAAAAAATTAAAAATAAAAACAGGAGGAAACGTCAATGAAGCATGGAACAGACAGACAAATCTCAGGAAAGGCGGGGGTGAGTGGGAAGAGATTAACCAAAGAAATTATATGTGTATATGCATAACTCATGGACAGACAATGGTGTGGTGAAGGCCTGGGGGGGGCAGGTGCAGGATAGAGAGGGTCAATGGGGAAAAAAATGGAGACATCTGTAATACTTTCAACAATAAAGATAAATTTTAAAGAGAAATCAATGAAACTAAGAGTTGGTTCTAGAAAAGATAGAATTAATAAACCTTTAGCTAGACTCATAAAGAAAAAAAATTTCATAGGACTTACAGTACTAGGTTGAATTAAAGTAGTGAAAGCAGGCACTCCTTATTCTCAGTCGTAAGGGAAACACTTTTAGTTTTTGCCCGTTGAGTATGATGTTGGCTGTGGGTTTGTCATATGTGGCCTTTATTACATTGTGTTATGTTTCCTCTATTCCCACTGTGCTGAGAGTTTTTAATCATAAATGGGTGCTGGATTTTATCAAGTGCTTTTCCTACATCAATTAATATGATCGTATGTGATTTTTGTCCTTCCAGTTTGTTTATGTGATGTATCATGTTTATTGATTTGCAGACATTGTACCAGCCTTGCACCCCCAGAATAAATCCCACTTGGTTGTGGTGTATTATCTTGTTAATGTATTGCTGGATCCGTTTTGCCAAGATTTTGTTGAGGATTTTAGCATCTATGTTCATCAGGAATATTGGCCTATAATTTTCTTTCTTTGTAGTGCCTTTACCTGGTTTTGGAATAAGGATAATGTTAGTCTTGTAAAATGAGCTTGGGAGCCTTCCCTCCTCTTAAATTTTTTGGAATAGTTTGAGGATAGGTGTTAGTTTTTCTTTTTATGTTTGGTGAAATTCTCTAGTGAAGCCATCCAGTCCCGGACTTTTGTGTACTGGAAATTTTTTGATTACTGATTCAATTTCATTTGTTGTAATTAGTCTATTCAGATTTTCTGATTCTTCCTAATTCAGTTTTGAAAGATTGTATGTTTCTAGGAATTTATTTCTTCCAGATTGTCTATTTTGTTGGCATATGGTTGTTTATAATATTTTCTTACAATCCTTTGTATTTCTTTGGTGTCAGTTGTGAAGGGATTAAGCAAAAACAAAAAATTCATAGACAGACCATATTGTGGTGATTACGTGAGGGAAAGGGTGGTAGCAGGACATAGAAGAGGGTAAAGGGGGGATAAATGGTCATAGAAGGAGATAGAAGGAGACTTCACTTGGGGTGGTGAACACACAATACAGTATACAGATGATGTGTTATAGAATTGTACACCTGAAACCTATATAATTTTATCAATCAATGTCACTAATAAATTTAATAAAAATAAAATTATATAATCATCTCAACAGAGGTATAGTAAGCATTTGATAAAATTCAACATCCATTTATAGTAGAAACTCTCAACCAGTAGGTATAGAGGGATCATACCTCAACAGAATAAAGGCCAACATCATAGTCACCAGAGAAAAGCTAAACACTTTCCCTCTAAGATCAGAAACAAGACAAGGATGCCCTCTCTCCCTAGTTTTATTCAACACAGTTTTGGTAGTCACAGCCACAGCAATCAGACAATAAAAGGCATCCAAATTAAAAAGGAAGAAGTAAAATTGTCACTATTTGCAGATGACATCATTCTATTTATCTGACTATAAAGTCTCCACAAAAATACTACTAAGATTAATATACTGATTTGATAAAGTTGCAGGATACAAAATTGATATTCAGAAACATGTTGCATTATCATACACTAATAATAAACTATCAGAAAGAAAAACTGAGAAAATCTCAATTAAAAATTGTGTTAAAATACCTAGGTGCTTCCCTGTGTGGCCTGTGGTATGGCATGCCTCTTTCTCGTGAGATCTCTAGGAGAACTTATACACTACCAATAACTGAAGTGTCAGTACTTCAACGGTAAGAAAATAGCAACCTTGGCAGAGTACGTGAATGCTCTACTAGCCTCCTTCCACAAACAAAACAAAACTAAGACAACCACCTTTGAGAACCACCTGAAGTCTAGCTGAACACAAACCCTTTAACTAAGGACATACAGAAGAAGCCACTTTGAGATTGTTAGGAAAGGCAGAGGTAGGAAACAGCGGACCCACACCTATGTGTAGCAGCTGAGGGGATATCTCATCTATGTAGGTCCCTCCTGAGGAACAAGGAGTCCCAACCATATCCTAGGCTTCCCAGTCCAGGGATGAATAACTCCTCGCTGTGAAAAACAGCCAGGGCTGTGGCTGAGTGAGAAGGGCTGCTGGAGTCCCAGGTATTCCTCTAAAGGCTTCTTGCACAGATTTACTCGCTGCTGGACTCACCTACTAACTCTAAGCTCAGGCGCTGGGGCAGCCGGTGAAAAGTACCAGGGACATCTAAGTGTGAATATGAATGAACCTAGAGTGTATCCTGCTAAGTGAAATAAGTCAGGCAGAGAAAGACAAATGCCATATAATTTCACTTACTTGTGAAAACAAAACAGAAACACACTCATAGATACAACGAATTGATGGATACCAACAGGCAGAGATGGGTGATAAAGATGATGGGGGATGAGGTACAAGTTCCCAGTTATAAAATAAAGAAGTCCTGGGGCTATAATGCACAGCACAAGGAATATAGTAAAAAATATCATAATATTTTTATAGTTACAGATAGTTAATACACTTATCACAGTGATATTGTGTAGTGTATAAATGTAAAATCACTACATTGTACATCTGAAAGTATGTCAACTATAATATAGAAAATGCTATCATTATTTCCATTAAATATTAATAGCGCTAGTCATCAAGCATATTTAAAATGCCTCATACTGTGTATTTCCACTCAGCAAAGTTTGTTAAACTTTGAAAAATTGCATATGCTTAAAGGCTATACTTTGTTTTTCCAACATAGCTTTTTTTCCTTCATTAATCTGGTTTCCACTGTTTATGATTATAGGTGAAGGAAGCAAGTTTGTTTTTTCAGTAAAGGAATTTTTTTTTAATTAAAATAAATATATTTGCTAAATATACTTTCTGTCCAAAAGTTTGCTAAAGTTTCTATAGTATTGAAGAGAATTAGCATTCTAGAATACTTATGACAATAAATTGGATATATTCGTTTCTATATTTTATAAATAACTGAAGAGCTATTTCTCATGTATCTAGTGGTTATATTTCTCCCTCTCTCTGTGCCATCAATAAAAATCTCTATATATAAATTCTTAGTTAGTATGTCAGATTATAGATTATCACATTGGCTTTTCAACTGGTGCCCTTTCCTTCTTGTTATTCCTAAACTTACAGAATATTTTGCAATTAAAATTGTAGTTGGTTTCTTTCTTACATTTATTCTACTACACAAGTCATAAACACCTAACCTAGCTCTGAGAAGATGCCTTGTATAGAAATATTTACTGATATATAAGGAAATACAAATAGGTTTTATTTAACCTGCAAAGTTACACCCTTTGATATTCTTGAATTCTATATATTTTTAATGTTTTTATTGAAATAATAAGTTTCCACTTTCTTTAAGGATAATAAATTATGCATCAAGTTTATTAAAAATGTTTATTTTTATTTTATTGTTGACAGTATTAAAGATGTTCCTCATTTCCCTCCTTTTGCCCCCCTCCACCCATCTCCCACCCCACCCAAGGCCTTCACAGCACCATTGTCTATGTCCATGGGCTATGTATATATGCATGTAAGTTTTTTTGTTATTTGTTCCCCCCATCCCCACCCCCCTTCCTTCTGAGATCTGTCAGTCTGTTCCATGTATCCATGTCTCTGTACCTATTTTGTTCAGTTTATTTTGCTCATTAGATTCTACATATAAGTGAGATCATGTGTTATTTAACTTTCTCTGACTTGCTTATTTTGCTTGGCATAATAATCTCCAGGTCCAT
This sequence comes from Miniopterus natalensis, assembly GCF_054644295.1. NCBI lineage: Eukaryota > Metazoa > Chordata > Mammalia > Chiroptera > Miniopteridae > Miniopterus > Miniopterus natalensis. The sequence goes on along the minus strand of NC_142082.1, from coordinate 62,375,875 downwards.
CCCTGTTGTTGCAAAGAGTATGAAATCCCTTTTCACAGCTGCATAGTATTCCATTGTGTAAATGTCTCACAGCTTTTTTTAATATATCTTTATTGATTTCAGAGAGAGCAAAGGAGAGGGCGAGACAGATAAACATCAATGATGAGTCATTGATCGGCAGCCTCCTGCAACCCCCCCACCTGGGGATCGAGGCCACAACCTGGGCACGTGCCCCGACTGGGAATCGAACCCCAATAGACTGGATCCTAGGTCAATGCTCAACCGCTGAACCATGCCCGGCCAGGCCCCCACAGCTTTTTTACCCACTCATCTACTGATGGGCACTTGGGCTGTTTCCAGATCTGAGCTATTGTAAATAATGCTGCTATGAACACAGGGATGCATATATTCTTTCTGATTGATGTTTTGGGATTCTTAGGATATATTTTCAGGAGGAGGATGTTGGGTCCAACAGCAGTTACATTTTAAATTTTTTGAGGAAATTCCATGCTGTTTTCCACAGTACTGCACCAACAGTGTACTAGGGTTCCCTTTTCCCCACATCATTGCCAGCATTTGTTTGTTGATTTACTGATGGTAGCCATTCTGGCAGGTGTGAGGTAATATGTAATTGTGGCTATAATTTGCATCTCTCTGATAATTAATGACATTGAAATTAAGTACTTCAGATTAATATTGTGTAATCAGTTTTATACCATGAATGAAAGAGCAATGAATTGGAACATAGGAGATATGAGCTCTAAATCCTTACCCTGACTTTAGAGAGGTTTAACTGTCAATGTGGGGCAAGTCTTATAATACAGTTGGTTTGCAGCATTCTTAATAGTAAAATGCAAAGTTTAGGCTAGGTAATGTCTAAGCCAGATTTTTAACAGATGATGACAGTTATTTCTTAATCCTACTACTATATCCTATTTTAAAACATTTATGATTTTAGTTATTAGTTAAGATAAACTTCAACAGATTTCGTAGAGACAAAATTATTGTCTTACTTTGGCCACAGAAATACTGTGAAGTTCTAAAGTTTGACATTTATCATGCAGTTTACTGCAAGCTAAGTTACAAACTTCTACCGTGGATACTAATGTTTGAGGATTTTAACAGCAGCAGTTCTTATCAATAGGCATGCTACAGGTGATGTGGTGATCTCATTAGATCAGATAAGTCAGTTCTAAGGCAAGAGGTTACTAGGAAAATTTGGGGAGATTGAAGAATAATGTTGAAGACATTCTAGGTGTCCCTTGAATTTCTGAGAAAACAAAATGTAATTCCCAACAAGATATGCCTGGCCTGGGTGGCTCTGTTGGTTGAGCATCATGCCATGCACCAGGAGGTCACTGGTCTGATTCCCAGGGCACATGCCTAGGTTGCTGGCTCGATCCCAGTAGAGGGGTGTGCAGGAGGCAGCTGATTGATGTTTCTCTCTCTCTCTCTCTCTCTCTCTCTCCCCTCCCCTTTTTCTCTGAAATCAATAAAAACATATTTTTTAAAAGTCCCAACAAGATCTGAAATGATTAAGTATACAAGGGTTACTAAATTTTTATAACATCAGTTAATACAATCATTCAATTTAGTTCACTACAATTTAGTTTAGCAAATGTTTATTAATACCCATGTAAAGCTTTGCATTATAGTAGGTACTTGAATATGCAAATTATGTTTAATGTTACAGTGAGAGGCAGGCTAATGTAGTAGTTAGTGAGAAAGGAAAGGGTGTCTAAGCTTCTATTCCAATTTCATCTGTAACCAAGGGAACACAGTAAATTTCCTAACCAGAACCTTCCATGGGGCTAGCCCATATACTTTCCAACAGTTCCAATTAAAAAGATAAATGATTATAGAAGTCAGTGCCTGTTCTTTCTACATCCTGATAAAAATGTAAAAATAATTGCTTCCAGACCCCTCCCCACGACTCCTAACTCCAGGTGCCTGAGGACCCTGATTTATCTGCATGCTCCCTCCACCTGATGTGAAAGTCCCTCCTTGGGTGCATGTAACTAAGTAAAACTGTTGATGCACAGCTGTGTTTTCCTTTGTCCACCTGCAAATCTGAACATCCCCTCACGCTCCTAAAGTTGTAGCACTGTTTCTAGGCTTCTTAGAACTCTGCTCTCAGGCAATGTCCTTAGATGGGCCAAAATAAATCCCTTTTCTTAAATCTACAAAGATTCAAGTCTTTTTGCTGACATTAGGAGCCCAGATTTGCAGACAGGTTGTGTTTGCTTCCAGCTCTGCCCGCATAAGTTATGTGACCTTAGGTAACCCACTGCTTCCTCAGCTTTCAGTAGGGACAGTGCTAATACCTACATCACAGCATCGCTGTGACCATTAAATGAGATAAAATGCTTATAAACCACTTTATATGAACACTGTGGCACATAGTAAGATTTCAAAAGCATTAATAAATATTACCCTTATACATGATTCTCACTTCTCTCTTGGACTTATTTCCCATTTATTGAAGAGGGATATATACATTAATATTACAAATATGCTGTTATATTAAATGCATTAGTAAGATCTTTGATGCCTAAATTGTATTCCAAATTCAAGATCTTAGTGACTGAAACAGCTATCCTTAAATTATTCCATAATTTTATATCTCCTTATATTTTAAGCTCTTATGAACTGCTCTTTATTACTTAATATTCTTTCTTCAAGAGTTTATAGTTTAAAATAAGTATTTTACATCATACCCCTGTAGCATGCCATGGTAATAATGTTTGGTTCATAAGGCATTCTCCCAAGGAAACCAAAGAGCTAATTTATCCACCTATGTATTGTTCTATACAGAACAGGAATCCAAATCACATATTCTATGCCCTTTGCATCAATTTCCAATAACTGAAAATGCTGTTAATCACAATTTGAATTGCTTTTTATAAGTTAAGTATTAGCAAATTTATAACATTCCAATTCATCTCTACATATTGATATGAAATTGCTATTGAAAAAAAATAACAATGTAATTGAATAAGGGGATAGTGAAACCATATTTAACATAAAATTGTTGAAAACAAATATATTCATCTACGGTACATAGAAGAGCTAGAGTTTGTACTAGTAAGATAGCTAACATGCCTTAAAATTTGCATACCCCAGTTAAGTTTAATCTTATTTCACCCTGAAAACAAACCTGTGCAACAAAAATTAATATTGTCATTCCCATTTTGCATAACAACAAATACAATAACCAAATGATTTTGATTTGTCAGTGGCCATAAGCCTGGCAATTGCAGAGCCTTAATCCCTAATTCTTTTACACCACTTCAAATAGCTCTACTGTAATAGTTCTCAAACTTGGTGGCAATTAGAAACATTTGGTAAGCTTTAAAAACTATTCTTGTCTGCCCCACTTCCAGATTAATTGAACAGAATCTCTGAGTGAAAACCTGGGCTACTTCTAGTAAAACAAACAAATGGCAATTAAACATTTTTAAATTCTGTTTTATATTACAGATGAAAAACTGGGGTCCTAATAGTAAAACTTTCTGTCTGACTTAAATGTGACCATCAGTTTTAGAAAGCAGTGTACTATTGGGTGGAGGGAGGCAAAAGGGAGAAAATGGGAGACATATGAAATACTGTCAACAATAAAAAAAAGGAGCGTACTAATAATGAGATTTTCAATAAATTTGGCTGAATGAATGCCAGTGAGGTGGCATGTGAGTGACTATTTTGTGGATCAAACCTCTTACCCACGGTAATGTATTCAAACATAACGCCTACATAAAAACTTACAAGTAGAGAGCCGACCCAAAGCAGCCTGCAGCGAGGGAGCAGCATTGTGTGTCCCTAGGAGATAGATATTTTTTTCTAGGGGAGTGGTTGTATTTGGTAAAGAAAACAATTGTTCTTTCAAAAACTGAAATATTTCTCCTTGAATGATTAATTTTTGTCATCATTACTTGGGAGTTTTGATTTTTCCATCACCTGCTCTTTCAGTTCTATCTTGTATTTCCATTACTCTCTTCATTTTTCTTTGCAATTTTTCAAATGAATTCCTTGCTTTCAATTTTATAGCATCTGCTACCCCATGTTTAAAATGCTCTGTAAAGAGTCTTGAAATCTTAGGGGAAAACATGCAATAGCAGTCTAATCAATCAACCACAGAATGCAGAGCTGTGTTGGGACACTACACTCATAAATAAGAGCCTTGAGTACTCATTTGCCCAGACTGTGGTTTTTCAAGAAAAATATAAGACAGGTAATCTATTCTGCCAAGGCCACTACAAGTTCCCTGCTGTCCCCCAGCTAGCCAATAAAACATTTCTTTCTTTATCTAGAATGCATTGTTTATACTCCTCTGTATGTTTTTACAACTACCTTGGTCGGGAACGCATCAGTGCTTTTCTTGGAGGCGTATTAGAAGGCGAGTTTTAAGGCCCTCTCCGCCTGTTCTTTAATTGGACGATTGCATCCTTTCCTGAATGTGCTCGCATCAATTAGCTTGAAGCAACTAAAAACATCTTTGCTGATTATTTTGGGGAAAGTAGAATGGTTCCATTAGGTCTGTAGTTTATTCGAAGTTAGTTGGTGTGCTAGCTTTGGAGAGTTTACTGAGGTCCTAAAGTCCTAGCAGGACCAACAAAAGGCAGTCTGGTGAGGAGGGTTGGTATCTATTACCACTAACCACCTAAAACAACTGTATTTCTGTGGGACTGCATAGAAACCATTGCTTATATCATCTGCATCTTGACTTTTATTCCCATCTCTTAGAAAAGTAGTGTACTTAGTTAGACAATGATAAATTCCTCTGGATTTTCGATGGCAATTTTATTTCAATATAAAATTTCCTTTAAAAATTTTTTCTCCTATTTTATGCCGGAGGGAGTTTGTTGCTTATTTATTTCATTTTGTGTTGCTTGGTTGTTGTTGTTAGACTTTTTGTATTTTTCTCCTGCCATAAATTTATTTTCATTACATTTCTATTCTGGGACACTATTTTGATTAACTTTCTAAATTTTACTTTATACATCCCCTGTTGGAAGTTTGACATGTATACAGACATTGGATTAATAGTATAAACACCTTGGAGAAGAAAGTTTGGAGGAAATCAGTTGAAGTACAGAATGTTACACTCTCTATACTTAAGTGAAAATTCTATCCTAAATCCTATAGTACATTACACCAGAGAGCAAAGAGACATTTAAAAAAAATAAGCCATAGCATCGGTCACCTGCTTAATGCCACACTGACCGTGAGGGATGCACATCTGGTAATCAAGTTAACTAATCAAGGATTTGAAATTGTTTTCTAAAGTACTAGTCCATGTCATTATGGTTATGATATGGCAACCAGAAAAGGGTATGGAAAGAAAATATTTCACTTCCATTTCTAAAAAAAATTGTCATATATCTACATGAAAGAATTAAGAGGCACATATTTCACTACTATCATGCTGTTTGATTATATGATTAACACAGTATGGCAGTTTTCAAAAGTGAATATATGTGTGTATGTACTTTGGGTACATTTCCAACATGAAATGTTAAAATTTAATTCTATATTTCTGTTTACATCAATGAAGACAGTTAGATTTCCCATTTTATCTCTGGAAATTTTACTCCTAGTGTAACTCAAACATCACTTAGAAAATAACTTATGATAACTCTCAGGTCTCTCATTAAAGATCCAATTCTGATTTCAGTGGAATTTCTGCCTAGAGAAGGAATGCAGCATTAACCCCCAATTAAGGCAATATTTTACTCATGACAAAATTTATGTAGCCTGAGGTTCAGAAAATAAAACTATTTTGTGACATGTTTGCTTCACATGGAAGAGAAAAATACAGGTATTTTTTAATCTTAATTTTTTATGTTGTTTTTAATAGTTTTCTCATGTTGTAAATGTAAAAATTATAAAAGCATATTATCTGTCAAACATAATTTGATATTATGGATTCAAAAACCAATGAAAAAAGTGTTCACCCCACACTGCCATTGGTCAGCCTTTGTGAGGAATATAGTACCACAAAAAGGAATATTTATATATTATATTAAGTTAGGAAAATATAGCATATGGAAATGTTCCTTGGATGTTAGTCATTAGATTTTCAAACGGCTGAGTTTCAGCAAAGGTATGCACTAATTTTCAAAATATATGGGTAAATTATTTACAATTCATCAGATTATGTGCACAAACCTTAGAGTTTCCCTATGTTATGATTTATAAAGTTTACATGTATTACCATGTGGATAAGCCAAATTAACCGAATCTGAATTTAAACCCCATATTTATATTTTAAAACATGATTTCAGTCAATTTACAGGGCAGTATATGCTATTTTAGTGAATCTCATTTTTAAAATAGAAAAATTATATTGTTGAAATTATTACAGATGTCCCCTCCCCCCCATTGACCTCCTCCCCCCCTCCTGCTTCCTCCCCAGGTTTTCCCTCACTATCGTCTGTCCATGTGCTATGCGCATGTGCATATAAGTTCATTGGTTAATTTCTCCCTCCCCTTCCCCTTCCCTCTGCAATATGTCAGTCTGTTGTATGCTTCAATATCTCTGGATCTTTTTTGTTCAATTTATTTTGTTCATTAGATTCCACATATACGTGAGATCATGTGATACTTGTCTTTCTCCAGCTGGCTTATTTCACTTAATTTAAAAATCTAGAGAGTATTATGCTAACTTCCAACATTTCCAAGGTTTGTTTTTTTTTATAGTAGCACTTGCAGTTAGCATCGGATTTTTTTCAAATTGCTCTAATTACATGCAGATATTTCACAGTTCTATATGCCACATTTTATAAAATTATAAAGCTTTAATAAATGCTGTATAGATGCTATGTTGCTGTTTTCTAGAGCTGCCTTATAATAGAGTACCAAACAAATATAGGCTCTATAAAACAATATAAATTTATCATTCCACAGGTCTGGAAGCTAGATGCTTGAAATCAAGTTACTGGTAGAACCTTGCCTTCTCCATCAGTTCTAGGGGAGAATCGTTCCTCAGCTGCTTTAGTTTCTAATGTTTGCTGGCAATCTTTGGCATCGTTTGGCTTGTAGATGCACCAAACCATTCCCATGGCCATCTTCTCCCTATGTATACTCACACGGTCTTCCCTCTGAGAACCTCTGTCTCTCTGTCCAAATTTTCTCTTAATATCTGTGCCAGTCATACTGAATTAAAGCCTGCCCTAATGACCTCACTTTAACTTGATTACCCCTGTAACCCTATTTCCAAATAAGATCACATTCTGAGGTGATATGGGTCAAGGTTTCAACATATTTTTTGGGGGGGGAGGGTGATGTTACAATTCAATTCTAACAGTTGCCTAAGTTCATATGAGTGAGAAAACATAAGAACATTAATTATCCTTGATAAATTTTACAATACTTTGAAAATTTTATTTAATTCAAAATTCCATTATCTTTTCTTTTGAGATAATTGTCACCCAAAAGTATTTCAAAACTCAGTATTTCTATTACTCTAAATCTTCAGTGCTCTTTTACTTTATGTTAAAAGTTTTATCTGGCCAGTTAGTTTTAGCTTGAAAAAGTAGGGTACATTCATGTTATCCAAGAGTGGACCAGGCCTGCATAAAAAAGCTTTGAAATCATCCTGATCCTTATCAATGACAAAGGCACATGTTCCTACCTACTGGGGACTATGAAGCACAGCATGGAGCTGGCGGACATGCAGAGGCCATTCAGAAAGCTGTCTGAAGCATATTTACCCATTTTTACAAATTATTTCAAATTCATTGGTTTATATTTGAGCTTTATTATATATCATTTATATATAACTTATCATTTGTATTTCCTTTGTGCCTTAAAAGTTATTGTAACAGTAATTCTGTAAATTAGTATTAAACTGAGTAAAATGTACCCCAAATAGATAGCACAAAGAGGAAAAACTTAAGATTTAAGAGATCCACAAAGTAGTGAGTAAAACTGTAAAATTTGGAATTAAATTGAACTTTTCAGTATATGTACATTCTCACTTTGTGCTGAAAAAGGAATATGAGGACATTTATTAGGACTGTACACTGTGCTAGGGCATCTGGCTGTGAACATACACTCAGGTTTTGCATCCTGAATTTAGAAGTCTACATTTTGTTAAGCAGGCATTCCTAAAGATAAGTAATTACACTATAGTTGTGAGAAATTCTATATCTGATATATTAAAAACCTACTGTGGGTTTAATAACAGTTATCACAGATCCAGTTATTAATACCCACTGAAAATGTCTAACCCTACAAAAATGTATGACTTGCAGATGTTAGCTTCAACAATTCAATTTTTTTCCCATTGATTGGTAGAATGAGAGCTCATTCCAATTACATAAACCAAAAATGGCCTATTGAGTAGAAAATATGTTTTCCTGTGGTGACAATGATTTTGGAATTATCTCATATATACTACACAGCCATATGAGTATACTGCTTACATTGATGTTAAGTGCTTTTTTAACATCTTCTATTATAACTATGAATTTACACTTTAAAGTTGGTTAAGGCATAAAAACAAGTACTTTCTTTTAACCAATTTACATTATTCTTCCCTATCATATCTGAATTCTAGAGAGGCATTTCCACAAAAATGATCACAAAGTCCAAAGACTTATCTTTTGAGATATGACATTTTAAATTTGCTCTGGGTCTTGGGAGGGGTGAGGGAAAAAATCTGCATGAAGTTGTTCAACACATTATAGCACTGTTCTAATATATGAAAAAAAAAATCATATTGTGACCCAATCTGTTGGAGTCTCATTGGTTTCCAGATTGCAGCAAGATTGAATTTTTAGTGCTTCATCTAGCCTCGTCTTTTCTTACTGCCGTATGTTCCTACCTCCTCACTTTTAATCAGCCTCACTAACCGTCTGAACATCAGCATTCAAATTGTTTCACAACTACTCAAGCATAGAACTTTTTATGTTTTCTAACTATGAAATTCTCTGATTATTTCTAGTAAGGACAGACAGGTGGCTTTCTACTGAAAAAATAGTTTCTGTAAGTTATGCTTTTGATTTTTCTTCATCTAAATTAAATTGATATATTTTGATAGTTGGCACATATTGATTTGCTATCAAATTGTATCTCTGTGATGTGCAGCACTTCATATAAACTGCTTCTTGTAAACTGAAATACAAGCATCACTGTACTTTGCAATTTATTTTATGAGACTACTAAATAAATCACTATATCTTTAAAGGAAAAAACACACTAGCTTAGAAAGTCCCAATAGAGGCATATAACGGAGAATAGGTACGTCAAAAGGCAAAATAATCCACAACTTTTGTGTTATGAAGTAGGTATATGGAAATATTGCTAACACAATATAAGCAACAACATAACTTGGTCAAACAAAATTTTGGAATCACCTTTTGACTGTATGTATAGTACCCTTTCACACTGATGAAACAAGACAACGTCACCAATTTGTGTTTGTCTGTGTGTGAGTGTGTGTGTGTGTGTGTGTGTGCATGCATGCACCAGAAGAATACACCATGAAGCATGTGGACATAGTGGAGCCTTAATATACCAGGTCTCACAAGTTCCTAGAGCATTTATTTAGTCTGAGCATGTGTTTTTTTGTTTTTTAAATAAACTGCATATTGTTTAAAAGGAGGGAAAAAAAGGAGTATTTCCTAATATTATGCTACAGCCAAATGCTGCAGCTATAAATCTGATCTTAGACTGATCAAAAAGTGAGCAGGGTCCATGTGACTGCTTTTCCCTTTTAGGAGTATGTCAGCAGCATTTTTTCATAACGGAAAATATTTTAAAATTTGAGAAAGATGAAAAAGATATTCCTATCACAGAAGAAAATTCCTTTCCTGTGCCCCCACATCACCCAGAAAAATTGTGTAAATGCTTTATTTTTAAATCACTTATCATATAGTAAAAATTTACTTAGTGTTAGAACAGTAATAAACATTTAGATTTCTCCAAGTAAATATCAGTCTTGTATACAAACTTTCAAAATGACTATCAAAATTTATCAACTTTCATTTAAAAAATCATGTCAAGTGACATAAAAATATTTAGAGAAAACGTAACTGCAGTAGAAATCATAAATTTTTGGCATTAAAAAAATCCAACAATTTTTACACTTTTCTGAAAAAATCATTCAAAGGGACTGAATTGATGGAGAAAACAGTATTGAGCAAACTAGCAAAGATATTAGTACAATATGTAAGAGCCTGTCTCCTTGAAGATTCTATGCATCTAGATCAACACATAAAGATGATAGGAATCAACTCTGGCCTCAACATCAGAGGAGATGACACACCTGTAGAATTTCTGGGGCAGTAGTCCATGGCCTCCCAAAAGGCAAGATGGGCAAAAGTAGGTTAATAGTCATTCAGATAGAAAAATAGTACAATTAATAAATTCTAATAAAAGAACATACTGTGTCTTGTGTATTGATGACTGTAAACCTACTTTTGCCCACCCCTGCACATGAACTGTATTGCTGGAAACCCTTACCTATGTCTGCATGTACAACTGGTGTCTTAAGTTTAAATATCAGATTAGGTGAACTTGGAGTGTGGATAATTGAAAGAGTCAATATAAATAACCAAAATTAAAGTTCTGGTTCTGAAAGCCCATGACTGATATTTGTTGGCTTGCGGCTAATATCTTGTTATTACTCTTAAAATGTAATTGTGGCTCAGTTGGTTGAGTGCCATCCCATGCACCCAGAGGTAGCTGGTTCGATTCCCAGTAGGGGGCATGTAAAAGGCAGCCATTGATGTCTCCCCCTAACACATGTCATTCTCTCCCTCCCTCCCCCTTCTCTGAAAAAAAAAAAAAATCAATAAAAACATATTTTTTTAAAAAATGTAATTGTCACTGAAGTGGTTCCTCTACTTTAAGTGTACCATGTTTTCAAATAGTACCCTGCCTCTAAGAAATAATACATGTGAAAAATTCAAGCCCAGCTGGACGTGGCTCAGCGATTGAGCATCGACCTGGGATCCAGGAGATCGAGGTTCGATTCCCACTCAGGGCACATGCTGGGGCTGCGGGCTCGATTCCCAGTTGGGGGCATGCAGGAGGCAGTCGATCAATGACTCTCTCATCATTGATGTTTCTATCTTTCTCTCCCTCTCCCTTCCTCTCTCTGAAACCAATAAAGATATATTTTTTTAAAAATAAGAAAAATTCAAATATTAAATTTTAATAGAGCTATATGTAAAAACTGATTAGTAAGATGAAACTTTACTATCTTATTGGAATTACAAAGGAGAATGTTGATTATAGGAATAAATTCTGGTTGAAGGATACATTTTATTTTATTGTTGTCATTTGTGATTGGATTAGTCAAACATTTATATTAAATTATTTAGCTAGAGTTATAAAGAATGTTCAAAACATTCCTTAACATTATTTTCAGTTTGGATGCATTTCATAGAACTTCACGTTCACCCAGTAGGGATCCATTTCATGGACATATTCCTGAGTAGGCACAGAGAAGCCAGTTAAATAGACTGAGGGATGGGTCATAAAACCTAGAGGAATTAATATCTAAGTCAGTTTTTTTCCCTGCTTTATTGAGGTATGATTGACAAATACAAAGAATACATTGTTGGGCTGTACAATGTGATTTTTAAAGGCTCTACAATATGATTTTTTTATATAATGTGATGACTTAATATACAGATACATTCTGTAATAATTACCACACTCAAGTTGATTAATGTGTGCATCACGCGCAGAGTTATGTTTGTTCTGGTGGGCACATTTAAGATCTGCTCTCTTAGAGGATTTCAAGGATACAATACAGTATCATTAACTATAGTTACCATACTATACGTTAGATCCCCAGAATATATTCATCTTGTAACTAAAGACTGGTCCCCTTTAACAAATGTCTCCCCAATTTCCCCCACTCCTCAGCCCTTCACAATGACCATTTTCCTCTCCGGTTTTATGTTAGTTTTTAAATGAAGATCGTAAGAAAAAGACAGTGTAAATATGAATTTCAAGCTCGACTTTAAAACATTTTTAAAGGTTCCACATTAAAAGTTACACATGCTGACTCAGAGCACTGGTATGATAAGAAAGTCACAATGAATATTTTAAAATGTAGGTTCATGATTTTGCTCTGACATTAACTGCTTAGTGGCCTTGTCAAATAAAATAGTTTGGTAAGTGGAACATAGAAAAAAGATGTAAGTGTCAAGATATAAACTTTTTTGTTCTCAATTTGTTATATATAAAATGAAGGTTTTATCCATGATGCCCTTCAGCTCTCAATCTACCTTGGTGTGTACTGAGTCACTTGCTTTTTGCTAAGCAAGGTTGTTAGAAACTGCCTGGCTTTCTAATCATGTATTTTGCTCAGTTACTGAACTAAATGCACTTGTGGGTAAAGAAGGGTAATTTTTATTCTACAATTTCTAAAATTTGTTTTTAGCAGTATTACTAAGAAATGCATGACATACAGTGAGGTGCATAGATAAAATGTACAATTGATAGATTTTAATCCATGAAACTGTCACCACAGCAAGATCGATTCATCACCCCAGAGACACGCTTTTGTCCTGTTCTAATGTCTCCCACACACTTTTCCCCAGTCCCTCCAGCAGACAACCACTGTCATTATGGGTTAATTTGCTTTTTCTAGAAATTTACATAAGTAGAATATTATATGCTATGTGCTTAAAAAAATATTTGTCTTCTTTTTCTCAGTACAATAACTTTGAGATTTATTTGTTTTTGTTGGGTGGATCAATAGTTTTAATTTTAGTTGTATTATATTTATTTATTATGTATCCATTACAATTATTTATCCAGTCTTCAGTTGGTGGATATTTGAGACATTTCCAGTTTGGAGTGATTACCAAAAAATAATAACACCATGTTTATTAGAGTCCAGGTCTTTGAGTGGACATATAAGTTTATTTCTCTTGGGCAAATGCATAGGATGGATCCACAAATGGCTGGACCACATGGTAGGTGATTTAATTTTTAAGAAACTGCCAAACTGTTTTTTGAAGTGGTTGTAGTGTTGCTATGCACATCAATGGTGCAAGTTTTTATTCTTCCTCACCCTGACAGAAGTTTGTTATGATCAGGCTTTAAATTTTTAACCATATAATATATGGAGAGCAGCATCTGATTGTAGTTATAATTTGCATTTTCATAATAACTATTGATATTGAACATCTTGTCATATATTTATTTGCTCTCCTTATATTTTCTTTGGTAAACATGCTACCTGCTTACTTTGTATATTTTTTAACCTCAGTTCTCATATTTTTAAGTTGTGAGTTTTAAAAAATATTCTACAAATGAGTACCTTATCAAATCTTATTTTGAATATAATTCTTCCCATTCTGTTGCTTGTATTTAAATTCTATTACTCTTTCATAAAAACAGTAAATTTTAATTTTGATGAAGCCTAATGTATCAAATATTTTGATGGACCCAGCTTTGGTGCCATATTTAAGAACTCTTTTAAAAATATGTTTTTATTGATTTATCAGAGAGAGGGAAAGATAGAAACATCAATGATGAGAGAGTCATTGATCAGCTGCCTCCTGCAGGCCCCCAACTGAGGATCAAGCCCGCAACCCGGGTAAGTGACCTGACTGGGAACTGAACTGAGATCTCCTGGATCATAGGCTGATGCTCAACCACTGAGCACCACCAGCTGGACAAGAACTCTTTATATAACTCAGTGTCACAAAGATTTTCCTTCTATGCTTTCTGCTAGAAAAAATGTGAAACCTAAAACAAGAAAACCTCTATTTTTCATTTTGAATTGAGTTTAAAGTTTGCGGCATGGATCCAAGGTCTTTTTTTGCATGTTAATATGTTATGATTCTAGCATGTCTTATTGAAAGGACTATTCCTTTTCCACTCAGTTATCTTACAAACTTTTGAAAAATGTCAGGTGTCCATTTATATGTGGACCTATCTGCATTCTGTTCTAATATCAGGTATAAAAACATTTAGGATCCTTACTAAATTAATTTTTTTTTATCAGTAAATTGACTTTCTTGATCCCTGTTAACATTATCTACTCTGAAATCTACTTTGATATTAATATAACCTTTTTAGCTTTATTTTGATTAATGTTAGTGTGGTATCTTTCTCTTTATCTTTAATTGGCCTTTGCTTTATATTTACAATGAGTTTCTTGTAAACAAGATATAGAATGTAGCATTTTTATCCATTGAGGGGTATTTGGATCATTTATACTTAATATCATAATACTATGTGTTTTTTTTCATCTTGGCTAAATGTAGAAATTCTTTGTTCTATTTATTAATGATATTAAAAACCAATACAGTCCAATATGAGTTCCAAGTTATAATCTTACCTACTTTATTCAGAGAATGAATTAGACTAAAGTCATACAATTTAATTTTCAGACGATCTTGAAATGTTTAATTGAAGTATAACATATCTGCTTAGTAGTGAATTTTCTATCAGTATTGAAATCTTTTCATTTTCATTCTTAGTATTTTACATTTTAAAATATATTTCTTCATAGTAAGTGTTCAACTCTTGTTGAAGGTTCAGTTTCTCTCCAACCATAGTGATGATTTGTTATGCTAGTATATCAGCCTTCTGAAAGTTCAAAATAAATTGGAATATAACTATCATTCAAATGTCAAAAATAAACTAATTTTTTAAAAAAAGAATTCAGTGCTAAAAAAAGACAAGGACTTTACTTTTTTGGTTTGTCATGTTATACTATATAGGAATATCTAGATGGCTTACAAATATTCAGAACAGTTTTATATTATGTCAAATAAAGTTATTTTAAATTTACAGCTGTGAATCTCTCTATAAAAGACATTTTAAGATGAGGCAATATCGGGAATGACCAAAAAAGCTGCTATATCTGTGGTTAAACTTATGCATAATAAATATATTAATTCACTTATGCTCTTTTAGAATTTCAAAATAATATTCAGGAATAAACATTCAAATACCCTTACTTATTCATTTGGCATATCATATACTTAGACATTAAATTATGGCATTTAGGAGCTGTTAGATACCACAAAGATTATCTAGCTCCATAATTTTTATCTATAGATGAGGAATCAGCCTAAAGATTGCCTCACTCAAGGCCACAGAAGTAGTTAGGGGGAAAATCATTTACTTAAACCACCAACCATTCCTGAGAAAGGAACTGGTTTGACACAGGTAAAGAAAATAGTCTCTGCTACTGTGGACGATCTTAAGCCAAACTGTAGTAAATATTGCAATATGTATATACTAATGAATCACAGGCTGCTATAGAAGTTTATAGAATGGGTGGGGAGTTCAGTGTGTTCAGAATTTCCTGAAAGGGAGATAAAAAAGCAAAATGTTGAGTGATGACAGAGCTTAACAAGGACAGCAGAGGAGAAATGAGTGATCCTGGAAAGAGAGCTGCATATATAAAAGCCAGACATTAAGAAAGAGAATGCCACCCTTGAATAGTTGCATACAATTTAATGTTGCCACTAAGAGTTGAGTCAGGCGATTGACGGTGTAAGATGAGCCTGGATAGGTAAATAGGCCATAAAATGACTTTAATTTCTTTTTCTTTTTTTTTTCATTGAGGTATATAGAGGCATTGAAGCAATTTATGCAAGGGAACTAGAAGGGACAATACAATATGTCAGAGTCAATTATGAATTCAGGCCCTGAGGAATTTTTACACAGATTTATATACATTAAATACATTTTCTTTGGTTCAAAGTGTTCAAAATTAACCTCTAACAGAACTTTCTCCTATTATGTAAATATTTGCCACTTACACTAACAAAGGAGAAGTATTAAAATAGGACAGGAAAGGTGAAGAGTAGGTACTAATAATCACTCCTTTTAAAAATATATATATATCTTTCATTAACCTCAGAGAGAAGAAGGGAGGGGGAGAGAGAGAGAAACATCAATGATAGACACCGATCGGCTGCCTCCTGCACGCCCCCCACTGGGGATGGAGCCCACAAACCGGGCATGTGCCCTGACCGGGAAGCGAACTGCGATCTCCTGGATCCTAGGTCCATGCTCAACCGCTGAGCCACACCCGGCCGGGACTAATAATCACTCTTGATTATAATTCCAAGATAAGAATGTGATGTATTTCTCAAGTCATTGTGCAACTAAAATAATCCACAAACCACTTTAATGAACTGTACTTATCAACTAAAAAAATCCATATTATGTATGGCCCTGTGTTTAGAACACTTCTGATTGTATTTTGCAGTGGGAAAGGTAAGTGGTAATCCTATTTTTCATAGGTAGAAATGAAGATTCAGTGATTTTTTTTCAGCTACTGTTACTTAAACAGAAATGTAATACTTAGTTGTAGAATACTGAACCAATGAATAAAAATCATGTACATTTAGCTTACTGTAATTGACTGTTATTTTCATTTCTATAATATCTACTTTTTACATTTCTATAATATTTACTTATCTGCTGAAAGTCCTTATTTGGAATTTTAAGTACTCTAAGAGGAAAGAGTTTCTTCTCAATGCCTCATCATTTAAACATTAACCCACTCTTCAAATTAAACTGTACTTTTATTTTAGTCCCTTCAGAAGGAATCATTTTAAAGGGTGGGGGAACTGAAGAGACAAGAGAGCTGGAGAGAAAACGGCTCCTTTCCTAAGAATGAAACAGGCCCTTGTTTCCCCTCCTTGATCCCCAGTAACTAAATGAGATTACCATCAGTTATTCTGTTAATGACGTTACCCTAAATATAATCAGTGGTATTCTTACCAATTGAATAAGATTATAAGGGGGGGGGGATTCCTACCTTTTATTTTAGTAGAAAGATAAGCAAAGAACCCAGAGGCCGCTAGTGAGAGGGTGCAGGCTGCCCTGTGCTGCGGGAGGGAAGCAGTCGCGGGGCCAGGCGAGGCCCTTTCCAGCTCCAGTGCCAGGGAGCCCGGGCCCGCAGGGCATCCGTTCTGGGGGTGAGGGCTTCATGGCACATGTGCTGGGATCTTTGCAGCCTGCGGGAGTCATGCTGCAAGCCCCAATACCACCTGGAAAGACTGAGTACTAGAAATAGGGCTGCTACATAAAACAGAGTGTGTCCAGTGAAATTTGCACTTCAGATAAACTACAAGCACTATTTTAATATAAGTATGACTCAGCTATTTCATGGGACGTATTATACTTTAGAAATCTTTTTTTTTTTTTTTGAAATTCAAATTTAAATGAACGTACGGTGCTTTTATTTTCTAATCTTAACTTGAAGGGATATGTTCCCACAGCGCCCAGAGGACAGGGCAAAATATCAAAATAGATTCTATTGTGTTGTAGAGGCAAAGAGTGGCCTATTCAACATTTCTTGGAATTGAATTGAGCATTTAAAGCACCCTGAACTGTGACAAGGCGAGAAGGTTGAAAACTCCTGCTATAATTACATAGTTTTTCCTAAAATGTAAATGCATAGGAAAGAAACAAAAATAGATTTGAAACCCCTGCTCTCCCCATTTCCAGTTAAAACCATCTCAGGTTGGGATATGAAACTTCACCTTCCTCTCTGGGGGAGGGGAGAGCAGTTCTTAAGTTTTTAATTTTTCAAACTCACATCAGTTTCCCATACTCAGGACTTTGCTTTAGTTGCTTTATCCCCTCTTATCATTCTTCCAGAAGTGAGATAAAACATCCCTTCTTGAGATCTCTGTCCATACGGACACCTTAAAGTTTAAACGCCCTGCTCATTCTCAGAGTTTCCTCACATTACAAGTGGAAGACTATTTTAAAAAACAGACCTGAACAGAATATAAAAAAGTGCTTAAGATTTTAGAGTTTCCATTACAGAGGTTAATCTTATTCTGTCTTAATGCCTTTGTTCAGTAAATTCAACTGTTTTTCTTTTTTAATTTATAATTACTCTCCACTCACAAGTACTAACTACCCATCTCACTTAACTCTTAAAAGTCTGTTTCACTTTACGCTCTCCTCAAAGAAACCAAATGCATCAATTTAAGATGAATATTTGGAATATTTCCCATATTTTAAAGCTAACAATGATGTATATCAGTATATTTTTGTGTGTGTCCCAAATTTTTGCACTTCTCATGGCAAATAAGAACAATTTCAAGATGTTAAAAATAGGGTGACATGCATGGTAAGTGACTGACAAAACTTCTTGTGGTTCCACAGAAAGTACATGATTTTTCCATGCCAAGTCGATTAGAGCTAACTCACCATGGAAAAACTGTTCAGATTATCTATTGAAAAATTTACCCATTCACCACTGACAGAGACCTGCTTTCTTTAATGACTATCCTGGTTATAAAGATGAATAGCATGCTTTTATCTTAGAAAATTATAAGGGCAACTGCTGTGTGTTAAAATCTATCATAGGTTTCCTGGAGTCATAGCAATTACAGATGGAAAAGCACTGTTGGGTCATCTCCTCTATCCTTCTGTCTGGGCAAGCTTGTATACTTGAGTAAATTCTCTAGTGCTTTGTCTAGTCTAGTTTTACATAATTCAAACTTGGAAGACTTTACCACATTCTAAAAGACCTTGCTGCTGGGAATTATTATAAGCATACTTTTGCTCTGCTTAATTTCCCACTAGTTTTATCTCTGCCTTGTGGGAACATCCTTGAGCAATTCCACACATGCTCCCCTCCCCTTGGTGAGCCGCCATTCAAATAATTATAAATGTTGATCACACTCAACCTAACACATTCAGTCATGTTTTGCAAAATGATTTGTATATCTTTTAGCAACTCGGTGTCTGCCAATCCCTCTAGCATCTTTGAAATTAATGAGAAACCTAACAGATAAAGATGAACAACTAGTAAAATATAGAATTAATAATCTTCATTGCAAGAGTTCTTTTCAACATATGAGGTTTCTGGGTCAAGTGAATTCTAGTACTTATTTGCTAAGAATGTGAAATATGCCAGGAATATCTTCAGAAAAATCTCTATTTCTCTTTGTGCATTATTCCTGCTCTAGCTTCCCAGGACTTGTGCTATTTATTAGCTGCTGGCCACCTTCTGAATGTGTTTTTAGTCCAAAAACATCCCTCCTCCCAATGAAAAATGCTCTGTCTATAAAGAACATACTTAGTGGCTACATTGTAGATTGTAACACTATGATCAGACCAAAATGATATTGTGTCACTGCCTATCTTCTAAAATATTTACATTGGAATATGATCATTGCAACTTTAATTCTTTGAAACAATATCAGAAAGAAGCAGGATAGAGAACTGGCAGCAGGTAGGGCATTCTTAAAGGGATTATCACTAGAGGGAAAGCTCCTGAAGGGTAGAAATTTTTATCTCACCGATATACCTCTAGTTCCTAGATCCATACATACAAGTTTAATAAATAAAGAGGTTTCCTTGCAATAATTCAAATCACAGTTGGTAGGGCAACTGAAGACAATACCACTTATTGCTTAACATTGAATCTTTGAGGAAACTTTTGAGCCAATATGGTTTTCTTCTCTACTCATTCAAACAGTAGTGTGCCAGTATGAACTCAGATTTTATTGTGAGAAGACAGTGGCTATGAGAATCCAGTGGTGGTGCAAGGGACTGAATTGCCTGTCAATAGCTAATGTGTTAGATAATCTTAATAATGCTTTTCACGGGAATTAGAAGAGAAAGAGAAAGAAGCTACAATGGCACCTCTGGAGAAATGCCCCCGTCTGCCTAAGAAGGTATATATATTGTCAACTCTTGGAATTATCCGATTACACTTTTCCAGTGGTCAAGTAGATCCTAACCAAAAGAAGCTCCTAAGGCAGTGTTTTCATTATCAGATTAAGGAGAGGGGCTTCCAAGGCACAACACTGTGTACTCGAGATAAGTTACAGCCATGCTCTCTGAAAGTAACAGCATTGAGTAGATGGCTGATGACTGTCACACATGCAACAAAGAAAGTCAGCTTTATAGAAAGAATTGCAATTTGATATAAAGAAAAGTACATAAAATCAACCTTGTGTGATCTGATATTTTTGAAAAATTAAATATAAAATATCACATGGATTTTCACTCATTTACAAAGGGACATGTTCAAAGAAAGCAGGACTTTCAAAATTAAGTCAACACACATTTTAGCAGTCACAAAGCTTTATAGCTACTGTCAAAATCAGAAGACTTAAAACAGGAAGCTGTTTTATGTTTTAAGTATAGCTATGTTTGATCAATTAGGACTTATAGAGATGGAAATCAGTTCCTTTTATTTATGCCACTAAGAAAAATGTGTATGAATTTTCATAATAGAATCTGTCAGTTGTCCTAAGTGCTGACCATCTCACTTAAATTGCTGAGAGCAGTATGGGGAAATTTTCCTGTCAAAGCATTCATTGCGATAGGGTAGGACTGGAAGACTATTACTAATGTCATGGGCAATGATTAAAAAAAGCTCCAGGTTTAATCCCTTCTGGCTTTATTGAAAGAACTACCAAAGTGACATAGTGTCTTAACCTACAGGCAGATTTATTAGGGTGGAAATCTCTCTTGCTTTGCATTTAATTAGCTTCGTCTGCGGAGGGAACCTGGTAGCAGAGAAATCTCTCACTCTGACACAAAGCATTGAACAATCAACCATACTTCAAGCTACTAAAAGAGAGGCAAGGACATTCTAATAAATTAACTACTAAGGAGAAAATATGGCTATCAGATCATATCTCTAGAGCAAGAACCTATGCCTACATCTTTATCACTTAATTCAAAAGCTTCTGGTTACCAGATATTGTTTGGGACACTAAGTAAAACAGGATAAATTGTGGTTTATAGGATTGTCAGTATTAATGTGTCTGGATTCAGATGTTGCAAAACTTAGTTATGAAAAACTGACCATAGTTTAATCTGTATATGCCATGCCATTTAATTACTTGTAAAACCAGCAGCAAAGCAAAACTGATTGTATATCATTAATATAAAAATTTGATTAATAAACCAAAAAAATCAGGAAACTATCCAGATTCTTCTTGGGTTCATCAAGAAAATTAATAAATTTTATGCAACTCACAAAGATCACAAATCAGAAGACTTTGTTCACTGCATACTAGAAGAAAATTAAGAACAAATATATAAGATTTAATGAAGTGTGATAACCTAATGTCATTTTGAAAAATAAAAATTTCCATGGGTGATTTTTTTTTTTTACCATGTTATCTCAGAAACTTTTAGTAATCTCAATGTATTTGTGATAGAAGTATTTTTTTTATTTCTAGCATAGATAAGTATTAAAATATTTCAGAAGCGAAAACAAAACAATCCTCCAAAAGACACTAACAGTAAAAGAGCCCCGAAGAACAGAAGTAATACTCAACCAACAAGAGATGAAAGATTTTAAAAAATTATCACGTTATTGAGAGAAATTAAAGAAGACATGAAATGGGTAGATTCAATGCAATCTCAGCTAAAATCTCAGTTTAAGTAATTGACTAGCTCCATTTTTGTAGCTTTAAGTGCACGAGGACAAACAGCCCAGATAATCTGTCAGAACACATTTTTAGGATTTTTAGGACCATGTATCAAGCTTTTTTATAACATTACAATTAAGGAAGCATAGTATTGCACAAAGAGCAACAATTAAACCAATGAAGCAAAACCAGGGGAAAAATATCTTTATCTAAACTCATACTATACATGAAAATCAATAACAGGAATTAAAGAGCTTAATGTGAACTAATAACATTTCTAAAAGATAACATAGTAAAAATCTTCAGATTGGGATTAGCAAAACTTTAAACAGAACAGAGATAAAAACAAAACTCTAAAGAGAATGATTAGTTTGTCTACATTTTTACTAAGAATTCCTTTTTCAAAATGCACTATTGTTAGGCAATTCTGAAGGCAAATGGGAACGGGAAAATTTTAGACTACATGTATCGTTCGTCATCAGAATTATAAAAATAAAAACTGCAGCAAGATAACAATGTTTGCCTGCCACAATCACTAAACTTAAAAAGACAGAAAATGCTAAGTGTTGGCAAGGACCTGAAGTAGCTGGAAATCTAGGGCTGTGCTAGGGGAAAACTGTGCTGTCTACTACAAGCTGAACATAATGCAGACTTTATGAAGAAGCATTTCTAGTCCCGAGTATGTATCAAACATAAATCTATATACGTGTATCAACAATGACTACAAACATTGATGAGAAACGCTCAAAGCAAGACTATTTGTAACAGCCACAAATTTGTACCAGCTGAGAAGTTTCAAAGAGGTTCTATTTGTATCACCCCAAATTACAGCACAGCAAAAACTCACAAAACACTCCTACCTGCCCCAAGGATCAATCTCACAGACAAAACAGTGAGCAAAATAAACCAGACACAGTGTACCTACTTAAAATCCGCTTATGTAATGAACAAAACCAAGCCAAACCAACCAATTTTCGTAAAACTGAAGCAGCGCTTACCTTTGGGTAAAAGAGGCAGGTGCCAAGCGGAGGGAACTTGGCCCGGGAGAGCTCTGGGCTCTGGAAGCTGCCAGTTCCAAGCGGTAATATTTACAGGAGAGTAAAAAGCTCACCTACCTTGAGGATGGATACAGGAGAGGAAGCCCACACCAGGGAGAGCAACAGGGCCAGGTGCCAGTCCTGAGGAGTCGCTTGTCCCTGGGGCTGCGCTGCTGACGAGGGGCAGGCCTCCTGCGCAGCTTACCGCCCGAGCCTGCAGGCCTGGGCCCCCGCACCACTTGCTAGTCTGCAACTCCAGACGCGTGTTCCCAGCGGCTTTTATAACCCCAGGGCACGTGCTTAGGGGCCAGCGCCGGGCTCAGCTGCATCCAGTCAGCCCCGGCGACCACCCTATAAACCATCTCAGCTGGCAGCGCAGGCGCTGCGCTTGGTGCCTGAGTGGAGCCTCTAATAACCTCCAAGGACCGGTAACTCTTCAAGGGGGACTGGCCACGGCTCAGGCTCTTAGGCCTCCCTGGGGCTGGAGGAAAGGCCATTTATTTGTCTTTCTTTTCCACTTATATTTTATTTTTTAAAATTACTTAAAAATATCCTTTGTTACTTTCAATGCAACTTTAAAAATTACTGTGCTTTCGTCTTTGGAAAATCATGGTTTTTGGAAATCATGGTTCTACTCTTAACAGATATGATTATTTTTTGTGTTTCTGTTGTTGTTACAAATTATGTTGCTATATAATTCAGATTAACTTTGAGTATACATAATTTTTGTCGATAATACAGTGGTAAAACAGCATGTTATTTTAAAATTGACAAAAAATATTTAGAACTGAATTGTGGTAGTATTTATTCTGGAAAACAATGTTTTCTTAACAAGCTATATGTAAGGTATTTAAGAGGCTACAGCTGCGGAGAAGTGCATATAGTATAGTAATAATTTTAATATATAACCCTTTTATAAAGAATTTCATTGGATTGGTTAGAAAAAAATACACTTTTTTAAAGCAGCATACTTTGTAAATCTCTGCAGGAGATCTACATGTTTTTACACCAAAATCGCTAGCCCTAGAGTGATATAAAACACTTTTTTAACAATAGGAAGCCTGTTATTCACGGGGAGTTATTCCACAGCGCTGGAAAGCTCCCTCTTTAGCTCAGCCCTTCCAGGCTTGCTGATTGATTTAGAGCTGACCAAGTCCTCCAGGTGAGTGTCCTTATGTCCCCACTGCTCCTTCTCTATCCCAGTTCCACTTTATAACTATTGTCTGGCATCCCTTCTGTTCAGCACCTTCTTACATTCCCAGAGGTACCCTGCTTTCATGTGGTTTATATAGTGACCCTATGCTTTGCCTCTGTCTCTTCCCCTAAGTTTCGGTCATTTTTACCATCTAGTGGTACTATAGAGCACATGGTGTCAGAAGGAGGGGATGGTAGGTGTGGGAAGGAAAAGCAAGTTGGAGAATGCAGATATAAAGGAGACTTCAAAGTATGTTCATATATTAGAATAAAATTCATTAGCCTAGGGAAAAATACCCAGAGGAAATTCAGCAAAATTTGTCTTCTTTTGATTATGATAAGTGATTGTAATTTTATTCATTTATGTATCTGTTTTTTTCTTTTTCAAATAGTCTCTTTGAAAATGTATAATAATTTTAAGAAGAAATTTATTTTTAGTTTAGAATTGTCCTTGAAATTGATGTTTCTTTAATAATAATTTCCCAATACTAAAATTTCAAATCTGAGCATTTAGAGACTGAAATCTCTTTTATCTGACCTTCCTGCTAATACAGTACTTTTTTTTTTTTTTTCCTTTTTAAACTTTTCTTCCATTCATGGCTTAACCACCACAAGGTCCAGCTTAAAGTGAAAGTTGTGAGACAGCCGCTTGGTGACTGAAATCGAGGGAGAGGAAGTGAAACTCTTCGGGTCTAGTATAATCTGAAGTGCAATGAGCTTAATAAAAAGATGTGAACTTGAACTTCAGACTCATGTGTACTCTTCCTATTCTTGTCTGCCACACTCTTAAAAACACTGTTATAGTCACACAAACACACTTCTTGCACTTAAACAAGAACTTATACAAGTTCATTAAATAAATAGATGTATAACAAATAGTAAAAGTGCTTGAATAAACTGACCATCAAATGAAAAGGCTAGAAAGCATGACCATATGGGTACCTACTAAAGTGCAGTAAAGATGAATTTTTAGCTATGCATATTTGTGACACCATTCTACCAACATTTGAATTGTGGAATTAGTTATATTAAACCATTCTTACAATATCCCATCGGAAAACATTTGGCTTCAGATCAGGAAAGGAAAGTTAGATAAAGCACACCACTCTTTATTTTTCTCTCTTGGTATTTCTAACACTTTAATGTAAGAAATGTTTCTATTATTTACTTATTCCATAAAATTTTATTGCAATATTTTTCTTCTACATTTCACATTTTCATTTTGTTTCTATGAATAGTAAACTGCACCAAAAAAACACACCAAACAGTTTAGATGCCCCACATCTCTTCTTTTTGATCATCTGAAGGTCTGACAAAATGTTTAAAAGGAATTATTTAAAAGAAACATCAAACCTTTGCCTTGAAAGTTCAGGCTTACTTTGATATGTGTATAGATCTAAAATGTCCATAAAAATCACATAAAACAAGCTTGTTGTGTTTAAATTAAAATGTGTATATATTTTAAACTGAACTGAAAAATACTAAGTAAAATGTTTAATGACTATATCAACTTAAATTTTTTTAGGACACAAATAAATAGTTGTTGATAGAACAGGTAATGAAATGAAAATAAAGGTGGATAATGAATATAAAAACGAGCAAATGCTGTCTTCATTATAGTATGAGCTAAATCATATGGTGAAATAGTGTTCACAGATAACAAAGTTATCAACGTGCATAAAAAAATTGTGTTTGCTTTTTATAATAGTATCAAAACAGTAGAAGCAAATAAATAAAATTAGATCTCAAAATCCTTGGAAACTTGAATAAACTTTTCTCCACTAAATTTGACTACGCTCATGTTAATTTGCATCTTAAGAGAGTAAAATATTTAAACGTATCTACATAGAAAACATCTAAGAACAGTTTTTCTTGTCTGTTTTCCTGTGCTTGAAAATTTGGAAATGAAGCAAAAGTTTTTTAAAAAAAATGGTGATATTTTAAAAGATTGTCTAAAATAATCAATTTTTATTTATCTTCTAACTGGAGCAGATATAACCCAAACCTCTTTTTATTCTATGAATTTATTGTGATATATGATTTTCATTCTTCTGATTCTCATAAGAATGAGCTAGTTAGATTTCAGTCTTTAATTTTTCACTTATTAGATTTAGAATCATTAAAGAAAGTAGCAGTTTAATTTTATACTCAAATACAAAGTCATTATTGCTTTCATTTATCATATTTGTAACCATAATTAATACATTCAAAAAGTGTTTTCAAATTTAGTGTTAAAAAGAAACACATTTCTCCTATACTTTGGTTAGCTAGAAAATGTATCACTTTTCTAAACATTATCATTTGTAGCCTTTTTACTTTCTATATGACTGTTAATTTTTTTCTGCTTGTCACTGTCATTAAAGAATTCTTCTGAAATATACCCTTACCTGTCATGTAGTGACTTCGCTAAATGTCCTAATAATTATGAAATTTCTTCACTATAGTAAAAGTTGCAGCCTCTCTTGACAAAACAAACTTCTCAATCAAAATTATATTTAATGAATAAAAAAGACAAACTTTATTCTCGATATCAACTTTAGACAAAAATAATCACTAAATAAAGATTACTAGTATGAGAGAGATTGGGAACATTGCCTTGTATTTTCATCAGTATTTTCCCAGCATCTATGCCTGGCATGTGTACAAGCTCGATAAATATTTTAAAATGAGTTTTGTTTAACACTAACAGTCTCAAGCCATATTATCAATATCTGTGGTAGAATATATGCCTGTCAGATAATTTAGTAAATTACTTTAAAAGAGTACATTATCTTAGAGTAATGTGGGACATGTAGGGGAAATATAACATCACTTAAAAGTAATACATGATAATATAAAATTCATACTAGTTACATATCAAATACAATGAGAAAATTTTACCTTTGGATTAAATTCTCAGATCTCTTGATACATTTTTACTTAAATTGGCTGTTATGGGTACCTAGAGTGAACGTTTAAAAATTGGAGAGAGTTTTTATCAGAAATGGGTGCTGGACTTTGTCGAATGCTTTTTCTACATCTATTGATATGATCATATGATTTTTGTCCTTCATTTTGTTTATGTGATGTATCACACTTATTGATTTGCGGATGTTGTACCAGCCTTGCATCCCTGGAATAAATCCCACTTGGTCGTGGTGTGTGATCTTGTTAATGTATTGCTGGATCCAGTTTGTTAGTATTTTAGTGAGGATTTTAGCATCTATGTTCATCAGGGATATTGGCCTGTAATTTTCTTTCTTTGTAGTATCTTTATCTGGTTGGGGGATTAGGATGATGCTGGCCTCGTAAAAAGAGTTTGGGAGTTTTCCCTCCTCTTGAATTTTCTGGAATAGTTTAACCCTTTGCGGTCGTTTGTCTACTCTCAGCCACCAAAGCTTTTTTACCGTTCCAGTCCTACGTCTGCTCTCAGCCACCACAGCAAGGAACCGCACGAATCTTAACTCTATTCATTCATCTATCAGTTCATAATTTCTCTGAAAGCTCTTAATTCCGACCAGTATGACACCCATGTCCAAATTTAATACGACCACAAAGGGTTAAATAGAATAGGTGTTAATTCTTTGAATGTTTGGTAGAACTCGCCTGTAAATCCATCTGGCCCAGGACTTTTGTTTGCTGGGAGTTTTTTGATTACTGCTTCAATTTCATTAGTTGTTATCGGCCTATTTAGGTTTTCTGCCTCTTCTTGATTCAACTTTGGAAGGTTGTATGTGTCTAGGAATTTGTCCATTTCCCCCAGGTTGTCCAGTTTGTTGGCATATAGTTGCTCATAGTATTTTCTTATGATCTTTTGTATTTCTGTTGGGCCAGTTGTTATATCTCCTCTTTCATTTCTGATTTTATTTATTGGGGTCCTCTCTCTTTGTTTCTTAGTGAGTCTGGCTAAAGGTGCATCAATCTTATTTATCTTTTCAAAGAACCAGCTCTTGGTTTCACTGATTTTTTGAATTCTTTTTCTGATTAAAAACTCCCAGCAAAGTGGTAATAGAGGGATCATACCTCAACATAATAAAGGCCATATATGAAAAACCTACAACCAACATCATACTCAATGGTCAAAAACTAAAACCGTTTCCCTTAAAAACAGGAACAAGACAGACATGTCCACTTTCACCACTTTTATTCAAGTACTAGAGGTCCTAGCCACAGTCATCAGACAGGAAGAAAACATAAAAGGCATCCAAATTGGAAAGGAGGAAGTAAAACTGTCATTATTTGAAGACGACATGATATTGTACATAGAAAACCCTAAAGATTCCATCAAAGTATGACTAGATTTGATAAACAAATTTGGCAAGGTAGCTGGATAAAAAACCAACATCCGGAAATCAATGGCATTCTTATACACTGATAATGAACTTTCAGAGAGAGAAACTAAAAACACAATGACATTTACCATTGCAACTAAAAAAATAAGATACCTAAGAATAAACTTAACCAAGGATGTAAAATACCTGTACTTGGAAAACTGCAGGACACTGAAAAAAGAAACAGAGGAAGATAAAACAAGTGGAAAACTATATCATATTCATGGATTGGAATAATTAATATCATTACAATGTCCAAATTATCCATACTATCCTAAGCAATTTATAGATTCAATGCAATTACTATTAAAATACCAACAGTGTATTTCACAGATCTAGAACAAACATTTCAAAAATTTATATGGAACCACAAAACACCCCGAATAGCTGCAGCCATCTTGAGAACAAAGAACAGAGTATCAAACTGTAC
The DNA here is from genome assembly GCF_054644295.1 of Miniopterus natalensis. NCBI lineage: Eukaryota > Metazoa > Chordata > Mammalia > Chiroptera > Miniopteridae > Miniopterus > Miniopterus natalensis. The sequence goes on along the minus strand of NC_142082.1, from coordinate 62,347,581 downwards.
TACAAAGCCATTATAGTCAGAATGGCCTGGTATTGGTACAACAACAGGCATATAGATCAATGGAACAGAACAGAGACCCCAGAAATAGACCCACGCCACTATGGTCAGTTAATATTTGACAAAGGAGGCAAGAGTATCCAATGGAGTAAGGACAGTCTCTTCAATAAGTGGTGCTGGGAAAATTGGACAGATACATGCAGAAAAAGAATCTAGACCACCAACTTTCACCATACACAAAAATAAAATCAAAATGGATAAAAGATTTAAATGTAAGTCGCGGAACTATAAAAATCCTGGAAGAAAACACAGGCAGAAAAGTCACAGATATCCCACACAGTGGAATTTTCACTGATACATCTCCTAGGGCAAGAGAAACAAAATAAAAAATAAACAAATGGGACTACATCAAACTAAAAAGCTTCTGCACAGCAAAAGAAAACAGCCTCAAAATACAAAGGAACCCCACGGTCTGGGAAAACATATTTGCCAAGGACGAATCTGATAAGGGGCTAATTTCCAAAGTGTACAAAGAACTCATACAACTCAACAAGAGGAAGACAAACAATCCAGTTAAGAAATGGGCAAAGGACCTGAATAGACACTTCTCCAAAGAGGACATACAGATGGCCAAGAGACATGTGAAAAAATGTTAAATGTCGCTAATCATCAGAGAGATGCAAATTACAACCACAATGAGGTATCACCTCACACCTGTAAGAATGGCTGCCATCAGCAAATCAACAAATGTGCTGGCGAGGGAGTGGAGAGTGGGGAGCCCTAGTACACTGCTGGTGGGAATGCAGACTGGTGTAGCCACTATGGAAAACAGTATGAAAGTTCCTCAAAAAATTAAAAATAGAATTGCCTTTTGATCCAGTGATCCTACTTCTAGGAATGTATCCTAAGGATCTGGAAACACTAATCAGAAAGAATATATTCACCCCTGTATTCATAGCAGCACAATTTGCAATAGCTAAGATCAGGAAACAGCCCAAGTGCCCATCAGTAGATGAGTGGTAAAAAAGCTGTGGCACATTTACACCATGGAATACTACGCAGCTGTGAAAAAGAAGGATCTTGTACCCTTTGGAACAGTATGGATGGACCTAGAGAATATTATGCTAAGTGAAATAAGACAAGCAGAGAAAGACAAACATTGCACGATCTCAGTTACATGTGGAATCTAAAGAACTTAATAAACCAATGAACAGAAATGATTCAATGATATGGAAGCATAGATCAGACTGACAAATCTCAGAGGGATTAGAGGGGGGCGGGTAGGTGGAGGGGGAGAATTTATATGTGTATATGCACAACCCAAGGACACAGACGATGGTGGGGAGGGGGGTGGGCCAGGTGGATTGGGCCACTAGGGAGAAAAAGGGACATCTGTAATATTTTGAACCAAAGTAAAATAAAATAAAAAAAGGGGGAGATAAGTGGTCACAGAAGGAGGTGACTTTGGATGGTGAAAATACAATACAATATAAAGATGATGTATTATAGAACTGTACCCTTGAAACCTATATAATTTTATTAACCAATATCACTCCAAGAAATCCAATAAAAATTAAATAAAATAAGTGAACATCTTGCCCAGCTTTCTAAATAAGCAAGTAAATAAAATAAAAAGCATTAAAAATGTGTGATTATTCTTAGCAAGGTTTATAAAAATAGCTACCATTTAATAAGCATTCTGTACCAAACAATATGCTGAGTACTTATTAATATATTTTTCTTACCTAACCCTCACAACAACATTATTATTATTTTTTATGTTTTAAGTCAAGTTATTGGAGGATCGTTGGTTAATGACATTACAGACGGTTTAGGTTCCAACTTTACAACGTGTGTGCTCCAGCTCCACCGAGGACTCATCCCCCAAGGTCTAGTCTCCTTCTCTCGCCATGAATTTGACCCCTTTACCCTTTGCCTTCTTCCTCCCCCTCTCCCCTCTGGTAACCGCTGTGAGTCGTTTGTGTTGCTTGTTCACTTGTTGCTTTCTGTTTTAAATCCTGCGTAGGAGTGAAACCATATGGTTCTTATCCTTTCTCATCTGACTTATTCCACTTAGCATGACACTCTCAAGATCCGTCCATTGTACTGCAAATGGCAATGTTTCGTACTTGTATAGCCCAGCAGTGCTCTGCTGCATGTGTGTGCCACATCTTCTTTAATCATCAGTATTCCATTTTACAGGATTCAACAAATTCCTTTCCATGTACAGAATATCGACAAATTGAGGAACAGTGATATTCACTAACTTTCCCAAGAAGTCACAGCTAGTAAATATCAGGGATGTCACAAAAGCAAAGTACGTTGCTTCAAAAAATCATGCTTCTAATGATTTTTACAAATGGACTATTATTACTCTTTACTGCAGTTGACACAATAATGTAAAAAAAACAAAAAACAGGCTGATGCTTTCATCTTACTGTATTTCATCTTCGTTTGCTTGACTATTGATAAAATATATAGTTTTACAAAGGCACTAAGAGGATTTCTTTCAGTAGAAATGCCAATCTGCTTTCTTTTCCTTTTTAATTTTCTTTGTTTTCTCATATCTGGATTATTAATTGGTTCTGTTTTGTTTTTGATTTTTGACTATTTGTATTTTCTATTTACCTTTTTCTTTTTATTAAGAGATTCATTGGCTTATTTGTGATTTATCTCTTTATTCAGTGCATTGGAACTATTATATTAACATATTTGAATGTAGGTTTATATTGCTTTTACTGTGTTTGCCATAGTTATTTCCCAAAAGCTCTTTAGTCTGACCAATTATTACCTTTTTCCCATGTAAAAGAGAAGCAATAGCTTAATATTAAGCATTTTTTTCTTAAGTGTATTTAACATTGCTGAGAACAGTTTCATTTTTGTTAAATTTGCATAACAATTTAAATAAAATCAAGACCTGCAATTGCTTACATTAAAAGAAACAAAACATTTTAAAATATAACAATTGTAAAGTTTGCAATTATGTACATTATTAATTAGAACAACAAATTTTGGTTATGTAATCAAATACTCTGACATCAACTACTTAAAATGTCTCAAGCAAAAGTTAGTGCTGCTTAAAGGTTTAAAATAATCTAGTTTAAGATTAAAATCCAGCCATTATTACTTAAAATAGTATAAAACTAAAGGTTTGTGCTTTTATTTTGTTTTGGTTTTGGTTCTCCTGCTCAGAGCTAGACTTTAGGCATGGCTCCAGAGCCAAACCACTATTGTTTAGTATTTATCAGTCACCAATTTTATCTCCATTTTGATTCTCTCACCAATGTCAAATAATAACCATCAAATTCGAAATACAATAGCCATTAAAAGAATTTCTCCATGCCTTAGGTCAGGAGTCATCAACCAATTTTGTAAAAGGCTACCCAGGAAATAATTTAGGCTTTGAGGCCCGGATGGTCTCTGGCCTGACTGCCTCTGCCATTGTGTGAAAGCTGTACAGCAATACATAAATGAGTGAACAAGACTGTGCTCCAATAAAACTTTATTTATGGATGATGACATTTGAATTTTATAGGCATTTCATGTGTCACAAAATATTATTCTTTTGATTGTAGGAAAAGTGTAAAAATATCAATCCATTCTTGATATATGCAAACACAGATACTTGGTGTCATTTAGCCATGAGCCATAGTTCCTTGACCTCCTGCCTTAGAAAAATTTAAAAAGCCAAATAAATTTTTTATCCAAATAAGGATAGGGTATTTTCTGAGCTATAGGCCATTACATTAGAACAATCAAGAAACATTAGACATTAATGGTCAAGAAAGACCATTATATTAAGATATATGTATTCAGATCATTGGACATGCTTTATCCCACATTGGAATGTTAGGATACTAATTAGGAAGCATTTTAAATGAAGAATTTCTATTTCATAATAGTATTAAACTGTTTTCTTTGAGAAGCCAAATTATTCTCAGTAAACTCTCAGGTGAAATGGTCTTCAATTTAATCTGACCCATTTTTTTCCTTATAAATAAAATAAATTGTTTTTCAGCCTTCACCATTTACTGCTAATTGCCATTTGATGTGAAGATCTTTTATACTGTATGCCTTAGGACCCATTTCTATTTTGAATGTTATAAGACATCAGAATATCTTGTTGTATGTCTCCTATAAATCAGCTTTTGAAGGATAATGGTGGTTTCATATTTGGCTCTCACTTTAACATTTCCTTTTAGTATATTATTGTATATTTGCTCTCTCCCAGTTAGGCTTAATCCTAACTCCATTTATTTGAAGGTGCCTTTTTTGTTCAGTTTTAAATTCCAACTAACAAAAGGCATATTTTACTTTATAAAATTCCCCTTAATAGTTTAACTACTTTAAAAATCAGAAGAGAATATATTGGTTTAAGAATGAACACAAGGAATATGTAATAGATGTCATTTTGATTTCATAAATTGTCCATTTATTCATAAAGATGCCACTATCAGCCTTATTAGCTCACTGCAATTAAACAAATTGCAGAGCGTTCTAGTGCCCTTTTAGATATCTGACTTTGAATTACCATGCCTTGGGGAATTTCAAGTTAATAACAACTTAAACTCCATCTCCTCAGAACTAGTTTATATCTAATTATAATAAAGCATGCTCAATTCCCTAACTGAACTTACCATCAATACTGTTAATAGACTTGTTACTTCTCACTTCACTAAGTGGGGAATATCTAATATACAAAGGGTGAACTTACTGTTTTTTCTCACACAATGCCCTAAATTTGCTTTCTCTTAAGAAAGAACTCTATGGAATCAGTCAATAAACCCCTTAAACTTTAACTTAGCAGAGAAAAACAAATGTGTGTCAATTCTAAAATCTGCTTTTTAAAATATGATTGCAAACATGAGATCTTTTCCTCATCTTGTGGCTATTGTAGTTCAGGAGTTTCTTAATGCATTTAAAGTCATTTTATACAATCCATTAATAACAACTGTTCTCTGATTTTAGAGAGAAGAAAAACTTATGATGATATATGTCCTACATGTTTAAAAGTCAATATTTATAGGAATCAGAGTCTACCCTATTTTTAGTATTGGCCTAATTGTTCTAATCTATGACACTGCAGTATTGGGTTTATGACACCTTCAAGTGCTGTCCTGATTTTATTCTTTTTGGCTTAGGGGAGGCAATGTCTCTCTCTCTCTCCCCCCCTTCCTCTCTCTCTAAAAATCAATAAAAAAAATATCCTCCAGTGAGGATTTAAAAAAAAAAAGAATCACAAAAGAGTTGCCTTTGTAAGGTCTTGCATACAGATGTAGTAAATATAGCAACTGTGCAGTGGTTTTGGAGAATGACAAAGTTATTTTATTTTAAAGAATATTTACTTTATTGATTGTTTTCACTTGGCTCACAGGACACATGATCTCTAACCATTCTTTTAATTTTTTTCCCTTTGTTTGTTTTTCCTCTTTAGTTTGAAGTACCCAAAACCCAGGCTGTGGACTTGTTCACACTATGTTTGTTTCCTCGTGATATTGTCCATTCTCTGGACTTCAAATACCATCTACATGCTAGAGACTCCCATCATTATACAGGACGTCCCCCCCAAAATGTACACACAGTTTAACAGCTGATAGCTCAATTTTGAAAATGAAATGTATTTTAATAAACACAGCCTTTATAATTATTCAAAGTGTGTGTATACATTATGGGAGGAGACCCTGTATATCCAGCCTCAAACCCTGTCCTAAACATACTCTTTAAGTTATACACAACTTACTTGACATCTCCACTTGAATCAATAATAGAATCCTCAAACTCAAATTGTACAAAAGGCACTGCTCCCTAAACATAGTCCAGCCATAGCCTCTTCCATCTCTCACATCTTTTTAAATGCTCAGGCCAAGAGTGTTGAAGTCGTCCCCCGCCCATCTTTTTTCTATGACATCCCTTGTTTAGCCCATTGGGACATTCAGCTGACATTATTTACAAAATATATTCATAATGAGAGCATGCCCTCACCTTTCACTTATCTCACCAACACCCTGGTTTAGCTGCCATCATTTCTCACCTGGATTAGAGCAATAATTTCTTGCCAACACACCTGCTATTAATTTTTTTTTTTTTTAACATGAATAATGGAGGAGTGCCTTAATAATGTAAACTATATTACTTCTCAAAATCATTGTTGGTTCTCAGTTCACCCATTATAAAATCAAAGTTCTTACAAAGTACTGCAAAAATCATTTTAGACATTCTAAGTCTGATATAGTATTGAATAATCCAAATGAAATGCCCAGGAGATAGTTGGAAGTATATACTTAGAATATCAGGGATGCATTCCTATATAAAGATGGAGATTTTTGAGCTAAAAATGTAGAAAACACAATACTTACTGAGACTTTCTATTCAATAATGGGGGGGGGGGATTAAATAGAATTTAAAACACAGACAAAATAGCAGCTAATGTCTTTAACTGATCATAAAAAGAGGAAAAATAAGCATAAAATATTAACCAGAGATGTAAAAGGGGAACAAGGATGTATAAGCCTAGACCCTGAAAGTAGAAAAGATTTAAAGGAGAGAGGCAGGTAAAACGTGTAAGACAGTGAAACCTAAGGCCATTGGGTTTGTTGACATAATTCATTGCTGGCTATCAGGACAACAGTTTTCAGGGTATTGTAGAAGATAGACAAATTTTAAAGGATAAAGAATTAATTAGGTTTCATGTTTGGATTAGCTGAGAATGGAGGTATAACTAATAATTTTCTTGATAAAATGAATAAATTATGGGGCTCTAATATACAGCATGGTGATTACAGTTAACAGTACTATCTCATATACTTAAAATTTGCAGAGAACAGATCTTAAGTTCTCACCATACACATATAAAATGATAACTTTGTGATGTGGTGAAATTGTGGACAATTCTCACATTATCATAACTGGGCGCTGGAAGAACTGAGAATGTCCTCTGTAGTTCTGCTGGAAGACTCTGGGAAATGTGCATGAATATCTGACATGCCTGGAGGTTAGGTACAGCTTCTGGGCTTCTGTGACAGAAGACCTTTAAGCAGGCCCACATCATGTTATTCATCATCAACTTTTTTGCTTTTTGGTCCTTTCACAATAACATATTGGGTGCATGATTTCATTCTGTAGTTTAAAATTAAATATGGCCCTAGCCAGTTTTGCTCAGTCGTTAGAGCATTGGCCCACTGACTGAAGGGTCCCAGGTTCGATTCTGGTCACATACCTAGGTTTCAGGCTCGGCCCCTGCCCCCGGTCAGCAACCAATTGATATGTCTCTTTCACATCAATGTTTCTCTGCTTCTTTCTCTCTCTCTCCCTCTCTCTCTCCCCCTCTCTTTCTTCCTTCCACTCTCTTTAAAAAGCAATGGAAAAAAAATCACCAGGTTAGGATTAAAAAATAAAAAATAAGATAAGTAAAATAAAATATAGTGGCAATTTATTTTTGGAAATTATTAAGCAGAGCCACTCAGTAATGTGCTTTTATATGCAATCAAGTCTTACAATAATGATCTCTTAAGTATATCTAGCATGAATACTACATGTTTGGCATGTTGAAGAATACTGAGTATTCATAAACATCTCCTAGAAGACTAAACCAATGCTATCACTTTTCTTTAATTAAATTACCTGTCACAGTAAGTTAAGAAGATTCTGCTCATATTCAGCAAGAGATTTCTGGAAAACTTATATTTGACATTTTAAAGATAGTTCTGTGAGGTGCATGAATGTCACAACTACCTCTCTTCCTTTGAAAATTATAACAATTTCCCAAGACATTTAGCAACATCTTCTGGCCTCTGTCACATTGCTTGGTGTATGATAGTATTTTGTTATTGTTTTGTAGCAAAATATGAAATTGCAGTCATTATCCCAGGGAAAAATGTTTGCTTCATCAATGTCATACTTATGCCTCACTACTTGGCTTTCATGCCTACTTATTTTCACAATAAAATGTTGTTTTATGAACAAAATCACGGTATATTCTTTTAAATGGCACTCCACTCATGTCACAATGAAAATGAATGTAACTCACTTGTCGTGACAACCATAGGAATAGGTGTGACTAAGTACACACAGGCACAGGCAAGGAGAGCTACATTCCTACTCCCACCTGTCAACAGCTACTATAAGACACAAGTACTTATGAGATACATTCCAATTTTAGGCATGTTAAGTTGTGAACACATATGCATATTAGCAGAACCCAAAGGCAAAGTCCAAGAAAGCAGCTGAGCCTCATGAGGAAGAAAACCCAAAAAGAACATTTATATATACTCCACTTTTCTTCATCTGTCTCCACCAGCTTCATTCTTTGTTTTCACCAGACCAACTTTTGCTGCTTCTCAGGGCACATGTTCAGTCTATAGTTCCCAGGTTCTCATGTCTCCCCTTCATTGACCCACCTACATTGACTATAGTTCTACTTTCAAATTCTAATTTTTCAGGACTAACTGGCTGGCTAATTTGTCAGCTTGCCACTCCTAGCCCAATCGCCTGTGTGAAAGTGGGCTGGGTCAGAAGTAGCGAGATACACTGATATATATTTTGGACATGCTTTTGTTTGTTTGTTTGTTTTGTTTTTCTGTTTGAAACTCAGCTAGATATAATATCTTGGAAAACAAGTCTACATCCTGCTTACTCTTTTTACCACACTCTTGCATAGTGCATAGTAAAAACAGATATTCAATAAATTGTTGCATTAATTAATTAACTAATTGAAAAAGTAGTGATGTAAAATTATTCCAAGAATCTTTTCTCACTGTTAAATATGATTTGATGCTTACAAGCAGTACATTTTTCTAAAGTCTATTACTGTCATCTGTCAATTGGAAATATGACAGTTTTAAAATGAAAGTAGTTATTAGGCATTACTAATCAAGCATTAAAGAACCACTTTACAGTTATGCATTTGATTGCCCAAGGTCGGGTAAATGTCTATTGACAATCAGCCACTTCTCCACAAATGCGATGAGAGTCAACGGGTCTTATAAAATGTATATGAGAGGTACAATTAATACGTATGACCTAGGGCATAATCCTATGTGTTGAGAGCAGAGATGCAATTAGTGTGCTTCTCCCAATTCTGCAAACAATCTGGAAAAAAACTATCTCTTGGCTCCCACACAAATCAGAAAAGGGAAGCACCTGTGCCCAATGGAGAATTGGGGCTACTGTTGCAGTGAGCCTTCTCTTTACCCTAGAAAACATCTGCTGGAACAAAATTGCATTCGATATCTCTTGCCTGCAGCCACCATCTATTCACGAACTCAGCAATAATCCAGAACAGTTTTTCTTTTACAACACTGTTTCCCCCATTAATAGAACACTTGAAATTATGCTGCTACATTTGGAGGAAAGATTGTGTTCCTGGGGAGAAAAAAAAAAGGTAGTAGGGATGATGACTCCATCTCCTGGCTGCTCCCCTCTGTCCACTCAGCTTTTGACAAGCTGGCGCAGCAGGCAGGGTGGCTCATCAAGGTCAAGCGCAAGGCCATTCTGGAAGAGAGAAGCCTGAAGGTCCCCTGAGGCACTTCGGGGAGGTGACAGCACACTCAGCCGGGCCCTCCGAGGGATGCTAGTGGCAACTCTCCGAGGGTCTGAGGTCCCTTCAACCCCCTGCCATAGGGCCTTAGGGAGTGCTGGCAGAGCCGCAGGGCGCTCTTGAAGAATGCTGGGGGCTGTTACAAGAGTTTCTGATCTGGGCGGGGGGGGGGGGGGGGGGGGGCGGGGGCATTGGCCTTTTCTTTAGTCCCCGACTCCCTGGCTGCTCATCTGCTGGGTCTATCAGAGATACAGCCACAGGGGTCCCCAGAAAGTTAGTCCCCTACCCACCGCAAGGCCTCCTGGACCGGGACGGAGACAGTCATTCGGGGCGCCCACTCCCAACCCCCCCAGACCCCCAGGCGAGTACCTCTAACAAGGCCCCTGAGCCAGAGCCCACAGCACCCTGCAGGGAAGCAGAGCTGAAGCTCCAGGGACCCGGAACCTGGGCGGTGGGCGGTGGCTTTGCGAGGGGAGCCCGGGAGAGACCAGGGGCTGAACTAGATCCCCTCGGGGGTGACCTTGCTAAACTTGAGAGCTGTGAAGCGGGGGGCGGGTTACTATGAAGCCCCCAGCCCCCCGCCGCCGCCGAGAAAGCAGCGCTGAAGCCTGAGCGAGGCCCCCAGCAGCAGCTGCAGCGGCGCCAGGGCACCCGCACCCCGCACCCCGCACCCCACACAGCCCCGGGACTGGCAGCGCCGCAAACACTCTCCGTCCCTGGCAAAGAGGTGGCGGCAGCTCCTCCAAGGTCTCCCAACTTGAAGCCTGCCCAGCAGAAAGGGCGACTAAGCGGTGATAACCTGTTGGCCACGCCCTTCCCCGCCCCGCCCCGCGCCGCCCCGCCCCGCGCCGCCCCAGCCCCCGCAGGGCGCGCGCGCGGCAGCCGGAGGAGCCGCAGAGCCGGGGGACTGGCTTCCCGCGCGCCCCGCCCGCTTGGTCTCCCGCCTCCGGGCGCCCGGCTGGAGCAGCTGCAGCTTCACAGGCCCTCCGCTCCCTCTCCCGCCTTAGAGAATGCGTGGCCACCTCTGGAGCTGTCACTAGCACTGTTTCCTTCAGGCTGGGGGGGGGGGGGGGGGGAGTGTGTGTCTAGGGTTAAGTCCCAAGGTCTCCCTGTCCTATGCCCAGAAATCAGCCCTTGAAAAATCAACAACATTAGGGGTCAGCCCAACATGCCTCTGTCCCCACAGGGCACTGGAGGTCCTATGCCAAGGTGAGGCTTCAGTGGGCAGTGGAACAGAATCGCACAAATGACTGGCCCCTGCAGCCAGAGGAGGGAAAACAGATGCTGCTCTCTGGCCTGGGCGCTCAGGCCACCACCACCAGGACCTGACTACGCATGCTTCCCTGTGGGCCACTCCAAAGCTCATTCTCAAGACCCTAACTCCTGAATATACCGTTGATACTGATATATTGTCTACTTGCGCTCCTGCACCTGGGCAAGTGAACTGTCACTGTCATCAGAAGACACCAGAACAGCATGAAAAACTTGTCCTGCATGCCAGACCCTGGCAAAACGAAATATACTGCCCAGGGACAGACGTTCTTGGCAGGTGGATCAGGTGGCCCTCTAGTACCATCCTAAAGATTTCACTGGATCCTGACTGCAGTTGACACCTTCTCCAGGTTAGGCCTAACCATCCCCCTCTGTTTTACTGATGGGGCACACTATCCAGGTTCTACAAGAGTGTATTTGCTTCTTGTTTGTTTTTTTCTGAGCACATTATATGCAGATTCACAGCCCAAGCCACACGTCAGTGGGCAAAATCAGAGGCCACCTGATGGACTCTCCATACTCTGTGTAACTCCCAAGCCATAGGGGTGATTGTTTTTATGGACAATTAAAAGAGAGGCTTACACAGCTGAGGAGGGGTACAAGATAGCCCCAGCCTGGACTATGCAGCTCAGACAAACAGTCTGGAGTCTCAAATGCAGCAATTCCCCACGAGGGTATTTCTCCTTTCCACTATATGTTTGGTCAGGCTGTCTGTCCCCTTCCTTCAATCATTTGCTCCTGTTTTAGTTATTGACACCTTGCACACCCTTGATGGCCTTCCACCATGTCCGTTCCCTTTCCTGAAGATTCAGATAGAAGGAAGATCAGGATGACTTTTAAACAGCAAGTATAGAAGATGATGTAAACCCATTTAGGAATATTCTAAAAATTCAAAATTTTCTGCTAATTTCTTAAAATGATGTATTTTTTCAGGTTAAATTATATAAATATGTTTTTTGTACAAATGCTTTTGTTCTTTTTGCATACTACCATTTTGGATGGACAACCTGGATAAGAGTAGGTGTGACTGAAAAAATGTTTTGATTATGAAATGGGACACACTGATAACTACAACCACCACAACAAAAACAAAACCCCAGCACCTGAGTAGGCGTGGGACATGGGGGGAGATCTTCATATCTATACTTTTCAGAACTGCTCCTAAAAGCTTTCCCTCCTCCTAAAAACTCCCTGTGCATCTTTTCCAAGCTACTGTGACTGCTTTGAAATCAAAAGGCTTCTGAGCCTATGATTACAGGTGACAATGCTATGACAGAACAGGCCATGGCCTCAGCTCCTGCACTTTCCACACAGAACGCCTCCTAATGTTGTCCACACTCATGAAGCTGAAAAACTGATGTCACAGACAAACAACTTTATGAAACTGACTGCCTCAAGTAGTCCCTCTAAAAACACAAGCTGAACTAAGTTATTTGGACTGGACTGGGAACCCCAGGAACGTGCCTGCCTAATTAATGCATGCCCTTCTTTGGAGTGCCCTAACAGTGTAAGCTCCTGGTTTCCCGGGACCAGATGTGCCCTCTGGGATTGTGCTTATTGTGTGTGTAGTGTGACTGCATGAAGTTTCATCAGCCCAAAGGCATTCGGGTCAGTTTCAACTACTAGCCAGAGCTGTGCTGTGCCCGAGTTGATACCCAAGGCCAAGTAAAAAATGATTCATAAAGAAGCTTAGGGAGGAAACCTACTGACTTTCTAAAGTAGACTCTAATGAGCTATGGGGCATCTTTTCCTGGCTTGATAATGGGGTTAGTGTTCATGGCTATGTTCACTCCACCAGGGGGCCTGATCATCCTGCTTGGAGTGAACTTATGACCGTGGTCTTCTGTGGCCTCAGACTATTTACAAGGTGGTTGTCACAGCTCCACAAAGATTGGCTTTTTGGGGGTTCATATGGGTAGCCCATGTTTCTCGCTAGGGCACTGAAAAACCAAGAGATGGAACTGAGGAGTCTGGCTCCTCACGAAAATCCTGGGAGTGATCTTTCGGGCTCTACCACAGGCAATGACAAAAGTCTTCTTGTCAGGCCTCATAGTCGAAAACTGCCCTCCCCACAGTGATTTGTATACAGACTGTGCACTGCAGTGTTTGAAGGGGGTTGCAGTGGAAGAACCAGCTCCCCCTTGCAGGACATGCTCTTACTTATGTCTGCATCCCTTGGCCAGGTCACGACAATCAGACCCCTCCTTGTTGGAGCCCTGGGCTGAGGTCTTCCCCAGGTGCATCTGCAGGGATGTCTTACTGGAGGAGAGGTAGCCTTAGAGACATTTTCTCCACTCAGACTCAGTGCTCAATGCAGTAAGTCCTCACTCAATGTCATCAATAGGTTCTGCAACTTTAAGCAAAAGACACATCACAAAATCAATTTTAGCACAGGTTAACTGATACAAACAATAGTTAAGTTCTAATGGCATCTCATCAACATTATAACAAAATGACATTAAATGAAATGACTTTATTGGAGGACATGCTGTAGTTTTGCCCTCCTGGACCTTCTTCCTGTCCTTCCACCCAGCTCCAGGGTCCATGCAATGCCAGAAAACTTTTGTTTGGGGGTTCTCTCTGCAGTCAGGAAATTCCTCACCTGTGCTAACACATCTGAACTTTGCCTAGTGTTGTTCATGGGAAAAATGGAACATTGAGGAGCCTTACCCTCTTTCTGGCCTCTTGATTATACTATTTCATCAAGAAAATAAAGCCTTCACTGATACTTTAATTGTGGCTCATTGTGTTAATTGACCAACTTAACACCTGGTAGCTTATCTCTCTGCAGCTCAGCCCTTGACATTGAAAATGGGTAGAAGGATCTCTGTGTTATCTCTCCTTTCTGACTGTGGTACCCCAATATAATGGTTAGTGTTTTAGGGCTTACATATCTAGAACACTTGATTTGATTGCTTTTGCTCAGTAACAAAGAGAACTCAAGACTAAATAACAAATCAGTTTCTTACAGGAAGAAAGGGAGGAAGGAGGGAGAGAGGGAAGGTAAGTTAGACTACAGGCCTAATAATGAATAACATTTTTTAATAAAGTCATGCCTGGCCGGACGTGGCTCAGGGGTTGAGCATCGGCCTAGGGTCCAGGAGATCCGGGTTTGATTCCCGGTCAGGGCACATGCCTGGGCTGTGGGCTCGATCCCCAGTCGGGGGCGTGCAGGAGGCAGCCAATCAATTATTCTCTCATCATTGATGTTTCCATCTCTCTCTCTCCCTCTCCCTTCCTCTCTCTGAAATCAATAAAAATATACTTAAAAAAAAAATAAACTCAAGCTATACACTATGAAAACAGAAAGATACTGTACATCATGATCAGAATGGATGAATAAGTACAATGATCAATTTAATACCCAACTTTAAATATATAGGGTTCTAAAAAGGAATCAAGCATAGGGATTAGAGATATTGTCATTATAGTTTAACCAACACAACCAGTTTTGCTAATTATTTAAAATTATACTTATCCACAAGAAATGAGGAAATTAAGCTCCTTACCACACTGTCTATCCATGCAGTGCATACATTATACCTAAATCGTGTTCACAAAACACTTGATAAGCCCTTGGGTGAAAGAAAAATCCATAATTTTAATATAGTCTTGGAGGAGGGTAGTATAGACCAAAGTTTCCAGAAAGGATGTTACTTCAAAGCTCAAACGTCTGAGTATATAATCTGCAATCTACATTTATGGGGTTATGTCTGCTTTATATGTATCCCACATTTAAGATGTTTAATCTCATACTTCAGTTGTTTTCTACCAGATCATTTCTCATTGCAGTGCATGGTCCAGCCTCCGCCCGAGATTACTAACGTTTAGTTTCATAAGTAACACTGGCCCTCAAGTGTGTATCCACCTCAGCATGCACGCTGCGTGCACTTCTGCTACAGACAACACATAGAAGGGGAGAAATAAGTTTGGTTTGTCACTTATTCTATTTGTTGCATCCTGAAAAGTAAGAAGGTGACTTATCATAAAGCAACGTAACAGTAAAATAGATGATTTAGGAGAGAATGAGTAGAAAGATTCCACTAATTAGGCTCCAGGGAGCAAACATCGAAGCAAATCACTAATGATCAGAAGCAAAGAAGAAAGGCACAGGCCTGACAGCTTCTGCAGTGGAGAATTCTGTCTGAAGTTCTTTCCATTACAGCCAGATGGGGGTGGCTAAGGAGAGAGCCCTACTGACTCGCAGGCTTTAGGTAATGCTGCAGTGGGAACGTACACAGTTGTTACTCTTGTCAGGAAGTCACCGGGGTTGACTGGAATTGGGTGGGAGGACACATCAGAGCTAGCCATCTTTCTGAAAAGAATCACACGGCAAGTTTCTATGTGTACTACTTTTTAAATAGCTTGATGAAATGCTCATACATTCATATTCTGAAATGTTCAGCATACATACTTTCAAAGATGTATTAATCCATTATTTCTAGTAAATGTCCATTTGAGCGCTGTCCAGAATCTTTGTGATTAGAAAGAAGACGCCGTTGTTGAAGATTAGGTTTGCAACCTAAATATATATTAGAATTGAAGTCTTCAGATTAGATCCCCTTCCCAGTATATATTCCTCTATGAATCTCATTTTAGCTGGTTTCAATGTTTACTCTATAATCAGACTTTAGCTTATAAATCTAGACTAAAATTAATGTTGTTCCAAATGGGCATTCATCGATTTAATTCAATATCTGGGGGGATTCAAACTATGCATCTTCCTTTTGCTACGTCATACTATACAGGTATTGATCTGCACAGCCTAAACCTTCAGAAATAATTGATTTGAATCCCTAGTGGCACACTTGGAATTTTATTTCTTTTTTAATGTTTTGTATCTTCAATGAGCCATGCTTCATATTTTGATATAAAATCTGTGCATTGTCTTAAACCTCACATTCTCTGAACTGCCTTGCTCCCTCGTATACCCAAGTATATGTCCCGTTCTACTTTGTTCCTGGGGCTCAGTTTGGTGATTACAGTCACCCCTGAAAGTCTGAGTGGTGTCATGATCTGTGATTTAAAATAATGAAGGTATTTCTCTATACAAATAATTAATATATAAATTTCCCCCAAATATCATGGGCTTTAATACTGTATTACTCTGGCAATGTATTTTTATGCTAATTAATATTTGTCATTATGAAGGATTCTATCCTTTATATAGTGTTCTCTGCCACACTTTTTAAAATTAAAAAAACACCTAAGCTGTTTTTAAAATACAGAACAGATGTATTTTGCTGAGTGTTAACCTATCATTTAAATATAATTTTAAAATGCTTTTTATATAGAATAAATATAAAAAACTTTTCCTACATTCATAACTTCCTGTATCCTTTCAACAAATAACAACTGTTCTAGTTACGATGTTAGAAACAGCAGATTCAAATATAAACAAAACATAATCCTTGTCCTTGAGATGCTCTAAGTTGAGTGAGAGGAAACAGAAAGGCATGAAAAGAAGGGAAATTATAATACAATCTTATTAGTGCTGCAATAAAATATGAAGCATCGTTATAATTGTGAAACCCTGTCTATTGATGCTACAAAATTACTTGTACATATTTCTTGAATAGCAATGTACTGAAAGAAGATATTGCTTATAAGAAATAATCAAAATATTCTTGAATTATAGATTATAACATCATTTTCTGAAATGTTTTTAATTGATTTAAACTTTATTCACAACTGGCAATAATCAAAACTAAAAAACAATTAAATCTTACCATGTAGTGTGTCGAATTCTTTACATTAGGTTTTGCATTTCATCTCTATTACAACCTTAAGAGATATAATTTTTAATTTAATATTGATGATTAACACATAGTACTCAAAGTTTTGCAAACCATGAGCATTTTAGAAAATATTTTGAAAATGCTTTACCATAACAAGAAATATGCACCCTAAATATGAATATCAATAACTTGTGTGCCGTAATTAAAATTAGAGTCAACACCTAGATAAAAAGAAAAAAATATTTTTATAGCAAAGGACAGAATAACTAGATTTAATCTAAATTTAAATAATCATATTAATAAAAATTATATGTAAGAGAAATAAGTACAACATGCTTATTCTCAGAGAGGGGGAGATCCCCCCTCTGTGGAAATATTACACTTTCCACAACTTTGTCAAGTGTGAGATTTTACCTACTTGGCAAGCTCTCCAGTTTGCCTACCTCAGTTGCATGTAAAACTGAGATGCTCCTGGAGCCATGACTGTTGAGTTATTAAATATCCTTACATTTATATTTGATAAGTGAGGCTTTTAGGGCTTCTCCCACCTTGTTCGTGGTTGTTTTTGGAATTGACCTTCCCTCAATATCAGGCTACAGAGTCATAAGCCTTCCATGGGCAGGTGTTCAGTATTATCAAGAGCACAGCAGCAAGCTAATAGCTGCTTTTCTGAAGATGGTGGTCCCATCAAGAAGGATATAAAGTGAAAAATTAAACAAAATGTCTGGCTGGAGGCTGCTTCTCTTTACCAGAGGCTAAAAGCAAAATCACCAGCCACAGACACTTGTATTGTCTCCAATACCCAGTATCCATAAGGAGCTGGACCCCTTCTCTGTAGTAGGGAGCTGAAGTGACAGCAGTGATATTTTTGAGAAGGCATTGCAAATTTAACCATAGAATCCCAAGAAAGTTTATTCATCGAGAGGACCCCAGAACTGGAGGAGAAGGGATACCAGTGGATGGAGTCAGACCATTGAGACTGAGACATCTGACTTGCCAACCAAAAGGATATCACCTATGCTGTGAAACTTTTGACATCAGAAGGCAGAGGCACATGAACTAAATTCTGACCCACTCATTAGTGGCAAATGTTAGGACAGTGTGTCCCATTAGCACTTCTCTACTTGCCCCTCTTCCCAGTTCAGGCTAATGTTCTCTGGCACTAATGGGATAGGAGGTGCAAGCACAGGCCATGTCAGCCCCTACTGCACGTTCCCATGTACAACCAACAACAATACATCAAATTGGCCCAAGGGGTTTGTCCTACAAGGTCACATTAATTTTCCTCCCCTACATTCTATTACTTAATATTCTTTTTTTAAATCTTAGAGACAAAAGCCTTTATTGCTCAAAAGCACAACAGGCATATGAGCTTCATGTTCTCATTCCCCAAGTCCCACAGCAGAGAGGCAGAAGTGAGCTTGAGCAGAAGTTGTTCAAATAGTGGGTTTGTGTCACAGCTGAGAAACCAGGGGCTTATAAAACCCAATCTTTGAAAGAGGGCTTTTAGTTTACTAATTAGCAGGCAGCTTCACCTGTTCAGCCTTTGTCTGGGAGGAAGACACTATCATTATTCGGGTCAGAAAATAAATTCATTATCTGCCCTGGAGGGAGACACTTCTCTATCTCTCAGGACTGTTTGCTACTAACATCCATGGAGAGACTGTCTTGATCTAAAGCTGATACAAGGCATTCACAAAGAAGACAGTCCTACATGATAGGAGACAATATTGTAAGTCCCTAAGGCAAGGACCAAGTCTCTTATGCTCATTGTTTTATTTACAGAAGTTTTTTAATTTCCTAGTACATATTTGTCCATAAGTAAATGAAATGAGGTGTAATAGAATCATATCTGTATTTACAGTACAGAATGAAATGTACTTTAGAATTATAGTTGCACCAGTAGACTGAAATCTATGAAATGCTCCACAGTTAAAAGCTATTAATATTAGGCATAATCTGTTATTATGTCTTTGTTTGATCCCCACATGGTTAAAATTGAACCAAAATGGAGAAAAACTTGTCAGAATAAGTGGAAAATATCCCATGGAAAATGCTGAAGGAAATGTACTTTTTAGCCTACATAGGAAAGAGCTTTGGGGGAATAATAATAATTTTTATTTAATATAAACATAGTATTTATAAAACTATAAAGTACATAAATATCCATATATGAAGAAATAAGCTCATGTGACTTATTTTTTAAAAACAAAGACATTAGTTTATAGTAATAATAAGATATTGTGAAAACCTTAGACTGAAGACCAATAATATACTGTATATCCGAAGATGATCTATGTTGCCTTTATAATCATGACTAAATCCCTCAGCTTTAAAAATCTTTTTTCGACTTCTTTCTCAATATTGACATATATTGTTTATCCTTCTGAATAGGCCCTAGGCTTCCAAATTTTTTCCTAAGCTCTTGGTCTCCCTTCTATATAAAACAGATTCCTCACGTTCCAGCTCTGTCAAAATCCTAATGGTGGTCCAAGGTCAGTTTCAAATGCTAAGTTCTTAATAAAACGTCTTGATTGATAGTGTTCCTTTCTGGAACCTACAGAATATATTCTTAAATTATTTTTCTCCTTCCCTCCACCCTTGTTCCCCTCTTCCTCCCTCCATTCCTTTCTTCTCTCTTTTTTTCTCTCTTTTTTTTTATTCTTCACCTGAGTATATTTTTTCTATTGCTTTTCAGAGAGAGTGGAAGAGAGGGAGAGAAAACAACAACAACATATTGATGTGAGAGAGACACATTGATCGATTGGTTGCCTCCTGCATGCACCCTGACCTGGGGGGGGATCGAGCCTGCAGCTGAGGTAGGTGCCCTTGGCTGGAATTGAACCCAGGACCCTACAGTCCAGAGGCTGATGCTCTAACCACTGAGAAAACCCAGCTAGGGCTCTTTATTTTTCTTCTTTTTTTCTTTAAAAATAAACACACAAAAAACCCCAGAGATGTTCTATCTTGTACTACTGTGTGCCAGCAACTGTTGCATTACCTCGTTGGATTATTTAGGTAAAAAAACCTGTGTGGATTTTTAAGGGCAAGTTCATATTTTCTCCATTAGATGTTAATTGAAATGAAGATTAAAAATAATGTTTCCTTCTCTTTATTTTAGAATTTTAATGGGCCTAGTCTTTCAGATGATTAATATAGCATTTATTACTGAACTTCAACATAAATTTACTTCTAATATTGAAAATCAATAAGTAGAAAATTAAAGCTTTGGTATAATTTAGAGCTAATATTATTCTAGAAAAAGAAGCCACTAATTAAATAAAGATTATAAGAAGCACATCCTTTCAGACAATTGGCAAATAACATGATAGCAACAGAGAAAGCATACAGAAAAGTATTTTGTCAAATCTAAAAAAAGTTCAAAATTAAGAGGCAAAACTTTTTGTTATATTGTGTAACTCATTCTTTTCAGTACCTTTGAAGTTTTTCAAATTTGGGGCTTAGTAAGTCCCACAAATGTGTGAAACTAAAAATGTATTCCTCATAAGACTAGCCTAAGACCAGAACATGGTTTGTATTCTGAGGAGAACTTGGAACAAAATTGTATAATTATCTAAAAGTTACATGTGAAAAATCCATTGGCAGGTGGGAATTAAGGAGCCTTCAGTGTACATACAACTGGCTGGATATTCAATCTAATTCTTCCTGGAGACTCCATTTGCTCCCTCAGTCCCTTATGACAACATTTAGAAAATTTCCATTAGAATGGGCCTCTCCTAATACAATAAAAAATAAAATAGCCCTGACCCTGAGGCCCAGCTGGTTGGAGTGTGACTCCATACACGGAAGGGTACAGGTTCAGTTCCCAGTCAGGGCACATACCTAGGTTATGGGTTCCGTCCCCGATTAGGAGACAGATAATCAATGTTTCTCTTTCTCTCCCTTTCTCTCCCTCTAAAATCAATAAACATCCTTGAGTGAAGATAAAAAATAAATAGAAATAAATGAAATAATGTTTTATACATTTTTAGGAAAACACTGAAAAGGTGGCAGCCCTAATATAAAAAACATCCCTCTTTACCTTATCTATTTGCAAGTGTTCTCTAGAAAAAGAAGTGATATGTTTTATGGCTTTACTTGTTAGCAATATTAAATGCCCTTGGGAGAAATAATTTGGGGCTATAAATAACATTTATGAGGTACAGAATCAATGATTACTTTTTAGAGCAATGATATAACCTATTACTTATTGAATAAATATTATTGGAAAAATAAAAATAATGTGAAATATTTGGGTTAAAACTAAGCATCTACTCCTTTCCCTGAGTATGAAAGATTTTAAGTAAAGTTATCTGTAAAAATAATCTGAATTCAAAGTATTATCGCCATATTTGTTAATCATTAATTTATAAAGGATGATAATCTAATTGATTTTATATAAATTACATAACATGTAATAATAGAATAGTCAATACTAAAAATAAAAATTAAGTTGATTTCAGCTTATTTTGTTTGTTAGAGTCCACATTTAAGTGAGATCATATGATATTTGCCTTTCTCTTACTGGCTTATTTTACTTAGCACAATAATGTTCAGGTCCATCATGTTATTTAAATTTTGTAGATAGTAGATGTACAGTAACTGAATGTTGAAACATAGTTATTGCCATTTTTCATATACTAGAAAAAATTATTTTCATATTAATAGTGACCAAATCACTAAGAGGTATTTAACTTTCTTAAGCAGTTCCCAGTCGTAGTGTTATTTCTCACACATATCTCTCTTTTATTGTGTTGAAATCTTGCAAATATTTTTCTCATGTTATCATATGCCGTTGACTTTTTCTCACTAATATGACTTTGGTTTCTACTTCATCAGTGTCCCCCCAAACTTTCATTTTTTTACTAATACACAATAATTCCTGGACAAAATTACATTATGTGTATAAAAGGTGCCTACTCTTTTACATAGCTCTGCATTCTAATCTCACTTGTTGTTTTGTTTAATTATTGGAATTTCAAAGCTTCCTGCCTTTCTCCTTCCCTGCACTCCCTCTTTCATTGACTATACGTATGTGCATATTCTACTTCGAAACATTTGTAGAAAAAAATCTTTATATCATATACATTGTTTTGATTTTGGCTTTTATTTTTCTTAAATATAGTGTAAAAGGGAACAAAGACTATTTTAGAACTAATTTGTAGAGTAGTATGTCATTTTCACTCAACCTCCTTTTGATAACATGATTTGAGCTACCTCTAAAATTGAAGTATGACTTCTTTAAGAGTCACTGACATGAGTTCTCAGAAGCCACAGCTTTTTAATCACTTTATTTTTATAAATTTATATAATTTTTATAAATTTATTTTTTTCTAAATATAAAATTATATGCTCTCAAATATAATTTGAGACTATATACTCTGCCTCCCTACCTCCACTCCCATGCTTAGCTTCAAATCCCAATGGTTCTCTTCCTTATTATAATCTTAACTGTGGGGACTTAAATATTCCAAGTGGGTTTACAATTTTTTTTTCCTGTTTTCCTTTTTACTCAGAATGTCTCTCTGTTGGTCTCTCTCCATTTTACTGTCTCTTTATTTTTCTAGTTCAGCCCTCTCCTAGAAACTTACTAATCTTCTCATATATTTGTGCTAAGTCTTACCGATTAATTCAGCAAGCTTTGATGATTTGATAAAAAAATGTTCCCTATAGATATCCACAGCTCTACTGAATAAGAAATAACTTGCAGAATAATAATA
The DNA here is from genome assembly GCF_054644295.1 of Miniopterus natalensis. Taxonomy (NCBI): domain Eukaryota; kingdom Metazoa; phylum Chordata; class Mammalia; order Chiroptera; family Miniopteridae; genus Miniopterus; species Miniopterus natalensis. Next base: position 62,325,319 of record NC_142082.1, on the reverse strand, counting down.
TACCAAATAACATTTTCACAACTTTATGTAAAAGCCAATATACTTGCCTTTGGTATTCTAGGAAGTAAATGTTTTTAATCTTGCTATATCTATTTTTATCCTATAGAAATTACTATATATGATTTGCTTTTGTATAACATTACTTCTTCTAGTAGAGTTAATAAGTTTAGGTTTATGTGTAAGAACAACAAAAAACGATGAAAAAGAAACCAGAAAGCGAAAAATACTTGTCTTACCCTTTTTATAGTATAGTGCCTCAAATTGTCACATTTAAGCCTATAGAAGCATGTTTAGCAAGCAGACTTATTTTAGCAATTACAAATATATAAAGAATGCATATTTTAATATGTATTAAACACTACTTTACATATATAGCATGATAGCCCCTAAGTTAATAGCCATCCTTCCCAGTTGGATGTAATAGAAATTAATAAATAGGTCATGTTGACTATTATTTCTAAATTTAAAAATTACTTCAGACTTAGAAATCTCATCTGGAATAAGACTATTTGTTCAAACATTGACCGACTCTTTCCCTTATTCCATTCCATACACCTGGTCAACCATGAGCCATCAATAACTAACAATTTTTACATCCAGCCAGCAACAACATGACCTAACCCATATTTTCCTAGCTTGTTGATGGGTATGCCATGCGAGACTGAGTTAAAAGACTTCCTGATGTCAAGCTCGATTACACTTACTGTAGATTGAGGGAATCAAGTCCATTATTCCATCATAGTAGGAAATACATTTGGTTTGACAATGATTTGTAACTCAAGTCATGCTATATATAACCCAGCACTTTGTGATCCTCAAAGGGTTTGCAAATTTTCCCTCGGATGATAACATATAGTACTGCTACGCTAAAAATAAAAGGCCAAGGTGAGAGGCAACAAGGATTTATTTGAGACCCAAAAAGAATTGCAATTCTGGAAAGCACTGACTCAGGCAGAAACCCAAATACAGTGGTCCACTTAGGAGGTGAATGCAAGGGCTATTAAAGAGAAGGGAAGGGAAATAAATACGTGAATAGAAAGAAGGGATTTCTATAGGTGCAAATAAGCTAAGTTACTCTTTAGTTATACGTGATGGTGCTAATTTTAAAGAATGTCTTTAATTTTCAGTCAGGTAGTCAGAATGTCTGGTTTGCTGTTGGCATTTTTTTTTTTTAATCTTTATTGTTGAAAGTATTGCAGATGGCCCCCTTTCCCCGCCATTGATCCCCTCCACCCGGCATCCACCCCCTTCCCAGGCCTTCACCACACTGTCTGTGTCCATAGGTCATGCATATCTGCATCTAAGTTCTTTGATTAATCTCTCCCCACCCCGCCTTCCCTCTGAAATTCATCAGAGTGCTCCTCCAATGTTGCTCTAGGCCTAGTCCAAAGGTTATTTTCCAAGTTTAAACATTTCAGAGATTAGAGGAATAAGTCCTACAAGGCAGCTCCTCTGAGATGGCAACTCCGACTCCATGACAAAGCAGCTCTGTTTATATTATTTTTCATAGTACATTTCCTCTTTTAAGTTAAAGTAGCTAGTTTGTGGTATCCAAAACTACTTTTCTCTTTTTTAAATTTAGTTTCTTCTTGTTTTTAAAACTTGTGAAATGGTAATCAGAATAAATTTACATGGTAGTTTATCTATCAAAGAATGTGTGTGTATTCTTTAAATAAAAAGTTGTACACAAAACCTGCAATGTAAAATGATTAATAGATAATTAAACAGTTTGTGGATATAATTTGTCATCTTTGGGATGCTTCAACTAAGTATTTAAATCATGTATTCCTGACCCTAGCCAGCTTGGCTCAGTGGTTAGAGGTTTGACCCAGGGACTGAAGGGTCCTGGGTTTGACTTCAGCCAAGAGCAGGTACTTGGTTGTAGGCTCGATCCCTGGCCCTGGTTGGGGTGCCTGAGAGAGGCAACTAATTGTCTCACATGTCAATGTTTCTCTCTCTCTTTCTCTCTCTCTCTCTTTCTCCCCCCACCCCTACATTCTCTCTGAAAAGCAATGGAAAAAATATCCTTGGGTAAGGATTTAAAAATAATAATAATAAATCATGTATTTTTGAAAACTTTTAGCTGATTATTTTATAATAGCCAGCAGAACACAAGGTCCTAATTTTCAAGTCTGTCCTTGCAAGTTTGAAGGTTACTTACCAGCGGATTAGAAATGTCAGGTCTTATGGCGTTTATTATATAGTGTTCCTGCTAAGGTTGCTTATGAAACTATTAGCCTTTTCCTTTGACATTTGATGTTCTGCATGAATAACTGTGTTTATATTCCTGTAAACTTCATATTGCTTTAAAGGTGGTTTAAACAGAGCTCAGGTTAAGTGAGTTGCTAACAAGTTATCTTTATTTTTATTTTTAATTTTTATTTTTTCCCACATCCTAATTTTTATTAGCACCCAGGAAGGAAGCAACATGAGCTGTGCACAATGTACAACACCATAGCCAAGCAGTTTCTTCCAACAAACCAAACATACTGCATCTGTGGCTTCATAGTAACACTGGTCTGTTTTCTCACACAAGAAGTATATTTCCTCTACACGTGAAATCATGCTTCAATAATGAGATCACTTCAAATTACACAAAAATGTTCCTAAAATCTACCCAGTGGAAGGCAAATCATTACTGCCGATATTGAGATAACTGTCTCATGATTTTATAAAATTCTTATCCTCAGATGTAAGAGCTTAATATTGATCACTAGTTAATACCACCTGCCGTATACCACAAGAATATATTAGCATCAAATAATGAAACACTACTTTAAAAAAATTTTTGTGATAAAGTTTCTTCTTTTCTGTGCAATTAAAAGATACTATTCTGTTAAGCTGTCTGAAGACAACCAACTTACACCATACACAAGAATAAACTTAAAATGGATAAAAGACTTAAACGTAAGTCTTGAAACCATAAAAATCCTAGAAGAAACCATAGGCCGCAAAGTCTCACGCATCTCTCAGAGAAATATGTTTGCCGATACATCTCCTAGGGCAAGAGAAACCAAAAAGAAAATAAACAAACGGGACTACACCAAACTAAAAAGCTTCTACACAGCAAAAGAAACCATCAACGAAACGAAAAGGGAGCCCACTGTATGGGAGAGTATATTTGCCAATGACACATCTGGTAAGAGGTTAATATCCAAAATATATAATGAACAAGTTATCTTTATTGAATCGCTTTTGTTTACAATTAAAATATATTTTCTTAATGGTGCTGCTTTCCTTTTGTATTGTTAATTTACAGTGATTTATACAGGGAATTGATCATTTACTTTCGGGATTATAATAATAATAAATCAAGTGAGTTAAATGGCCATTACAGGACGTGGGTACAATTTAAAAAATGTATTTCAAAATTATAAAAGTTTTATTCCTTCTCAAAAGGATAACTAAATAAGCCAAAACAATCAGTTTTAAACCATATATATTGAGGCACAATTTATGCCTCAAATAAGAACTAATCTCTTTTTCTTTCCTATTCCAATAACAATGTACTTATAAGCACATTTCAAATGTCTGCTTATAGATAAGTAGGTACACATTGGCTTGATTAACTTGATTAGCTGTGAAGGGTGGGTAATAGTTATATTTATACCTTCTCAAGTCCTATCACTGTGTTTCTGCTTATATTCATCCTTAAAGTTTAAAGTGAATGAAAAGGGAAACGTTTTCCATTCTTTTAAAAATGTTTGCAAAATTATTAAATAATTCACTAATATTTTTCTCGACTTTAAAAATAGTTTAGTTAATAACTGGAAATATTTTTCATAATTATAGTAGAATATAAACTTAAGATATATATTTATACTTCTGTGACTATAAAATATGATTTCCAGAATTTAAAAAATATACTGTCTAAGGCTAAAGATTAGTTCAGAAATGTTCTTTACTGAGATAAATAGTAAAATGACAATATATGCCTAATTTCATCCATAAGATATTTGAAAATTAGGAGGTTATTTCTCTGTAAATATAGACTAATTATCTTCAAATCTTAATTTAATCCTCTCCGAGGGTTAAAAAATAACAATTTTTAAAAAGTTAAAATGTACCACAGATTATAAAAGCCATTAAAATAAAAGTATAAGGATAAAATGTTGAAATGGGAAGGTAGGATATCCTCTCCCTAGATTACTATGATCAATTTAAATCAAACATATTCAAATACATTCTACTTTAATCTTTTCTGAGTACTGAAATATGAAGAGCCCATACTACTTGTTTTCTCAGCTACCAACCATTGAGATAAACAGTATACTGAAATGGGAAGAAAAGATATTTAACACCAATTTTCAGATGAAGACACTATGGCTTATCACGGGTCACTGGATTTCTTTGAGTTATACAATGCCAATATTATTTCCTCTTACAAGGATGTAAGAGAACACCAGAGTTCTCGGGTTGTTATGTTTTTCTAAACACAATTGATAAATCACTGTTGATTTTTTCCGTTGCTGATTACTCAATGTGTTGGTATTATCTATTCCTTTTAAGGACAAGGAGATTGTGTGTCCTACTTGATACAGTTTTATTCAGTTTGTATTAACAGAAAGACTTCTGTCAAAAGTGCCATTCAACTATAAGGCTCTGTTTGTTTTATTGTGGATATTTTAACAACATTTATTGGAGTCATACTTCAGCAAGACTTCTTGCTGTTCCATAAAGATACAGATGTGTGAAGATAAGATGATGATAGAAAAGGGTGGATTAAATTACAACAGGACTGCAAAAGCTATATTGTTTAAAGGTAAAACTGGAACAGTGGATAAATAAACTCTGGAGAGCTAATGAACAGTGTAGTGATTATAGTCAACAATACTGGCTTATAAATTTCAAAATTGCTAAGAGACTAGATCTTAATTGCTCTTAATCTTCCCACCACAGGAAGTGGCAATTATGTGGCATGATAGAGGTGTTAGCTATCACTAAAGTGGCAATCATATTACAATATGTAAATGTATCAAATCACCATGTTGTACACCATCAATTTACACCATATTAAATGTCAATTATATTTCAATTTTAAAAATTGCTTCCCCAAGAGCAGAGGATATAGAGGGTAGAGACAAGCCTTGTGGAATGGCACCCAATTCAGCCGTGATGGGAGAAGACTTCCCAAAGGGTTACTTCTTCTGTCCGGGTAACCTATATAATTAGAAACAGTTATTTCAACATATTAGCGTATATATGGAAAGGCACATTTCATTCAACGATCAGGCCGATAGATGAGTTCAAGCAAATAATAATGAAAAAGAGACGTTTAACTAGTTGAGACCAGGAACAACAACAAAACGGTTTAGAAGATGAGCTCGGAGTAATATTTTGGATTTATGAACAATGAACTTTGAATTCTTGGAGTGCCCCAGAACAACTAAAATACATCTTCCACCTTTAATATAGACAGAGATAAATAGTGAACATTAGAGCCAGACTGATTTTAAGATAGTGATAATATTAAAAAAAGACAAACTAAAATTGTCCATGAACCAACTAGAGAAGGCTCTGCTCCGGGAAAAAAAAAGTGACTCTGTAACTATCTTTGACTCTGTTTTGAATTATTTTATGTAGTTTATTCATGGTCTTAAAAATGTATATATTATTTATTTTTGTAAACTTTAAGGTGTTGGATACATTTGCTCTTTTCTAAGACTTACTGAGCCAATTCTCCATGTTACCCTTCAGCCTGTATTTTTGTGTAATGACAGTAAAAGTGAACAGTTTTTGAACTAAGAGTCCTGCGTAGTGCAGGCGGAGCTGTATCAATTTGTACAAATTCTTCCCTGACTGCCCCATCTAGGTGTCTTGTATAACCTCTGAAAACAATGATATAAGATTTCCTTATTGTTGAGTAAAACTACTATAAAAATAGACCATTATTTTATACAAAGCATTTCTTATTCAATTCTTTTTATTGACTCATATTTGTGACATCCTTAAACAGAAGCTTATTACTTACAATTAAAATTCCTGTACTATATGATGTAAGTATTAAGGGAAAAGAGATTATTGCCTACATTGCCCAGAGCTCATTAGCTACCTGATGTTCAGAGGTATGTAAGTCTCAAAGGGTAGGTGAACAAATCTCACAGGTTGAGATAATTTCAGCATGGCAGATCCTCTAAGTTGACTGTGTTTCTTTTTAGATAAAAAGTAGATAAAAATATAGCTAAGGCTGTGAATGTGAACTTTTAAAGATTCACATATACATTATTGAAATTAAATAATTAATTTGTACATTTCATGTGTCCACATAGGAAGTTCAGCTGACCATTTACTATCAACAGGATGCAGTGTGACATTACCTAGATTATCTCATCATGGTTCAATGTTTTCTTCACAGGTTTATAAGTTATATATATAATTAATTCAAAGTTGATTAAACCCAGATAGGTTAATTCATAATATCCAAATATCTAAGAGATGCAAAGAATGTTTTTGCTAAGATGCTCAGATACTAAGATGCTCTGATAATGCTACTATGCTAATTCATAAAAAAATGCTGAATTGTTCCATGAACCAGAATTATAAGGGAGGAACACATTGACTTCTTCAAGTACTCTGCTTCCAAAATATTTTTTTTTTAATTAGAATAAATGTTTTGGGCAGTGTTTTAATTAGAATAAATGTTTGGGCAGACTTTTTAATTAGGCTGACCTGGGCTAGGATCCTGGCTTTGGCACATGATAGTGATGAGACTTTAGAAAAGTTGTGAACATCTCTGTACCTCAGTTTTGTTTTCCATAAAATGGGACTATTGATACTCATGTGCAGCATGATGATTGTTTTCTGTTTAAATTTTAGCCTTTGGTAACTCACATATGAGTGTCTAATATGGTTAGGCATAGAACTGTGTCCCAGGGAAATTGTGATGAATGAAAGAGGCAAGTTGCCATCTGCTCATGAGCAAATAGGATGCAGGGGAAAGAAACAATGGACTAGTAAGCAAGTTAATAAACTTAGAAGTATAAATTATAATACAACCTATAAGGAAATGAATGGGGCCCAACGAATGGCACGAATGGAAACAATTTCCAATGGACTGTGTAGTTAAAGATTGCCTCTATGAAGCAATGATAACCAAGGTGTGAATGAAAATACAGGATAGAGACAGCTTCCCAGACATGGTTAGCAGAGTGAGATCCTCATAAAATTCAGTATGTGTCATAAGCAACTGGGGCAGTCAAGGGCTTTGGATTGTTGAGGACCTGAAAAGAAGTTCAGTTTGGCTAGTCTGGGTAGAGGGAGAACAGAGAAAGAAATGAAAAAGAGGGAGAGAGTCTTAAGTAGGAAGATCGTTCGATCAGATTTATTATAAAAATGTAACTGTAACTATTGTGTAGATATAAAGAAAGAGGCAAGACTGGAAGTGACATACTTATTAAGCTAAGGGCATATAAAACCTTCCACATATTTATCAATAAATGATACCTATTATCATCTCAAACTGTATTTTATATATAATTAGAAATCCAGCATCACTATAACTTGGCTAATAGGTGTATAAGTCTTTGACCAAGTGGTCAAATTACCTGGCATTTTTCTTCTGCTTCTTGAATTCAAAACAATTCTAGAAAATTTCATGCAACTGAGATGTTGGCTCTATTAAATCTTACGATAACATACTCTCAGGTTTTCTTCATTTCTGCTTTCCCATTCACATATTCACCCCTAGGGTTCCTTATAATATTCTTCATAGCCACACTCTTGTGCTTGGCTCACTGAGTTGCCACTGTCAGCAGAAAACCCTATTCTTCTCCCTCATTGAAAAAAAGTGATTTTAAGTTAGTATAGACTCAAAACAGTACTATGTTTTAAAGTAAACTTTATATTTTCTTTCCTTGTGAAATCATTTCCTCCTCCTGCATAAAGTTAAAACCTATCTATCATTTCTTCTGGGGACTAGCATCTCCACTTCAAAAATTTACTGTGAAGTGGAATCATATAAGAGTACTGTTTTTGTGGAATAAGAATTACATATCATCTATTTCCTATGACTCATCTTAATCTTTAACAGTAGTCTCCTCTCTCCCTCTCTGTACCCCCACTCTTAGGGGTACTTGTAGCTCAAACCAAGAACATGATGTCTCTATATAAATAATCTTTCCATACTAAAATAAAACAATGTCTTATTGTTGGCATTATTGTGTGCAAGACAAAGTCTTTCTTATTTTCTTTCTTTTACTACTGAGGTTCTAGAAAAAAATAGATTATATTCTGTGTTTTTCTCCATTTGTTGTAATCAGATTTTTTTTCATCATTCTGCTTTCATAAAGGTTCTTAGTAATACCCAATATTACAAGATACAAATGTTCCTCATTCGTTTTACTTTATTCTGTTTTATTATAATATTGTGTCTAGGATGAATTTTTTTGTTGTTGTTTCTTAATTTGAGGGATAAGAGCTGTTGGGTGGGAATATTACAGAGCAGATTGTCTGAGTACAGATTCTGGCTTCACCAATCACTTGTTATTACAAGTTACAGAAATTAAGTAAATTACAATTTAAGTTTTTAGCATCTCAGGATAATTACAGTACCTATTCATTGACAGTGAAGATTAAAAAAATTAATAATGTTAAATAGCCTAGAACTGTGTTTGCTGCATTGTAATTCCTCAGTGGGTGCTCAGTTATTATTACCCACAGCTCACTTACTGAAAGCCTTTCCTTTGGGAGCTGCTCCCTGGGAACTGCTTCCTCCTTGGTGGTAAATCTTCATGGTGACCTTTGCCTCCTTGTCATTTGCAAGTGATTTGTTTCCAACTTTTTCAAGCAAAATGCAACTTTGTAAAAATAGAGGCTTCATCCATATCTGTTTCCAATCCTGTAACTTATTTCTAATGCTGTTCCTGGCAGATGATTGGTGCCCAGTTACTATTATCATCTCATAATACTGAATGAATGAAACTAAACACAGAGTTTTCTGGACTAAACATTTAAAGGGTGCTTAGTGAACTCTTTTGAAATGTTTAGTCCAGAAAACTTTGATACAATCTCAAATAAAATCCTAGAAATGATTTAAGAAGATGCAATGGTCATTAACTTATATTAAAAGATGCTTGATCCACAGATGGTAAGTATTGATTTACCTCCCTTCCTTACTCAATAAAAGAAAGCCCCTTTTCTTAAGCATAAGCTGCCACATGATTTAATTTTCCCTTTTATATCGTTTCTGAATGCCTGGTGTCACAAAGCTACTTGAATATGCTTCTAATGTTAATTTACTACATATGCCATGCTAATTTTTAATGATATTTGGGAGTTCACAAATGCACAAACATAGATTCTTATTTTCAGAATATTTTAGTCATCTAGTTACTATGGGAGGTACTTCTGTGAAGTGAAAACAATTGTCATAACAAAAATAGCAACCAAAATATTCTATCACCACTTGCTATCAACTATGTATCAAGTGAGACGGTAAAGTCTGTTTTATTCACAAAGTCTCTCCCTCTGATTTTTACCAATGTGGCCTTTCAGTCCATTTTCAGATCAAGGTAATGAATGAAATAAAGACATTAGAAAGTCATCAAGTCAAAAGTGAGGTAAAGAAGAAAGTTCAAGCACTATGGAAGGAAAGTATAATAAGAGAAGCTACACCCAGGAAGGTGCAGGATAAGGGTAGTGAATAGAAAGGCGGGTGATTGAGTAGAAAAGGGAAAAACTGCAACTTGAATTTTAGGGGAGTTTTGAAACACATAAGAGAGAGATTTAAGGCGACTCTAACTCTCCTATGTGTATGAAACATAGATACAGGAGGATCAGCGGGAGGAAGGAGAGGTTGCTAACAATGGATTTAAAGGTATTTTGCTCATGGAATAAATAGTATTGCATTTCTGAGAGCCTTTGGTCAAGTTAAATACTGTTGCAGTTAACTCTAGATTATTGAACTGGGGTGTTCTTGAATGTGATTCTGTGCGGAAGGTGCTCATCACGGCGAGTATATCCTATTTATGCTGTTGAAATATATTTCTAGGCCCAGATGGAAACTCTTGTGCCCAGGATGCCACTTTTGTGTTCCTGTAACAAAGGCTTGACCAGAAATGTAGTCTATGCAGTCAGCTGATCCCTGGATGCCAAGCTAGCTCTGGGGTCAATATTTACATTTTCATTCCCTGATGACTCTAAATAAGGTCACGTATACATCCCAGCCAGTCATGCCCTGTCTCCACATTACTGCCTCTAAAACTCTGTAAAACTGCTCTTGCCCAAAATCCCCCCAAAAGGGATGTTCTGTTGCTTGGAGGTGCTGTACCGCCCCAAGCTGTGGGTTGTTTCCCTTTGAATGACGGATGTCAAACTCATTAGTAAAGTGCTTTATTTTTATCATTTGACAGTGGAAACAATAGTTTAAGAGAAAATAGTGACTGGCTCAAGGGTTAAAACATTTGGGGAAGGATGTACAGAAATTTGACAAATAAAGAGAACAATTAAAAAATAAACTTCTTGTAACTATAGTTAATTTTTCACAATTAAAGGTAAATGTTTCCTTCTCTCATATAAATTAAGTGAAATGAATTCAAGTGAAGTGACTGCCTTAGCAATGATTATATGGTAAAGATTCAGAAACTAGGGGAAAAATTTAATTAATTTAAATGGAAATATCAGGGGGAACAATTTGTAAAGTGTATGATTGTCTAACCACTGTGCTATATACTTGAAACTAATAAAAAATGTTGATTGTAAACTGTAATCTAAAAATAAAGTTCTTTAAAAAAAAGATGAAAAAAAAAATTAATAACTAGCCAGGCAAGGGTAAATTATCACTACGGGTCTCCACAAGGGGTTAGATATAAGCAGATTATTATTAAAATAAAGGATTTTTAGATTCATTATTTTTTCCTGATGGAATAGATATGAAATTAGAATTGAAAAGCACTGTTTTTCATAATTTTACTATTACCCGTTCTATGTATTAGAGTAGTCAAAACTTTCAAATCTCTTGGAAAACCCTAAGTATAAAGAACACAAAACTTAATTTTCCCCTAGATTGCATTTTTTTCCTAGTTACCAAAGTCATTAATTTCCATCCCAGAGTGGTTAATTAGGTGATGGGTTTCTCTCCTTTTTGATTTTTAATGGGATCACACACTGTCATCTTCCTTCTCATTATGAAGCTACTATGGCAGTATTGAATTTTCCACGAATAATTACTGGTATCTGGCTAGATATCATTTTAAGTTTTCATGGGAACTATATTTCTCTAGGCTGCAATGCAAAGTAGCTAAACTCCATACCCTCTGATTGACAGTGGGTCTTGTGTCTTTCACAGTTTTCGTAGGAGAAGCAGAAGGGGAAAAGAAGATCATTAGGAGTTATTCACAGGCATTCTCTGGGTCTGAACTTGGTAGTAAGTGAGAAAACACAGCTTATCCTTTGGGGGTATTTTTCTAATGGTCCTATAATGTCACTGGAAAAATCAGCAAAGCTGCAGAGTGGGAAACGATGAGCCTTCAGAACCCAGCAGAGTCCGACTTTACCTGAGTAACTATCTTCTATCATCCAGTTACACTTGACACGCTGAAATTATTTTTCTGGGTTTTTGGGTGTGGTTTTTTTTTTTTTTTTTTTTTTTTTTTTTGCTTTTATAAATGATTAGTGTATGAGGACAAATAAGAAAACATGGACTCTACATGGAAACACTGAAACTTTCACTGACAGCCAACACTTAAGCAATAGTTTACTATGACTTTCTGTCACACTCCCCTTCTTCTACGACTGTGCTTTTTCCTAAGCTGCAGCCAAATTGGGCCAAATCGAGCTTAACAGTGCACTCTATCACGCGGCCTACCTCCTGCCTGCCTGCTTCCTACCCTGAATCAAAATCCTCTCTCTGCCAGGAGGCACAGCCTGATTCCATCATCGTTTTTATGAAGCCATCCACAGGCGAAATCCCATGGCATTCTGCCTTTACAATTTACAATAATGATTATATGGCACACTTGGGGAAAATTATATGAGGATAATGTAATAATGACACATATTTAATACTCAGAATTTTTTATTAAATGATATAGTACTAATAGGGAGTTTCTGCATCATTAAATAAAACTTTTTTTTTTTATTAAAGCACATGGTAGGGATGTTAGAGATATTTAAAAGAAAGTTCTTAATGTACTTTCAAACAAGGAAAATTGGGTCCCTTTCAGAATCTTTCAATAGATCTACCAAAATGTCATCTTTCCCTCATCTTTTAAAATTTTGTTTCTCCCTCAAGTCTGCATCAGTTAGTCAGTTAACAAATATTTGTTATGTCTGCCCTTTGCCACCTGCTGTGTAAGGACAGGGCTAGAGAGGTACATAATATAGGAAAGAGAAATTAAAACATAGATGCAACAATGAATTATAGCATGGATGTCAAAAATCGTGAAGGCTCTGAGATTTTACCATAATTGCAAGCTGACAACTTACCCTACCAGGTTCCTGAACCCTCACACAAAACATGCGACAGCTGGTCAGGGGGAAGTCGCTACTGCCCACAGCAAAGCAGGCAGGAGAGCTTTCTGCTCACCCCCCTCCCTCCCCCTCAAGCATCACAGGGAAAGTGGGAGTAGGGGCCCGCGGAGATGCTGCTCACAGTAGGCTTCTGTTACAGATGAAGATCCCTGAATTAAGGAGCCCGGTTTTGTTGCTGTTGTTTTTTTAATTTTCTACTTTTATTCAAATCATAAACACATTTTTTAAAAAGTTTTTTTGATATATAATTTATATACAAACAGCTCATCTATTTAAAGGGAACACTTCACTTCCTATGTACTCAGTTTTGTGAAGCCATGACCACAGTCAACTTTCCAACAGTCATCACCCCTAAAATAACTCCGCCCCTCATTAGGCACTCCCTATTACCTAAACCTTTTTCCATAGCCTCAGGTTAGGCCTCCACGAATGTAGTTTCTGTCTCTGTAAATTCTCCTATTCCTGACATTCCATGTGAGAGAACTCATGCTGTCTAAGCCTTTGGGACTGGCTCCCTGCCCTTAACATAGTTTTTTTCAAGGTTCATCCTCTAAAGCAGTTTGCTATGCAAACATTCCTGAAAAGAGAGTCCTGGACAAATCCAGTATCGTAGAAGCTATGTAAAGACTTCATGGATTGCTGCTCCCCCGAAATCACAACTGGAAACAGTGCTGAGAAACGAAAAGCAGGGTGCTTTGGGAACAGTAGGAAGGGAGCCAAACCAATCTGAGGGGCCCCGGAGGCCTCCTCAAGGAGCTGCTCGTTACAGTGGAACCTGAGGAAGAGATGATTGAAATAGGAGGTGAAGAACAAGGAGAAAAATCATTTTAGGCATAAGCCTAGACATCTTTATTTCTTTATCTTTACTTATGTTATGAACACATGTTAAAAATACAGCTTTATCTACAGGACGTGCATGAAGGTGAAGAGACAAAAGAGAAAAGCACGTGCCAGTTGCTGCTGGGAAGTAAAGCAAGAATGGGAGACTGCCATGAGATGAGACTGTCACGGCAGGTAGGTGACAGGTCATGCAGGACCTTGTGGGCCATGATAGAGGCTTTCAAATTCCAAAATAATGGAACACAATGAAAGGAATTTAAGCAAGAGAGTGAAATTATCAGACTTATTTGATAAGGAAATATTCAGAGAGGTGTGCAATATATAAAAACCTTGAATGAGAAAAAAATGATTTCTTTTTTATGTATATGAAAAAGAAAAATGAATTCAATTTGTGTTGAAATTATGCTTAATTCCTTGGATTATACTATTTTGAAAATAACAACTGATCCTAGACTGAACATTTTGGCAATAGTTTCTTTAAGTGTTGCCTGTAGATCATAATATAATTATTGTGATTGATTATACCATGTAGGAAAGACTATCAGATGAAAACCAAAGAAAAATTATGAATAAATTCTAAGAAATAAAAAAGGTAAATATTTATTTGGCAAATGAGAAACAACCAATGATGTTTAAGAAAGTCTATTAAGGGAGGAACAGAAGATAACTGGGAGATTGTGTCATAATGGGAGAAAAGTCAAAGAAGCGTTTCCAAGTTTCATCTTCATGCCTTGACCAATTACCTGAATCTTTCCTTATGCTCTCTCTCCCTTGTCTTTTGATCCATCCAATCCATAGCTTTCTCAATTTATGAGAATTTCACTTTACTCTTAATTTTCAAAGTATCAGTTCAGTACCCTTTGCTACCTTGTTCCCCAATATAATATCTTTACAGTCACATTTTACATAGTCACAATTTAAATGCGAGATATCTTGAAAAATACTTTACATAAACTTGGTTCAGAGTCTGAATAAACTAGGTTACTGAATAAACTAGAGTCCTATGCATAGATTTTCACTTAATATATTTTAATCAATAATTTCATATGTGCATATTTGTTTAATGTATACCATATAACTTGAATATGTATATTTTTGATTATCTATATTTATAGAATATGAATATAAAATAGGTATATAAACAATCATAAAAATGCTATTGTTTTTGTGCAAAACTCTACAAACAAATACAAAAATAGCACTTTTAGGTACTCTGAATCAAAGCTACTCTGTATTATTCCTGCTTTAATTCAGTCTTAGAGAGAGAGGATAGTGGGAGAACAGAAACAACCTAGTTAACAGCATGTTTTCAATTTTGTTCAGAGCAAAAATAGCCCTATATACTTTACAGGTTGTAATTATGACTGGATAGATTGTAATGGTTTACTTTGTCTATAAAAGCCTTCAAATTGAGCAGTTCTAGTATTTTGAGCCAATTTGTCCCACTCTACTAGAGAACAGAAACACTAAAACATTAAATAAACTAAGAGAACAGAATAGGCCTACCCAAATTACATAGTGCCTAGTACTTTCTTCTGTGTAGAAGAAATCACAGTGAAAAATCACAACTGCTTGTCTATCCAGAAATGTTTCCATTGTCAGTTACAAATAGATCTTTGCAAATTTTCCCAAGGGGAAAATAAGTTACTCAATTTGATTGGCTCAATCTTCTTTAATGTTTAAAATAAAGTAGCCAGGCTATCGACAAATCTGTTTGGCTTATTTCCACTTATCCTCAGTCCAAAAAAGCAATGTACCCATTTATTTCAGTATGCCTGCAATTACCAACCAGAGAATGTCGATAATGAGGCCGTTTGTAACAAAAGAGGCCAAGGCCTGTTTTCTCTTCCTCTGGTACAATAATGCAAGAGATCATCTCAAAAATCAGGTCCAAGAACTGTTTGGAGCCAACACCCACTCAGTCTTGCTGCAGGTGGGAGCACCACCTGCTCATGGCTTAGTCCAGAGAAAACAGTCGCCTCTTCAGAGTCCCCAGCTGTGGTGAATTCAAGGGCGCCCTTGAATTAAGCAAATACTGAGAAAAATTCTGAAAGACTGAGCCTGTTAGAGAAAGTGATCATTCATGTATTATAGGTAAAATAAAGGGTTAAAAGCTGCAACTCTGAGCAGTAGGCAAAGGCTAAGGCCACTGCAGGTGTGACTCTTAATGGTTATTAATCAGGTAGAGGTTCGACAGAAAAAAGAAAGGCAGCCAGGTGTGGGATGCGTGTTTTTGCTGATGAAGAAGTAGTGTAAACATTCCACTCTGTAACAGAAAAAACAAGTTTATTTTTATTTTCTCTGTAGAGTAGACTTTGTTTCAATTAGTGCCAGATGATTACTCTCTTTTATGATTCAACAAAGATACAACATTATTCCTCCTCTAAATATTACCAACTGGGAAATACCAAGTGCACATCTGTGTGTGCTTAATTTTGATTCACTTTGAGGAGAGGGCAATTTTGCATGGGTGGCTTAAAGAAAAGGGAATGAAATTGTAACCTTGAACACTAATGAGAGTTTAAGAGATAGTCTTGTAATTTGTCTCTGGATGATAAATTAAACTCTTACTTTATTGAGCTAACCTAACACTCCTTGCATCTCTAACCAAATCAAAGTTGATCTAAGACATTTTCTTCTGAGAAACATCCATGCCAGCTGTCGTCAAAGTCTCCTATTTAACATACTGATGCACACTGTTTTAGTATATTTTTACCACTGTCTTAGAGGAAAAAGAACTCTTAATATTAATACAAGTTCATCATCAAACAATCATGTTGATTCCTAAGTATTTGCTTGGTTAAGTATAGACATATTTAGTTCTGATAATACAAAATTGTCTTTGGGTTTATGAAGTACTTTGTCCTTATACTAATCAACTTGAACTCCGAGAAAGTCTCAGAATAATTTAACACTGACAGCTTAGAAAATACTGGGGGGGAAAACACACATTATATTCATAGATATATACATACATACATATATGTAAAATATGTATATAAGTTGGTACAGCCATTATGAAAAACAGTACAGAGTTTCCTTAAAAATTTAAGAATAAGCTACCATATGACCCAGCAATCCCTTTTCTGGGTATCAACCCCCCAAAATTAAAAATATTCTTAAAGATATATGCATCTCTATGTTCAGTGCAGCATTATTCACAGTGGCCAAGACATGGAAACAACCTAGGTATTCTTCTATGGATGTCTGGAT
Source organism: Miniopterus natalensis (assembly GCF_054644295.1). Lineage (NCBI taxonomy): Eukaryota > Metazoa > Chordata > Mammalia > Chiroptera > Miniopteridae > Miniopterus > Miniopterus natalensis. Next base: position 62,308,798 of record NC_142082.1, on the reverse strand, counting down.
AAAGAAAGTGACACACACACACACACACACACACACACACACGCACACACACTGGACTACTGCTCAGCCATAAGCAAAGGTGAAATACTGCCATTTGAAACAACATGGATGGATCTTGAGAACATTGTGCCAAGAAAAGTAAGGTGGATAAAAACAAGAAACATGATTTTACTCATAAGTGGAATATGAAACAGAAAAAAATAAAAGAACAAAACAAACAAAAACTCATAAACACAGACAACAGTGTGGTGCTTACCAAAGAGGGAGGGGATGGGAGGAGCTAGAAGAGAGTAAAGGGGTCGAATTTGCAGTGACTGAAAAGGACTAGCCTTTGGGTGGTGAACACACAATGCAATACACAGATAATGTATTATAGAATTGTACACTCGAAAATTATGTAATCTGATTAACAAATGCCACCCTAGTATATTTAATAAAATTAAAAAAAAACATGTATGTGTGGACTTAATATTTAATATACTGTTGTTGGTTTCCTGTGTTTCTACTTTTCCATTTTATCCAGTGTCAATAATTACAAAGCAGATAACACGTAAAATAAGTACACTGAGAAATTATGATGTATAGTTGCATATATATTATATAATTTTCCTCAAGCCAACTCCATAAGTTAGGTATCATTATCACTCTCCAGAAAATAAAATGACATAAAGCACGAGGCATTCAAAGCATACTTACAAATGAATGATTTATCCCAAATTCCCCTAATGCTTAAACGTCAAGACATGCAACCAGACTTCCCTCACCTTTACCAATGTTCCCTCCACATGTTAATCACATTTCTTATTACACTTACATTAGAGTTCTCATTTACTCAATAAGGAAGACAAATTCCAAAATTTTTTTGAGAAGTTGCTTCACACTGTGCTTTCCAAAATAGTTGAATAATTGTAGGCATTCATACTTCTGACTATAATTGGGATAAATGACTGGGAAATATGATACTTGTTTGACATTTCATAGAACAATGTAACTAAATTATAACTTTTAGCAAATGGCTACAGGAACAGTTGTGGATTATTGCCAAGGTTTGAAAATGCCACCAATTTTGCAGAAATAGTTGATTTATAACATCCACTTGATCTGTTAATATTGAGTACAGCTAAAAGTATTATTCCAAATGTTTCCTTGTATGTGTGTGCTATATTAGTTTATCCTACTGAGATTCTGAAACAATTCAGATACAATTAACAATTAAAACACTTAAATTTAAACCCAGAGAGATCTTTAAATCATTTTGAAGTCTCTCATGATGATATGTCTTTTCATTTAAAAGAAGCTTATTCACAAACAATAGGGTGGTGAAGGCCTGGGGTGGGGTGGGGGATGGGGGATGGGTGTAGAAGGGGTCAATAGGGAAAAAGGGGGACATCTGTAATACTTTCAACAATAAAGATAAATTAAATAAATAAATAAATAAATAAATAAATAAATAAATAAATAATAAATAAAAATAATAGAAGCTTATTGAGTGTAATCTGCTCCCAAAGAGGATTTTATGTCTTTGTATTGTCACATTTGTATGCCATAATGAAAACATTCTACCAATGACAAACTGTTCTTTTTAATTAACAGCTTACTAAAGTTTAAAATGTGTAACCTTAGAAGAGTGTTATTAACCTTTAAGAATTCTGTGCTCAATGTGTAGTCCAGTTTTGATGTAATATTGGAGAACTCAGCATAGTTATGCTCATTTCACTGACTTTACCATTGGCCTATAAATTAATAGGTGAAAAATAAAGTTTTATGATGAAATAACATGAACATAATTAAACCACATAACCTTTTCTATTTTGGGAATGACATTTTGATAAATTGAAACTCTAATTAACTTTTAGCATGAAATGATATTGGGCAGAAACTCTTATTCTTTTTTCATGGAAATAATGCATTCAAACTTTTAAAATTTAGCTTAAAAATTGGAAAGGAAAAATTGTTCAATCTAGTTTGGACTCCCTAAATTTTACGATAAAAGATAATCACAAAAGTTTAGTTAATGATTTATTAAGAAACCAAGAAAGGCAGCTTACAATGGCTATAAACACACTGCAGTATTTATTAAATGGTGTCCTAAAAATTTCATTTCAGATCTTTTTAAAATTTAACTTATGTAGCAATTTATTAAGCACGATAGAACTGATGGAACTAACCTACTACTTATAATTGCATGTCACCTTTAATAGCTTATTTGTTTTACAGAAAATTTTAAATAGTGATAATACCTACAAAATTTTGAATAAAAATAATTTAACATAATTAAATTAATAACCTAGACAAAAATATTTTTGAAAGTACTTAAATCACTCTAGAAAGTAATGGACATATCACCATTGTAAAACATACTGAGTCATTTTAATTTTGTGACCTTGAGTTAGCATCAGTTTCCTTTTTGAAATTGTAGGGTTAGCATCAGTAATTCCAAAGCCTTCTTCTAAGTCTGCAGTGAACAATAAATGAATAAATAATGTGTTAAACTTCAAAAAAATTTTGGAGTTATTTTTATTTACTACTTTCATAATCCTCATAAGATCTGTCAGATTTAAGCACTATAAAATTAAGTTCTACAGATAAACTCAAGATATTCTTTTTTTACCCAGTTTTTCCAAATTCTGAATCTTAAAATTTTGTTCAGCCACTTTTAATATATAAAAATAAAAGGATTCAATTGAAAAATAGTCTAGACCTTTACAATATGTGTATGCATAAGAATTTTTTTTAAAAAAGAATGCAGAATAAAATTAATTTCTTATTTTTCTTGCTAATTGCAAAGTTTTAGTTATGTTAAGGCAATAAATATTTCCTAATAGAATGGGTTAAATTATTTTTTATTAGCCTGTATGTCCTTGACCATAGATTACTCTCTTCTCTTAGTTTTTAACTATATTTACTTCAAAAGTATTATAAATAGGCATAAAACTAGAAACAACCATTAATTTTCATTAAAAGGAATATAAAGAATAGGTTTATTAAGTACATACATCATGCTAGTGACCTCAAGACATGGATTTTATGTACATGCTTTATACCAGGTATTGTCAAACTATAGCCCTCTTGCAGACCAACTGATTTTGAAAATTAAAGTTTTATTGGAACAAGCCCCATCCATTATTTATATATTGTTTATGTCTGCTTTCCCACTACAGAGCTGAGTAGTGCAACAGAGGTGCTATGGCAGAGGGAGTCTAAATATTTACTATCTGGCCCTTTATAGAAAATATTTATTGACTTGTGTTTTAGACACTGAAATCTTAACTCTATGGTACATGATCTATATATTGTATTGTGTTCACCACCCAAAGTCAAATCTTCCTTCACCATATATTCGGCCCCCTTTACCGTTTACTACTCCCACTCCCTTCCCTCTAGTAACCACCATACTGCTTTCTGTGTCTACAAGTCTCAGTTTTATATCCCACATATGAGTGAAATCATATGGTTCTTAGCTTTTTCTGTCTGATTTATTTCACTTACCATGATATTCACAGGGTCCATCCATGTCGCAAATGGCAGTATTTCACTCTTATGGCTCAGTAGTATTCCATCATGTACATGTCCCACATCTTCTTTATACAATCCTCTGTCCAAGGACACTTTGGTTGTTTCCATGTCTTGGCCACTGTGAATAATGCTACAATGAACATAGGGGTGCATATATCTTTGCAAATAAATGTTTTCAAATTTTTCAGGTAGATGCCCAGAAGAGGGGTCGCTGAGTCACGTGGTAACTCTCTAATCTTTTGAGGAGCCTCCATGCTGTTTTCCATAGTGGCTGCACCAGTTTACCTTCCCACCGCAGTGAGTGAAGGGTTCTTAAACTAGTTTCCATGAAAAAGAATAATGTACGAAATCCAACCTATGTGAACCCAAATGGGGGGAAATCTCTGAAATCTTCATTTCTAACTGAGATTCTGCATTATCTTCAGTTATGAATGAAAGGAAAAAACACACTTGTATTAGTTGTATTTTTGCATATGTGTAATATATATGTAGGTTACATATATATTAATAACATTTAATAATTATACAAATATGGTAAAATATCTTTAATATTTATCATTGCTTCTAAATTATGACACTCATACTCTCTGAGATATCTTTGTGGTAATAAAAAACACATACAATGTCAAAAATTATAAATATGTTGGTAATTAGTTTTTTTATAATTCACTTCTTTTGTAATACTTTTATTGTACCTGTTGTATTTAAAAACAGCATTTGGATAAATGTTCTAACAGATTTTCCAGAATGCAAAAGAGGTCTATAGCAAAGAAATAAACAAATAAATAAAATAAGAGTTAACTACTGATTTAATAAACAAATTTTGATGTATCAAATAAAAGTTTTATTTAGATTTAGATAACAGGTATCATAAGTTGTCTTAGATTGGGTCTTTGTCTTAATAGAATTAGATTTTAGTTATTATTCATAGAATAATATTAGGCAAAAATGAAAAAAATATATTTGTTGTTGTTAACCCTTACCTGAGGATATATATTTTTTTCAACTATTTTTTTTATTGTTCAAAATATTACAGATGTCCCCTTTTCTCCTCATTGACACCTTCTACCCCGAACCCACTCCCCTCCCCAATCCCTCACCATACTATTGGCCGTGTCCTTGGGTTGTGCATATATGCATATAGATTCTTTGGTTACTCTCTCCCCCTCCACCCATCCACCCTCCTCCATCCCTCTGACATTTGTCAGTCTGATCCTTGCTCCCATGTCATTGAATCTATTCTGTTCATCAGTTTATTAAGTTCTTTAGATTCCACATATAAGTGAGATCATGTGATGTTTGTCTTTCTCTGCCTGCCTTATTTCACTTAGCATAATATTCTTCAGGTCCATCCATACTGTCCCAAAGGGTATGAGTTCCTTCTTTATAGCTGCATAGTATTCCATGGTATAAATGTTCCACATATTTTTATCGACTCATCTACTGATGGGCACTTGGGCTGTTTCCAAATTTTTAGGAGAGTAAAAGGGAGGAAGGGAGGGAGAGAAAGAGAGAGAGAAACATTGATGTGAGAGACACATTGAATGGTTGCCTCTCAACACATGCCCCAACCAGAGGGCCAGGGCTGAAGCCTGCAACCCAGAAAGTTTCCCTTGACCAGGAATCGAATCCAAGACCCTTCAGTGCTTGGGCTGAGACTCTAACCACTGAGCAACACTGGCCAGAGCTAAAAATAATTTTAGATTCCACTGAAGTTGGAATTTTTTTTGTTTTACATTACACCAAATATAGCTTGAGGAATATTCCATAAAACTCCCTTTTTTAGTATCACATCTCTGTTAATGCTACTTTACTTTATCATTTAATGCTCCGGGACTTTGAGAAGGATGTACGAGCCCTAATTTAAATTCCAAATTGCCAACAGGAATTGTCAGACTGTGTTCTTCTGTTTCAACCCTGGACATTTCATTTCTCTTGAAATGAATATTCAAGAGGATGGTCTCTTCCACAAAAGGAATGTTTCATTAATATTAAAATATATTCATCTTTTACTTTTATCTTTCATTGGCCTGAGACTGGAATATTACTTATCTGGCCTATGCTTCCAATCTTTTCAGCACATTCATACATTCATCACAGAGAAGGGTCTCTGAAGGAATTGCCTGCATAATAAGTCCAGGCTTCTGTACCATAAGCCTGATGAGTTGTGGTAAGGCTGGAAAATGAGATATGCATAATACTTTCTGCTTAGATATCTAGAAAATTAGTATTTGTATCTCAAAGCAGCATTCTACAACATTAGTACCGGTTTTGGATCAACATTCCTTATTAAAAATTATTTTAAAGATCATTGTTATTAATTGTATGTGGTTTTCTGATTCCAATTTACTTTGTGTGGACAATAATTAGAAATAAAAGGTAATAGAAAGTTTGTACATCAATACTAAATGAAAAAGCTTTTTTCCATATCCCAAGTTACAAAGTGAAATTAGAATGTTTTGAATGTGCTAATGTAATTATGTTATAAAATAGTCAACATGATATTAATTATAGTCTGTTATTATTTTAGCACATTTTTTTGTTCCTCATTAAAATTTCATTAATTTGACATTCAAAATTAGTTCTGTTGATTGGAAATTGAATGTACACTTTGGGTTTAATAAAATGTTAGTCACAATGTCAAACTACTTTTAATTAGATTTGTAATGTTCTTACCATTGTGTAGGGACAAAGTTCTAAAAATGACCTAAAGCAGATGGGTGAGAAGTTTTGTTACTATTACTGGTTTCTTAAATTTATTGATTTTTGGTGAATTTTGAAATCCTGTGCTTCAAGTGCATAGAGTAAGTATTTACAACCAGGATGTATTGGAGTCACCTGTTGAACTATGGTCCAAATGTGATCTTCCAAGCAGTGAACACTGTAAAACATGTCGTCTCCTCTTTTTAAAAGGAATAAGCGCAGAACTAGACAGGAGACACGCAATAAACACTGAGCAGGTATTTATTAAAATAGAAACTCATGCACTTATTATTATCTCTACAGTGATTTACAAAATACAATTTAAAATATTAACACGCATATACATCTTCATAATAGCCCTGAAAGCTGTGCCACTTCTAACCAATGGAGAAATCAACCTATTGGACTAAAGTGCCATTCTGGGTCAATTGACCTAAGATTCATTCTAGGAAATAATGATGATTTTTTTTAAAGCATTGAAATATAATTAAAATATTAATTATAAATGATAGAACTATAAAATTAACTATCCATTATTTTTCAGACAACATAGATTAGTATATATATTTGACTGAAATTTTCCAGACTTTACCAGCTTATTTAATCATGATTCTTTTCCATTTGCCTCTGACGGGATGGCTTATATTACACTTGCAAGATTTTATTGGCATATCTTCGATTTTCTTAACAATATGATAATCGTCTGCAGAAATAAATCTCAACCTTTAGTTCTGAGAGGTTAGGGACATCCTATAACCTTAAAATGAGATTTTTTCCTTCTTTACTGTTGACGCTATTACAAAAAATAATCTATTATCTATTTTTTAACTAGAGCAGTAATTGTCAACTATATACTTGATATAAAGCAATTATTGTGATTATTATTAGTAATAACTTTTATTAATAAAACAATTCCTATATACTTATAAAAAATGACAATTTTTCCAGGCTTTAAGATTACTCAAAAAATCCTCACATCTTGTATCTGGTGGAGTTAGTTTCTTGTATATATATGCATGATTCTTCATGCACTAAAATGGCAATCTCTTTATTTATTTTAAACTTTTACTGTTTCTTAGTAAGGTACTGACAAAACCCTGAGTCAGAAGTGTCTATGGAAAGTTTCCAGGGTTGTATCTTATCTTGGACCTGTCTGGAACCTCTTCTTTAATTTCTTCTCATCTTACTTTAAAAATCCGTCTCAAATTCTCTTCTGAGTCCTGTGTCACTAAACAGCCCTTCTTACTGATGAAAATTATTCCTCATCTATGCCTCACTTGTTCAGGTTTTACTGTTCACAATATTTTTTTATATTCTCTTAACTTTGTGATACATTATTTAAAAACATTTAAAAGGTCTTCTCATAGTATTGATTTTCTTAAAATCTATTTAATCTCCTTGAATCTTTATTGCCGTTGTATCACAGCCTTGAACATAAAACTAATCCATATGAAATATAAGGCAAATTTCTCATTCTTACTCCCAATTAATTAGAATTCCTTCATAACTGAATGTTGGCCCCATGGAAAAAGGCTCAGATTGCTTTATATATATGTTCTTATTAGCAAGCATCCCTAATAGTGTGATACAAAGAACATTAGGTTTGTAGTAAAATAAAAGTGTAGAAGAGCAATAATAATACCTAATTTGTAAACTCTGCAGCCTTAAGTAAGGAGCCTACTATCTTATCTCTTTAGTGTCCTATTCTTGACATGAGGGTCATAACAGTCCTTTTTTTTAGGATTGTGAGAATTCAAGGGTTGACTGTGTGACAGTATTTAGCTTCATCATTGAAGCTTCATAGATACTTAGTGACAATTCCTTCCCCTTTCTTATTGACACAGGATGTTGAGTTTCCAGTATGTCCTATGTATCCAACCAAAATTATTACTCTGAATACTAAAGAACCTAAACAAGACAACCTCTCGGTCACCACTGCCACACTGAAGGCTGTTACTCTATCAGTAGTAGTTTGGGGCTGACACAAAAGAGTTAATAAAGCAAAAAAATTTTGGAGTGGGATTTCTTTTCATCTCAACATCTAGGTACAGAGACATCAGCAGAGGAATGAAAGGGATGGGAAGAAGGATAATGGTCTAATTATCATGCTCTTTGCTTCTCCTTGTCTATCCTGTTCTTTCCTTCAAAATCATAAAAACTGCCAATGCGGGTGGTGGGGCGTCTAAGGCAAGCGCTGTTGTAAACTACCAGAACCAGTAATAGTGGTCTAGAACACTGACGGAGAGTGCTAGGCACTTTATGAAGCTTAGTTGAACAAGAAAATGCAGGTTCATTCCCCACCCTAACACTGCCTAACTGTACAATCTTGGGCATTTCATCTCTCCTCTCTGGGTATTTTGTTACTCATATAACACACCTAAAATGAAGGCAATTCCATTAAAGGTAATCTCTAAATTCTGTTTTGTATATTTTATTACTTTTGACCCATTTTTTTGGTATGTCAGAGACAAAGAGGCAAATATAAAATAAAATTTTAAACAAACCATTATTTTATCAATAATATTCTTTTTAATTGAGAAATTAAAATGTGTAGTTCACCATAAAAACATGATATAATAAGTCTGTTGGTCATAATTATTTTAGAATACTTTTGTTTATTTTGAAATAACTGATAAAAGAAATGAGAAGACAGAAGAGTGGTGCTGTTTATCTGTAGAGAAAAGAGTTCAGTAGGTGCTGAGGATGCAATGATTAGCTTTCCAAACACTGAAATGCTAACTTTTTGACATGTACTTTTGCTGGATGTGAGCAATGCAAACATCCAGAAGTAGATAATGACAGCTTGATTGAGTAGATAACAGTTGGACAATTTAAAATTAACAATGATATATATGTTTTAATTGAGTTGTGTAATTGGCCGATTAATCTGTTTTAATTTCATTGTTCTTGAGCAATTTCCCAATTTCCTGTCATCTTTTATCTTTAGTTTTCTTTTTCCCTGCTTCTGATATAACTCTTTTGTTACTTCAATCTCCTTCACTCAAATAATTCAAATAATATGTTTTAATATACTTGTTGATTTGAAAGAATATTTTCAAAATTAGAAGTTTTTTAAGGCTTTTTTTGGGAAATATTGATTGGAAAGTAATGGCTTAAATGGCATTAGAACATGAATGAAAAAATGCAAAAATACAAAACACAGGCATGTATCTAAAATTCGGCATTCAAACTACAGCATAAAAAAAAAAAAGAAATCTTAGATGTATTTAAAAACCCACCGAAGAGTTAGTTAAAAGATTTTTCAAATATATTAGATGTTTTATGTAGTTACTTGCTCATATACCTTTTATCATCATAAAGAACATTGCAATGAATGCAAAAAATGTCTCCATGGTTTAACCTTAAACGTATCCTTTCATTCCTTAGTATTCTACTGAAAGCCTAATTAAAGTAATGTAATAGCTGATTTCATACACTTTTTTTTTTTTAATCAGCTGGAATATTCAGATAGAAACAGACCAAAGATAGACTAACAGTAAATTTGCACTATTTGTATTGGTTTAACCTAAATTTTCAGGATTTAACAAATGCTTTTATTTAATTATGTAAAAATATATACATGAACATTCTTGTGTCCATTTGATAAAAATGCATGTCTTACCCATGTAGCAATGTTGGGATTGAGGTTTTGGAAAAAATGGTCTTTCTCAAATATGGATATTTCAGTCTCATATCTGTAACTAATTTTCTGCTTCTATATCAAGTATCATCAATCTCTTTCATTGGTAACCAGTCTGTCTTTTGAGGTTAATCATATAAGACAGTCCATAAACTCAAGTGCAAAGGAGAAAACATCATTTTGTTATAGTATTTTCCACAAAATTTAATTTCATAGTTGAAAATAAATGTGATGGATTGATGCTGTTGCTGTTTCTTTTATGTGTTTAGAAAATAGCTTTAAAATCAAGTAATTAGAAATATAGACAAATTGCAGTTTTATATTTAACACGGTCAAACCTTATATATTGGACTAAATAAACAGGGCTATTTTAATCAACAGTGACCTAAATTAGTGGGTATTATTTGGTAAATGGAATTGTTGTTACATATACTATATTTAAGTGTTGTAAACTAGAGATTCAAGTTCATGTTAAAAATTAATTAAATTAGTCATTAGGCAGTGATTTTACATTATAGTGCCTTGAATGTTTATGTTACATTATAGGTTGTAAGGTTTAAAAACTGATAAAACTTCTTCAGAGCATATACAGGTAGGTTTTAATCTGATAATTATAGTCATTTTCCTATAGGATTCATCTAGACCCTGAGAGATCATGATAGGTTTAGCTTCCTATGCAAATAAATTTACTCATCCCATAGTATATGGGTATTTCTTAAAAAAAATTGAACAGAAAGTTGGTCATGATTAAATTTTGTACTAGATAGAACACTCAGTTACCAACAATATTAAAAAAAAACTAATGTACTAGACTCACGGAGTAATAAGATGTTGTGATAGATTAAGAGCTGAGGCTAGAGAGAACTAAGAAGGTTATATTGCAGGTGGATAAGAAACTAAAAAACAGTTCCCCGTTATTTTAAGAAGATCATTTACACAGATTGCTGAGTTCCACTCACAAGATCAACCCAAGAGAAATTAATGAAGAGAGGTAGAAACATGGTTTTCAGGGACTGACAAAAACAATAAAAATAAGCAACCATTGTAATTAAGACAAAACCAACCAACCAAACCAAGAGACTTTTGAGAAAACCACTGGGGAGTTTGAAAGCTGTCTTTTAAAAACTCATGTGGAGAAGAGTGAGGAGGAAAGTTACTAATTGGAGAAGTAGCAGCCAGAGGCAGCCGTGAAAGGACTGGGTGAAGAAATATTTTGAAATATAGTCTTCGCCTGAGTTCACCCTCTCTGCTTTACAGTCTGGAAACTCTCTTGAGGCAGTAATTTGCCATAAGCATAGGGCTGATCTAATTGTTTCCCATCATTCAGGGGTCATTGTTCTTTCTTGCCTGATGTTCAGTGCCTTGAAATCTATTGTTTCATCTATTTCATTTGAGTTTTTAGTTATTTCAAGCAAGTGGCTATACTTGGTCCTTAAAACAGTCTTGCGTGGGAAAGCAGTCATATTAGGATTTGATATTTTATTTCCTATGGCAGGAGTAGGGAAACTTTCTACAAAGGTCCAGGTAATATTTTCATCTTTATGGGCTATACAGTCCCTGTCACAGCTACTCAACTCTGCTACATTAAAGCAAAAACAACTAACGACAATCTAGGAATAATGGGCATGGTGGGATATGGCTTGCAGTGAGCAAGAATAGCTAGCTGAACCTTGTCCTATGATAACTATTAAAATTTTGGAAATTATGTATAACAAGCTAACAGGAAAAAATATAAAATTAAATAGTAAATTTAAAAAAACAGTTTCAAAAGGAGTCACTTTAAAAAATCAGAACATAAAAGAAGCAGGGCAATTAGAAAGCACATAAAAAGATTTAAATGGAACATATCAGATTACATTGAGCATATATGGGCTAAATGATTTCTGTATAAGGCAGTTGCTATCATTTGGATTAAAAAAATAATTTCTGATAATAAGTAACATGTAAAATGTATACATACACAGAAATTGTATATGTAAGTAAAGGGGAGAAGATATACTCTGAGAAAGTGACTAAAAGATATATGCTATAACTACATTGGTATCAAATAACATAGATTAAAGAGGATCATAAGTATGGTGACTTCATATTGATAAAGTTTAAAATTTCAAGGAAGACTCACACATTTTAAATTTGCATGCATCTAATAATATGACCTCAAAATGTATGAAACATATTTCAGCAAAGCGACATAAAGAAATAAGCAGATGGCCCAGCCAGACATGGCTCAGTGGTTGAGCATCGACCTAGGATAAAGGAGATCGTCCTTTGATTCCCGGTTGGGGCACATGCCCAGGTTGTGGCTTGATCCCTAGTTGGAAGCATGCAGGAGCCAGCCGATCATTGACTCTCTCATCATTGATGTTTCAACTCTCTCTCTCTCTCCTCCTTCCTTTCTCTGAAATCAATAAAGATATAAAAAAATTTTTTTTTTTAAAAAGAAATAAGCAGATTGACAAAGTGGGAGATTTTAATACTACTCTTAGCCCTTTATATAGTTAGCAGACAAAAAATAATTCAGTAAACATTTATAATAATGAAAACACACAAATATTAGTACCAGAAATCATTTTGATATGCATTAAAATTCCACTAAATTTGAATGAAGGAAAAAAGAAAGAATAACTTATATAAACCCATTTAAATAAATCACAAGTACAGACAATATTAAATTAGAAATTTAAAACAGTATTAGGATAAAAGTCTGGGTATTTGTTAGTTTAGGTCTATAGGTCATTGTGGGTGGGAAGGGAACAGAAGTCTTCCTGGCAACCTGGAGAAGCATATTATATTGACAGTGTCATGTCCACAAACTTCAGAATGACACTTCCGTATATTTATTCCAAGAAATCAGACCAAAAATAAAAATGTGGAGAAGCATGAAACCCTGATCATGTTAATCACAAAACAAAATATTTAGGATGACAGTTTGCCCTGTACCAGTACTTGTACCAGCACTCTCCTCTCCCAGTTTGCTGAGGTTCCCATGTGGTCTTCCAATAATCTTGTATGTGCATATTTCTGAGAGGTATGTCTTTCTAAATCATGCATCAGGGACTATAGCCCTGCTTGTATAGGGTGAAAGACAGTATTGTCCTAAGAATATAGAAACAAAAGCAGGTATGAATATAAAAATAATCTGAGAGGCTCATGAGTCTTCTAGAGTTAGATGTTTAGGAAACTGTTGGATCTCTTAGATGGCAGGTGAGAAAATGCAGGTCTATAAAACATCCTTCTGTAGGGTTTACTGAAGCAGTTGGCATGTAGGAAATTGCAATGAAGAAAATGTCATGTAAGAAGACAATAGAACTGAAGATGGCTATATGGGAATCAAAGGGAAGGAGCAGAAAATGGAAGAAAATTCCTAAACTATGAGATATGTAGACAAGAGATGTAAGAAGATAACAAATGTGCCTGGAAAACTAAAATAAATATGAGTAGTAAAGAGTAAAGGAAGCCAAATACTTAGCGACTGAAGATGATTTGACTTTAGGTGGTGTGCACACAAACAATACACAGATCACGTATCTTAGAAATGTACACTTGAAACCTATTTAACCCTAGTAACCAATGTAACCCCAATAAATTTAATAAAATTTTAAAAAGGTATAATATGACTCCTTGTTCTGAAACTTGAAATGCTCAGTTTCAATCTCAAAAGCTAAAAAGTCTGTCAATAACTAACGAACTAAATGAGATTATTCATATTAAAATACTGAAGTTACATCATAGATTTTGGTGTTTTGATAAGTAAATGAGAAATGAGGAGCAGAGCCAATTAGATGCAAAAAGGTAAAATACAGGATATGTGCATGTGCCCATGTGTATTAGTGAGCATGTGGAGATTTTTATGTGTGTGTATTTCAGATTGTAAGAGTATTGAGGACATTTTTATTCTAAGATTAATGGGAACCAGATGAAAACTCTCACTGAAATGTAAATCTTTTGAGGGCAAAACTTTTATCTCCTTGTTCTGAAGAAGCTGATAAAAGAATTCTGACATGTGTAATTTAGCCAACTCCTCATTTAGATAAGTGAAATGTCCTAGGTTATATAATTATCTGAAATTAATTGAGCCCAAGACACTACTGATTATTAGATAAACTGCCATTTTATATATCACTGGGGAAAACATAATACTGCCAAATTATTTCACAATGCTTTTGTAACACTTGTAATTTTCATTGAATATTTACTGAAAAACTGAATTATTTTGAAATAGATTTTTATCATATATCACATGAAAAAAAAAAAAAAAACACGCTAATTAAACCACTGAGAGTATACCTAAAATGTTCTTCACATTTAGTAACCGTATTTTCTGAACCACTTTTCAACTCACAATTTCCAAAATCTGTGTTTTTCCCAGCCGGGTGTGGCTCAGCAGTTGAGCATCGACCTAGGATCCAGGAGATGGGGGTTTGATTCCCGGTCAGGGCACAGGCCTGGGTTGCGGGCTTGATCCCCAGTCGGGGGCATGCAGGAAGCAGCCGATCAATGACTCTCTCATCATTGATGTTTCTATCTCTCTCCCCCTCCTTTCCTCTCTCTGAAATCAATAAAGATATGTTTAAAAAAAAAATCTGTGTTTTATAATAAGGAATTATTTGATATACTTCTGGAGTGTTGTTTGCACAGCATTTCTAAAAGAGCTCTCTGATATTCTGCTCCAGGTCTGCCTATAAACCAATTATTTAAGTGGTCTTGTGCATTGCAGGAGTTTACAACTTCCTGGTAACAGGAAGCTTCAGCTACATCTTGAATTCAGGGCAATTTAAAAGGAAGTTATTCTTAGAATTTATTAATTAGACATAGAAATAAAGAGAATGAGAAACAGCAATAAAGAAATAAGATGTCAGTAGATAAGTATCTTTCAATAATAACCTTAAATGTAAATGGATTAAATTCGCCAATAAAGAGATATAGGGTGCCTGAATGGATAAGAAAACATGACCTAACTATATGCTGTCTACAACAGACCCACTTCAGAACAAAAAACTCATACAGGATTAGAGTGAAGGGGTGGAAAAAGATTTTCCATGCAAATGGAAATGAAAAAAAAAAAACTGGGGTAGCAATACTCATATCAGACAAAATACACTTCAAAATGAAGACCATAATGGGAGACAAGAAAGGTCATTACATAATACTAAAGGGATCAATCTAGCAAGAGGCTATAACTCTGACAAACATATATGCACCTAATATAGAAGCACCTAAATTTATTTAAAAAAAAATTTCTAGAGGACTTTAAGTAAGAGATTGACAGTAATATAGTCATACTTGGGGATGTTAACACCCCACTGACTTTACTGGACAGGTCTTCCAGACAAAAAATCAACAAGGAAACAGTGACCCTGAATGACACACTAGATCAGATGGATTTAATTGACATTTAAAGAATATTCTACCCCAAAGCTGCAGAATATATATTCTTCTAAGGTGCACATGGGACATTCTCAAACATAGGCCACATGTTAGGACACAAAACAAGTCTCTGTAAGTTCAAGAAGATTGAAATCATATCAAGCATCTTCTTAGATCACGAGGGCATGAAAAATAAAATCAACTACAATAAAAACACTAAAAGACATTTAAATATGGAAACTGAAAAGCATGTTTTTAAACAATGAATGGGTTACCAAAGAGATCAACAAAGAAATCAAAAACTTCCTGGAAACAAATGAAAATGAACACAAAACAACTCCAAATCTATGGGACACAATGAAAGCAGTCCTCAGAGGGAAGTTCATAGCACTACAAGCTTACCTCAAAAAACAGGAAAAACTTCTAATAGACTCTTTAACCCCTACAACTTAAAAACTTAGAAAGGGAACAACAAGAAAAGCCTAGAGTAAGTAGAAGGAAAATAAAGATTAGAGCAGAAATAAATGAAATAGAGACTAAAAAAAACAAAACAAAAGATCAATGAAACCAAGAGCTGGTTCTTAGAAAAGATAAACAAGATTGATGAACCTTTAGCCACACTCATCAAGAAACAAAGAGAGAGGACCCAAACAAACAAAATCAGAGACGAGAGAGGTGAAATAACAACTGACTCAACAGAAATACAAAGGATTGTAAGAAAATACTATGAACAACTATATGCCACCAAGCTGGACAACCTGGATGAAATGGATGAATTCCTGGAAGATATAACCTTTCAAAATTCAATCAGGAAGGGTCAGAAAGTTTAAATAGGCCGATAACTGCTAATGAAGTTGAAGCAGTAATCAAAGGGCTTCCAGCACACAAAAGCCCTAGCCCTGATGACTTCACAGGGGAGTTTTACCAAACATTCAAAGAAAAATTAACATCTATCTTCCTCAAACTATTTCAAAAAATCCAAGAGGAAGGAACACTTCCAAACTTTTTATGAGGCCAGCATGAGCCTACTTCCAAAACCAGATAAAGGTGTTAAAAAGAAAGAGAATTAGAGGCCAATATCCCTGATGAAAATAGACACTAAAATCCTCAACAAAATATTAGCAAATCAGATCCAGCAATATATTAAAAAGATCATCCACCATGACCAAATGGGATTTATTCCAGGGATGCAAGGCTGGTACAATATTCGCAAATCAATAAATGTGATACCTCACATAAAAAATATTGAAAGATAAAAATCACATGACCTTATCAATAGCTGCAGAAAAAGCATTCCATAAAATCCAACACCCATATTTGATAAAAACTCTCAGCAAAGTGGGAATAGAGGGATCATACCTCAACATAATAAAGGCCATATATGACAAACCTATAGCCAACATCATACACAATGGGCAAAAACTAAAACCATTTCCCCTAAGAACAAGAACATGACAGGGGTGTCCACTTTGACCACTCTTACTCAATATAGTACTGGAAGTCCTAACCACAGCGATTAGACAAGAAGAAAACATAAAAGGCATCCAAATTGGAAAGGAGGAAATAAAACTGTCATTATTTGCAGATGACATGATATTGTACATAGAGATACCTAAAGACTCCACCAGAAAACTACTAAATTTAATAAATAAATTCAGCAAGGTAGCAGGATATAAAATTAACACTCAGAAATTGATGGCATTTTTATACACCAATAATGAACTCTCAGAAACAGAAACTAAAAATACGATGCCATTTACCATTGCAACTAAAAAAATAGATACCTAGGAATAAACTTAACCAAAGATGTAAAAGAGCTTTACTCAGAAAACTACAGGATGCTCAAAAAAGATATAGAGGAAGATATAAACAAATGGAAGAATATACCATGTTAATGGATTGGAAGAATTAACATCATTACAATGTCCATATTACCCAAAGCAATCTATAAATTCAATGCAAACCATATTAAAATACCAAGAGCATATTTCACAGATCTAGGAAAAACACTTTCAAAATTTATCTGGAATCAAAAAACACCCTGAATAGCCAAGGCAATCTTGAAAAAGAAGAACAAAGTTGGAGGGGTCACAATACCAGATATCAAGTTATACTACAAAGCCACTGTAATCAAAACAGCCTGGTACTGGTACAAGAACAGACATATAGATCAGTGGAACAGAACAGAGAACCCAGAAATCGACCCATGCCATTAAAGTCAATTAATATTTGACAAAGGAGGCAACAATATACAATGGAGTAAAGACAGTCTTTTCAATGAATGGAGATGGAAAAATTGGACAGATACATGCAAAAAAATGAAACTGGACCACCAACTTACACCATACACAAGTCAACTCAAAATGGATAAAAGACTTAAATGTAAGGCATGAAACCATAAAAATCATAGAGGAAAACATAGGCAGTAAAATCTCAGACATCTCTCATAGCAATATGTTTGCTGATATATCTCCTAGAGCAAGAGAAACTAAGGAGAAAGTAAACAAATGGGACTGCATCGATATAAAAAGCTTCTGCACAGCAAAGGAAACCATCAACGAAATGAAAAGGCAGCTCACTGTATGGGAGAACATATTTGCCAATGACACATAGGATAAAGGGTTAATATCCAAAATATATAAGGAACTCATACAACTTAATAAAAGGAAGACAATCCAATTAAAAAATGGGCAAAGGACCTAAATAGACACTTCTCCAAAGAGGACATACAAATGACTAAGAGATATATGAAAAAATGCTCAATGTCACTAATCATCAGAGAGATGCAAATTAAAACCACAATGAGTTGTCACTTCACACCTGTCAGAATGGCTCCATCAACAAGTCAAAGAACTACAAGTGCTGCTGAGGGTGTGGAGAAAGGGCATCTAATACACTGCTGGTGGGAATGCAGACTGCTGCAGCCTCTATGGAAAGCCATATGGAGTTTCCTCAAAAGATTAAAAATTGACCTGTCATTTGACCCAGTGATCCCACTTCTAGGAATATATCTTAAGGAACCCCAAACACCAATCACAAAGAACTTATGCACCCCTATGTTCATAGCTGCACAATTCACAATAGCTAAGATTTGGAAACAGCCCAAGTGCCCATCAGTAGAGGAGTAGATAAAAAAGCTGTGGCACATTTACACCATGGAATACTATGTGGCTGTGAAGAGGAAGGACCTTTTAGCCTTTGGCACAGCATGGAGGGAACTAGGGAGTATTATGCTAAGTGAAATGAGCCAATCAGAGAAGGACAAGTACCACATGATCTCACTCATATGTGGAATATAACAAACAAAATAAACTGATAAACAAAGTGGATCCAGTAACATAGAAGCTTGGAACAAACTGAGGGATCTCAGAGGGAAGACGGGGACGGGGGTGTGGGTGGGGAGAGATTAATCAGGGAGCTTGTATGTTTATGGGCATGGCCCATGGATGTGGACATTGGTGTGGGGAGGTCCTGAGGGTGGGATGGATGTGGGTTGGAGGGGATCAGTAGGGTTAAAAGGGGGACATCTATAATTGTCTCAACAATAAAGATAAAATAAAAATAAAAAAACAACAAAAAAGAATTTATCAAATGCACTAAGAAAAACAAACCAGGAACCTAAATCAATTTGTCATTATTTTCCATGCAGTTTCCCTCAAAATACTCCATACCAGTGTTCTTGGACTCATACTCACTTTTACATGTGTTTGGGAAAATAGATATTTTTCAAAAAATAAAAATTAAGTATTCATAAATAAAATACTCTACTGCTATTTAAGTGATGTGTAAAAGGACACATATAACTTGGAAATATATTTCTGATATTAAAATATGTATGAATATAGATATATATGTGTAAATGAGTATATATATACAATGCATGCATGCATATATCTATATACATATATAATCATGTTAATATATATGAAATAACTGAAAAATATATACTAAAATATTACCAGTATCATCTCTAAGATAGGACTATGGGTAACTGTTTCCTATATTCCCTTGATATATTTGTATTTCCAGTTTTCTACAGTTTATCAGTACTACTTTTACCATTTTAAAATATACAAGATATGCCTGGCAAGGGGTGGCGCAGAAGTTGAGCATCGACCTAGGATCCAGGAGATTGGGGTACAATTTCTGGTCAGGGCACATACCCAGGGTTGTGGGCTGCAGCTGATCAGTGACTCTATCATTGATGTTTCTATCTCTCTCTCCCTCTCCCTTCCTCAAAAGATTATCTTTGTAAATTTCTCACTAAAGCATTTCTAATAACATTTTAGATCATTTTAGATCATTTTAAATTTCAGATTAAATTTGATTAAATGTTAGGTTGTAATATATTGAAAACATTGAAATTTTCCCTTCCTATAACATAAATTCATTATGAATTCTCATATTCCTTTTATAATTTATAATAATCAAATGGTTCATGAAATTTATTGGATTATCTTCTTTGAAACAAGTATATAGTCAAAACTTTTCAGGAAAAGCTGCATAACACATAGCGCATTTGGTTGCAACATTATAATTGTTAATTTATAATTATACACTATTCTGAATAACCCCAAATGTCTAA
The DNA here is from genome assembly GCF_054644295.1 of Miniopterus natalensis. NCBI lineage: Eukaryota > Metazoa > Chordata > Mammalia > Chiroptera > Miniopteridae > Miniopterus > Miniopterus natalensis. The sequence continues at coordinate 62,288,987 of NC_142082.1, read as the reverse complement.
TAGTAGTTATACAATGTAAATAACTGCAAGGACATATTAACCACTGTTCTATTAAGTATGCATTTGCACTTTAGCTGCAACATTTAAGATGAGTAGCACTGAAAATGTTTATGTACAAATTTCAGTCTTTATCAATATATACTTGGTGCACATTGAACATGGAATTTTCATTTTTGTGAATCTTTTCATATATATATGAGGATATGTTTTTATTTATTTATTTATTTATTTATTTATTTATTTATTTAGAGAGAAAGAAACATAGATCATTTGCCTCTCTTAGGCACCAATACCTGAAATTGAACCAGCAATCTAGGTATGTGCCCTGACTGGGAATAGAACCCACACCCTTTCGGATATTTTTAAATTATCTACTTTTTGCACACTTAAAAGGGAACTATGGGATTTATTTACCTTTGTGGCAAATTGACTATAGATACTTTTTTCATTATAGGAGATATTTCAAAATCTTAAAAATAAAATAACTTTTTCTAGAAAACTTAGATAATATATAATCATTCCTTCTCTGTATCAGATCAAAACCAAATGTTCACCCAAATTAATTATAAACTTGGAATGCATATGCAATCATAGGAGGTAAAGATTTTCAACCTGGTATGTGCATCTTTTTTTTAATTTAAGAAATACCACTTCTCTCCAAGTGTTACTATCTTACTGGCCTACTTAGTCTACCGATGAAGGTGTAAATGTTTTACACAGATGATTTTATAAATATCACCTTAGAATCACAAAATCATTTCAAATGATTTGTTATAATACTATTGTTAATCATATTTTACTGATGTACGTGGGAGAGGGAGAGCTACATTTCTGAAAACCATGAACAGAAATCTCTTTGGGAGACTGTCAATTTCTTAGCTATATTATCTAGGATGCTTCTTGCAGGATTTTTGAGCACCCTCCAAATTAGGAAATGGATCTTAAAAGTTTGTGCATTTTTCACAGCACCTGAATTTCAGTGATCATATATTTAATATTCATCCATTTGTGACCATTGCTCCATTTTATCATGAAACTCAGTCTCATATTATGAGTAGGAAAATGGCAGTCCATACAGAACTATTTTATTAAAAGTTGTTATTATTGCAGTACTGAAGGGAAAACTACTTTCAGCTGAAAGATAAATAAGGCTTAATATTTGTTTCCATAATGGCAGAGGCACTTAGGTCCAATCTTCACACACAAAAAATACTTTATAATTTAAATGAAACATTTAAAAAAATATATTAGGAATAAAACAACAGTATTTAACATTACACTGAGTACTAGTTAATGTAGTACAGCAAGAAAATGATTTGAAAAACAGTGGAAAAAATACCATAATTATAAATAGATGATAGGATTGTAAGTGGAAAAAAGTGAAAGGAATATAGAGAAATTTATTGGAATCAATAAAGTACTTAGATGTAAGTAGAGTAGTGTTCTAAATTTAAAGTGCAAAACTATAAAGGTTTTGTCATATAAGTTAAGAGATATATATGATCTTGCATTGAGAAATGAAAATGTTTTATTAAGCAAGACACAAAAAATCAAAAAGCATGACAGAAAGATTGGTAAAACAACTACATTAAAAGAACTGACTTCTCTTTTTCAAAAGGCACCACAAAATATAACATGATATAGATGAGGAGAAGATATTGCAAAACATATATTATGAGGAATACAATCAAGAATATATAAGGAAATTATATTAGTTAATATAAAAATACAAAGGAAAAACACCTAAGGGGAAATAAAACAAGTGAATTTAATGAATATTTTTCTAAGGAAAACATTCAACTGGCAAATAAACTTGTGGAAAAGTTAGCCAACATTTTATAATGAGAAATAAAAAATTAAAACATTGCTCATTTATCATATTGAAATTACCTTAAAAATTTTAACACAACCTAATATTGGCAAGAAATTGGAGCACCAGAAAAACTCTTAGATTGCTGATGGGAATTTAAATTGGAACAAATAACTCTGGAGTTTGGCATTACCTACTCAATCTTGCAATTTCATTTGTAAGAGAGAAAATCTTGCACATGTTCACTAGGGAGCATATAAAAAATGTTTACGGCATCAGCGTTCATAATATCAAAACAAGAATAAAAACAAAAATAAATGTTAACAGTAGAATGTACGAATTTTTATACATCTATTGAGTGAAATAATATGCAGAAATAAAAATTAATTAAGCACAGTATTATGGAAGATGAAAGTCTCAGAAGAATTTACATAGTATAAATCTGTGTAAACTTCTAAAACAGCCTAAACTTTAAGAGCAGTCTAAATTATAAAGAGAGAAAGAAAAAAGATTATTTTTAAAAGGTCAGGCTAATGTTTATTTGTATGGGAGGCAGAAGAATGTTTTGAGGTCAGATACAATTGGGTAGCTAAAAGGGTTCTAAAAATATTGCATTTCTTCATCATGACAGAATTTCATTGTTGTTTTCCTAAAACACTAAGACAAAAGGCAGGGGAAGGGGAGGAGCAGGATAGAGATAAAGTTCAGGATGAAGAAGAGGAAGAGGAGGAGGGGGGGAGAATAGCAACAGTAAGAACTGAGAAAAAGAAAGTAGCCCGGCTGGGCATGGCTCAGCGATTGAGCATCGACCCAGGATCCTGAAGGTCGAAGTTTGATTCCCCATGAGGGCACATGCCCAGGTTGCGGGTCCAAGCCCCAGTGGCGGGCCTGGAGGCAGCTGATCAATGACCCTCATTGATGGTTCTCTGTCCCTCTCCCTTCCTCTCTCTGAAATCAATAAAGATATATTTAAAAAAAAAAGGAAAAGAAATAATTGCATGCAAGCTAATTATTATAGGCCTACCCACACACATGAGGAGAGGGAAGATGGCGGCCCTGTGAGAAGCAGCAGCGCCCCTGCTCCCAGCCACGGACTCGAGTTACTCCTAAAATCCTACGGAGCCAGCTTGGAAAACCAGAGACACATACCTGAGTGGGTGGGGTGCGAGTGGGGAGCGCTGAAGAGGCATCATGGAGTCCGGTAAGTGGGGGGGGGCGTAGGAAGGGGGATCCCCCCTGAAGCCGGTGCTGGGCGCCGAGCCCTGAGGCCTGGAGGCTGCAAAGCTCCCCCATCAGGAGTGCGGACGGCATCCAAAAGCGGGGACCCCACAACCGGAGCGCCAAGAGGGGAAGGAGCGCCCCAGGGAGGGCAGAGGGACCCCGGGAAGTAGTGAGTCCATGAGGAGGGGACGGTACCTTCCCAGGAAACAAAGCTTCTAGTGGTGGCTGCGACCGGTGTCTAATGCTCCAGGTGCCAACCATAGGGAAGGCTGTCCCAAAGTGTGTGGCACCCGAGTGGTAAGGGACCAGAGGGCTGTGCTGAGCGGCCGCACACGAGGACCCTCTGCCTCCCTGTGGGGCACTGTGTTGAGCCCCAGAAAGCACTGAATCTGCGTGGCGTGGGGGAGGGGAGGAGCCCTCCCACCCTGAGCTCCTGGAGCAGAGAGGCTGGGATCTGTGACCAGCCCTGAGGGGCGCCGTGGTGGCTCATGAAGTCGCCCCAGCTTTGCTGAGACCAGCGGTGCGGGAAGCTGCGTGGAGCTGACTTTGGGTCCCCTCCCCTGAGGGTCTTGGTGCGTGGGCAGCAGGGTCTGCACAGTAGACGGTCTGAGAGGCGGGCCTGGTGCCACCAGCCAACCAGAGCTGAGCAGGGAGGGGCGGAGCCCGCAGGCCTCTCCTGCAGCCAGGAGCCCCGCCCCCAACAGGAAAGGGGTGGGTCCCGCTCACTGAGGCCCCAGATACCCCCGAAGGGCACAGTCCTGAGGGGGAGGGGAGAGCAGCTCACAGGAGGACATCACAAGAATGAGACTCAGGGACTGTTGTTTGGGAGCTGGAGGAAATGCTGAAAACCCTGCTGGGGGCAGGGCAGGCAGAGGGCTCACCAGAATGTGTCTTTAATCAGACCCACTGAGCCCAGGCTGCTGAAAGGGCCCATACAGAAAAGGCAACAGGCTGAAATCAATCTGAAGCTGCAGCAGGCCAGAGCCTGGGGAACTAGAATCAAAGGACAAGGTAGGGACTGAGGACCTGGTGGTGGAGCAGAGACTAACTACCCCAGAGTGAGCCCCTGACAGTGAAACCTCTAAGGGGAGTGATACCCTGAGTTACACTAGCCACCCTGTACCCTAAAGACTCTACAGAAGACTCTGGAGTAAGACCAGGCACCTACAAGGTTGCAAAATAGCTGACAAGAGGAGGTGGTCCATGGAGAGCCTCAGATCAACCATCTACCTAAGGACACCAGAGCCAAACCTAGACAGCTCCTCACATTGGCTTATACACAAGCACCTCCCAGGAGAATGGAAATCAGCCCACAAAACAGTGACCTGCAGA